>NC_136662.1:7544-419514 GCF_903797595.1 Erithacus rubecula | reverse complement strand
AATGGGCCATTGGTTACAAACTGGGTGTGGCAGATTTCTTATCCTGGGAGATATCTCCTGTTAAGGGGCCATTGTTCAAAACTGGGTGTGGCAGTGATCTTATCCTGGGAGATATCTCCTGTTAATGGGCCATTGTTACAAAACTGGGTGTGGCAGTGATTCTTATCCCTGTGGAGATATCTCCGTTAATGGGCCATTGTTACAAAACTGGGTGTGGCAGTGACCCTGATCTCCTGGCACACATTCTCTGCTAATGGGCCATCTTTAAACCAGCTGGGCAATCATCTTTATCTTCCCACAGCCCATCCTCCCTAGGAGATATCTCTGTTCATGGCCACTGAGTCCCAGGCATGGCTGAAAAATTCCATCATCCCACTGGGAGATGCTCCACAGCCAGGGCAGGAGCCAAGCCTTTCATACCCAGAGAAAAACTGAGATTTGGACACCAAGGAACCTTCTTTCCACTGGATTCCAGAGGAAAACCAGACCCTTCCACATCATCCCTGGAGCTTCAGAGGAAACTGCCCCTCTCCAGGAGCACTGCTCCAGCTGAGCCACATGCCCCTGCAGGAGGATGCAGCACCATGGAATGGGACTGTGCCACCACCCTGATGACTGACTGTGCCAGCTTGGATTCTGACTCTGGCAGGGTTGGGATTGTTCTGTGTAATACTGCATTTCTATTTTAATTTTCCTAGTAAAGAACTGTTATTCCTAATTCCTATATCTTTGCCTGAGAGCCCCTTAATTTCAAAATTATATTAATTTGGAGGGAGGGGGGTTTGCATTCTCCATTTCAAAGAGCCTTTATTGGCAGACACCTGTCCTTCACACCAGGACATCCCCCTTGCTCCTTTTCCTCCAGACACCCTGCCCCAGCCCATATGTCGTCCCTAATCTGCCAGCACTCACTGGCAATAATTGGAATTATTCTTTATCCCATCTCAGCATGCATTGGGAAGCAAAGAGGTGAGTGCAGAGGGGCTGTGGGGTGGGAATGAGGGGGTTTAACTGAGGTCACGCTGATGGGACAAGTCTGGGAGATAAATGAGGCTTTAAGTTAACGTGGGAAAGGGCTGAGGTTAACTCACACATCCCCTGAAGCTGTTTTTCTTTCTGCTTCTCTCTTTTTGCTCCCTTAATTTTGTCAAATTGGTCTGTTTTCGATTCAGCACGTTAAATTTAGGGCTAATATGTAGGGGGTGCTTTGGAAAATGAGTTTGTGACCAAGCACTGCTGCTCAGGAAGTGAACAAATGACCAGAAGAGCTTCTTGCCCAAAACTGAGGGTCTCTCCTGCCTGGGGCAGAGCAGCTCAATCATTTTTCCATGCAAAAGGTAAAAATTCTGAAACTCTCAGTGGGATGGAGCGCAGCCACACAAGCCCTGGGTCTGTGCTGCACAGGCTGGGGTGAGCAGGAGGGGATGTGACACAAATCCATTTGTGTGGCCTGGGAAGAGCAGCCATGCAGACAGGCAGCCTCTCCAGGGGATATTTATGGCATTCTCCATGTAAATGTGCACGTGGGGTACGAGTGAGAATTCACTCCTCACATCCCCACCACGAGTGCTGCTGCCATTAATCTGTCACAGCCATCCTCTAGGTGCAGCCTGAGTTGGATGGAGTAGGATATGTGAATCTGAGATTTTATTTCAGTGCTGTCATGTGGGTACATAAAGAAGAGAGGAGCAAGGAGCTGTTTGTGTGTGAGCTGTGGGAGCCTGTGCACTCAGCACGTGATTCCCAAAAACGTGGAGTGCATGGGCTCCACAGTGCTGCTTCAGGAATGCTGAAATATTCTAAAATTTTATTTCTCCTTATCCTGAGAAATCACATTCCTGTCACATACCATGAATTGAGCTCTTTGGCCGTCTCCTGGCTGTACATTTAATTTTTTTGTGGGAAGCTCTTTGTTTTGTCAAAGGGTTTGACTAAGCCCACAAAATTAACCTCGAGCTCTCATCCCTCAGACCCCTTTTGCTCCTCTATCCAAAGGCAACAAAAATCCCCAGCCCTGTGAAGCACCCTGAGAAAAGCATCCTGTTTCCATGACATCCAGGATTTGCACTGATTCCTCCATAGCTGAGGGGCTCAGGCTCTCAATATTCCTGACCAGGGCTCCATTTCGGTCCATGACTTAACTGCATTAATAATTTAAGGTAATGCTCGGCGTCCGCTGAACTCAATGAGACTTAAGCTTATGAAAAATAAGTTTGCAGAATTAGGGTGGAAATAGAATTATCCTGGTCCGCCCTGCAGCCACGAGTGACTGGTTGAGAGGGGATGAGTTCATTTGATGTGCACAGGAAATTAAATTTGACCTTCAGATCACTGGGTTTTTGGAGAGGGAAAGAAGCAAAGCTCTTAAAAATGGAGCTTTTGACTGTTAGAGAGGTGTGAGATCTATTTATAGAGCACATGCCATTTCTGTACAGCGCTCAGGGTTATTTAAAGATGATGACAGAGTGTCTGCTGCTCTGAGGGAGCCCCTCCAGGGCACCAGCACCCCTGGGCATCTCCAGAATTATTTAGGAATTCCTCCTGTGCTCACTGGGAATCTAGGATAACAGAGCAGGGGTGTTCTGGCAGGACATGGGCACCTCCAGAAATACAGGAACAGAATTATTTGGGATTTCCTCCTGTGCTCCCTGGGAGTTCCAACGCTCAGCTGAGCCTGAGATGGGACAGCCCAAGCAGCAGTTAACCTCAGGACATTTTAATGGGGTCACCCTGAGCCTTGCCAGCCAGAGGATTATCCCCTGTCCCCCGGGACGTGCAGGATTTCCATTTATCTCCAAGTACAGATTTTATATGTTCTGCAGGCAGCTGCCATCATCAGCCATGGAATGAGGAGCACAGGCCACAGCAGCAGCACAAACAGCCTCTGTTCACCTGTGCGCACCTCGCCTGCCCCCCTTGTTTGGTAACCACCATCTGGGCTCCCATCTGTGCTTTTTTACAGCACTGGTTTTCCATTTCCCCCTCCACAAGCCCACAGGACAGGGCTGGCCCCAGCAGGGAGAGCCCAGCCAGCTCAGGACAGGGGGTTTGGGCACAGCCTGAGTGTCCTGTGCTGTCCCACTGCAGGAGTCACCAACCAGCCTGGACTTACAGGGCTGGGCTGGGATCAAGGGGGATGTGAACCAGCCCAGAGCAGAACTCTGAGCTCACAGAACTCTGAATTCACAGAACTCTGAGCTCACAGAGCAGGGACAGGGATGGAGGGGTGGCACTGGGTGTGGGCAGAGCATCCCTGACACTTGGAGGGGCTCCAAAATGGGATGTCAGCTATTTTTTTAATACTTTCCGTATTTCAAGTGGAAGCCCTTGCATTATTTTTCTTCCCTGGAAAGTCGTAATAAGATTCATTAAGAAGGAATCAGTCGTTACTGCAATCTCATGGTTTGCCCAGGAAGAGCCTCCTGCACTCTTATTTTTGCAATTGTGTGGCAGAAACCAGGGACTATCCTGGAAACCAGGGTAATTTTTTCCTGCAAACCAGGGATGTTTCTGGAAACAGGGATTTTTCCTTACCCTGGCTCAGCCTCCCCATCCTGCCCCAGGAACCTGCAGCTGGAAAGGGAAAAATTTGGGTTCTGACAGGCAAAACCATCCTGTGGCCACGCAGCTCCACGAGCTTGCCCTGGGTTAAATGAACCATTTGGTTTGACCTGAAATGACTCTGGCATTCCTGGAACTGCCAGAAACATTGAGGAGCCATTTAGCTGCACAGCCTAATTAAGCATTGCCTCCAGTTATGATTTAGTCTTGTCTCAGGAAATCAGCCCTTCACAGTGTTCCTGAGTCCCCAAGGACAGCTCTCACAGGGTCAGCTGCAGGCTGTGGGTGCTGAGATGGGGCAGTCAGGGGTCCCACAGAGCAGTGCCCACCGCATGCTCTGAGTGGGGCTCTGCATTCCCAGCAGGAATTTCTGCTCTCCTGCAAACCCTGGGCTGGTTCTCTCCATGGCAGCAAGGCTGGAAATTGCATTTTGGTGCTGAGGGCAGCTCTGTGCTGTCACAGCAATGCCCACCCCCTTTTGCAGCACACCCTAAAGTGATTTGGCTTTGGTTTTACTGGAATCAGGTGTGCTGTGGATGGAATCAAACCTTCCTGCACATTCCCAGTGCTTCCCCACAGCCCTGGCATTGTGCACTGGATCCCAGAACCACAGGATGGCTTTGGGGGGGGGGGGGGGAACTGAAATCCCATCCAGTTCCAACCCCAGACACCTCCCACTGTCCCAGGGTGTCCCAACCCCAGTATCCAGCCTGGCCTGGGACATTCCAGGGGCAGCCACAGCTGCTCTGGGAATTCCATCCCAGCCCCTCATTGCCATCACAGGGAACAATTCCTAATTCCCAGTATCCCATCCAGCCCTGCCCTGGGGCAGTGGGAATCCATTCCCTGTGTCCTGTCCCTCCATTCCCAGTGTCTGTCCCTCCATTCCCAGTGTCTGTCCCTCCATTCCCTGTCTGTCTGTCCCTCCATTCCTTGTGTCTGTCCCTCCATTCCCAGTGTCTGTCCCTCCATTCCCTGTGTCTGTCTGTCCCTCCATTCCCTGTGTCCTGTCCCTCCATCCCTTGGGAATTGTCTCTCTCCATGTTTCCTGCAGCTCCTTCAGGCCCTGCAAGGCCACACTGAGCTCACCCCAAACTTCTCCTCTCCAGCGTGAACATTCCCAGCCTTTCCTCCATCCCTGGGGACCATCCCTGGAGCTCCTCTGGGATCTGCAGCAGCTCCAGCTCCTCCCCTGGGCTGGGACAGGGCTGGGGCAGCTGCAGGTGAGGTCTGTGCAGGTGAGGTCTCTGCAGGTGAGGTCTCACCTGAGCAGGCACAGGGTCAGGATCCCCCTGAGACAAAAGTTTCCTGTGCCTGTGTGTTTCTGCAAGGCTGCTCTGGCTCACAGCACTCACACCAGTGCTGGTGTGCATTTATACATGTATAAATTACATTAAACACAAGTTAATATATACATTCAATTAAATAAATACACAGGGCCAAGTGGGTATTCTAAATATGTGTGTGAGTGTGTTCAGCAACCTTTAGAGTGGGAGAGAGCAGGGCTGGGGGATGTCTAATGGATTGCCATACTCACAGATTCTGATTCATACTCATCATCTGGAAACAGCCAGCCAGGAGAGGAATAGCTGCACATCAGTCTCAAACACTAAATGAATATGTTATTAAGGATATTGTACACCTATCACACTGCACCGTGCTCAGAGCCTCTCACAGCAGAGCAGAGGCTGTGCAGATCAGGTCACTGCCTGAGACACAGGGAGGGAAAACCATCCACATCCCCTGCTGCTCCTTCCTGTGCTCCTGCTGGGATCTGTGCTGAGAAATGATCCTGCACGGGTTCCCTGTCCCTGCAGCAGAGCCTGCCCAGCCTGGCAGAGCAGGGATCAGAGCAGGGGAATCAGAGCAGGGAAAATCAGTGCAGGGAAATCAGAGCAGGGATCAGAGCAGGGATCAGAGCAGGGGAATCAGTGCAGGGAAAATCAGAGCAGGGAAAATCAGAGCAGGGAAAATCAGTGCAGGGAAAATCAGTGCAGGGAAATCAGTGCAGGGAAATCAGAGCAGGGATCAGAGCAGGGATCAGAGCAGGGGAATCAGTGCAGGGAAAATCAGTGCAGGGAAAATCAGTGCAGGGGAATCAGAGCAGGGATCAGAGAAAATCAGAGCAGGGAAATCGGTGCAGGGAAATCAGTGCAGGAAAATCAATGCAGGGAAAAATCAGAGCATCAAAATCAGTGCAGGGTTCAGGGGAAATCAGAGCAGGGACATCAGAGCAGGGAAAATCAGTGCAAGGTAAATCAGTGCAGGAAAATCAGGCAGGGAAATCACAGTGCAGGGAAATCAGTGCAGGGAAAATCAGTGAGTGCAGGTGCCTGGGTGGGTTAAAGAAGACACAGGGAGGTGGAGATGGGGACAGGTGACAAAGCAGCCCAAGCACATCCTGGGAAATCTTCTGGACCTGGGGAAATGGGATTCACAACACCAGAGGCAGAGACACACAACTGCTAGAAAACAACAACAAAACACACACACAAAAAAAAAAAAAAAAAAAAAAAAAAAAAAAAGGAAGGGATATAAGGCAAGGCTGGTTCAGCACCCTGCGGTGGGGGGCCAGAGCTCTGGGTGAGAGGTTTGGGATCCCCAGAGCCCCAGAGGTGGCTGGTCCAGTGTCCTGCTGTTCAGCTCAAAGGTGCTGTGGGGCAGCCCAGCTGCTGCTCCCTGTATCCAGCTCAAAACCTCACTAAAGGAAAATGTCAATCCTGGCAGGACCAATTCCCAGCACACCCTCCCTGGCTGGCTTTATTTACATTACACTGCCTCCAACTTGTTAATTAGAAAAGTATTTTTTGCTGTTGATTCTTGCTAAATACTGATTTCTCTTATTGCCTAATATTATTCTGATTTTCTGCCCCCTCATGCTCCTCATTTTCCCTTTTTCCCATTTTTTCATTAAAATCTCTGCAGTTTTCCTGTAGGTCAGCTGAAGGTTCTTTGCCTGGTAATTTTCAGGCTCTGTCACTTCCCTTCCTGATCACAGCACACGGTGAGTGACCTCTGAAGGACTCGAGGATGTTTTTATAAAATGGATGATAACTGTTGCCACAATTTTAATGATTTGTTTACGTTCTGAAGCCTGGACTTCATCTTAGCACCACCTGTTCTCACCAGCAGGCTGTGATCACCAGAATCTCAGCCACCACCCCACTCTGGGGGTGTGAAAATTCCTCCCTAATTGATAAACAAGTCCTGAGACAAACTGTCCCTGTGCTGCTGGGGACATCCCACGCAGGACAGCATCACCCAGGTGGGGAAACACCTCCAGGTGTCAAATAGCAGGGAACTGGGAGTCAGGGGTAAAATAAGAACTGGAATTTTATTTTTTTTTTTAATAGGGTTTCTGTTAATTGCTAAGATTTTGTGCTGGATCACAATTTCTGGTGTTTTTGGTTTCCTGTTAGTGCAGGGTTTAACGTGCCAGGTTTAAATTGGAATAACAAAGCGCTCACTGGGATGTAAATAAAATAAACCAAACGTGCTGCCACTGTGATCACCAGAAATGACAAAGCACAGAAAACCCCAAAGAATCTTCCCCCTGACCCTCAGAGATCTGGGCAGCTTCACCTTGGATATTTGCTCGTTCCCTGGGTTTAAAATGTGGCATTTCACTAAAGCTGCCCTGCTGGAGTAATTGTTGGGGATAAAGACAAAAGCCACACAAATCCTTTCGTGTCAGTGAATATCATGTCTGAAATGTGATAATGGATCTGATTTTGTATCATTTGGGAGCACGAGAGGGGGTTTTTCTGCTTGAATTAACACACGAGATGGTATTAAAGCTTTTCAGTTAAACTCCCAGTCAAATAGATAGCGAGAGAACTCTGCTTTTATTGGTGATGCTGTGCATAAAATTATCCAGGCATCACGGGGAGGGAGTGTGAAATCAGCCAAAGTTTCCTCCCTGAATTGATGCCTCTCCTTTTCAGAGTGTGCAGCTGTTTAAGAGTGACATTTAACAGTGGATTGGAATAATTGCTGGAGTTTACTGCTCATTACTTCTTTAAAACCCCAGGAATACAGTAACAGTTCTTTGATTTTTTTTTAATACGGAAATAATTTTCACTATAAAGGTTGAAGGAAAACACGTGCTCTGTGCTTTTAATTTGATAAAGTCGTTGCTGTTTTTCTCTGCTGTATTTTAATCCTTAAAATTATCACTTCAATTGCAGTTGTGCAGGCTCCTGAAAGAGGACTTAAAAGAGGAGTTATTAATTTTTTCTAAGTGATTTAGGCCATTTCTGGTGATCCACACTGCAGCTGCAGATCTGCCCTGCACTGAGGCCCCACCAGACCTTTCCTCCTCTGAAAGCCTCTCCCTTCCTGACACTGCCACTCACTAACTAAATCACTTTTAAAAATCAGATTCACCTCCCTGCGCTGATGGACATGGACATGCCTGCTCACCTGATGGACACGGGCACTGTGCTCTGCAGGGAAATGCAGCTTTACTGATTTTCACACTCTGGACAGTAAATTATTGTGCTCATCTAACTTTAATTAGCTTTAAAATAGCAAATTTCCTTCTCTGCAACAGCAGAGGGGCTGGAGCCTGTCCAGGGAAGGGAAGGGGCTGGAGAATCCCTGAGGGGCTGGGAAGGGGCTGGAGAATCCCTGAGGGGCTGGGAAGGGGCTGGAGAATCCCTGAGGAGATGGGAAGGGGCTGGAGAATCCCTGAGGGGCTGGGAAGGGGCTGGAGAATCCCTGAGGAGATGGGAAGGGGCTGGAGAATCCCTGAGGGGCTGGGAAGGGGCTGGAGAATCCCTGAGGGGATGGGAAGGGGCTGGAGAATCCCTGAGGAGCTGGGAAGGGGCTGGAGAATCCCTGAGGAGATGGGAAGGGGCTGGAGAATCCCTGAGGGGCTGGGAAGGGGCTGGAGAATCCCTGAGGAGATGGGAAGGGGCTGGAGAATCCCTGAGGAGATGGGAAGGGGCTGGAGAATCCCTGAGGGGCTGGGAAGGGGCTCAGGCTGGAGAAAAGGAGGCTCAGGGGTAATTTCTGAGTGTCAGTAAGAGCAGGTTTGCATTTCACCAGCGTGCAGGGAAGAGTCTTTCAGCACAAATATTATTCACTTCTAAATTCTTGTTAAGCTTGAAGTTGTTCAGCAATGAGAGAGCAATCTAATCAGAGCAGAGCACTGCACTCTGCAGGGAGAGCAGCTCACAATCCACAGAATCCATCATTGCCCAGTCCCAATTAACACACCTTAGCTGGGGAGTCAGAGAGGAATAAAGGGATGGGGAATGGGGAATGGGGAAATGGAACTGGGGAATGGGGACTGGGGAATGGGGAATGGGGACTGGGGAATGGGGAATGGGGAATGGGGAATGGGAACTGGGAATGGGGAATGGGGAATGGGAACTGGGGAATGGGGAATGGGGAATGGGAAGTGGGGAATGGGGAATGGGGAATGGGAACTGGGGAATGGGGAATGGGGTATGGGAACTGGGGAATGGGGAATGGGGGACTGGGGAATGGGGAAAGGGAATTGGGGAATGGAAACTGGGAAAAGGGAACTGGGAAAAGGGAACTGGGGAAAAGGGACGTGGGAAGGCTCTGCTCACTCTCCTGAGCTCACATTGCTGCACCATCAAATCCTCCTGCAGAACTGAAGAACCCAGATACAGTCCCCAGGAACATCCACCAAAGCAAAGCAAAGCAAACCCAAACCCAACTCAACCAACCAAACCCAACCCAAACCCAACTCAACCCAACCAACCCAAACCAAAGTAAACCAAACTAAACCAAACCAAACCCAACCCAAACCCAACTCAACCAACCAAACCCAACCCAAACCCAACTCAACCCAACCAACCCAAACCAAAGTAAACCAAACTAAACCAAACCAAACCCAACCCAACCAACCCAACACAACACAACCAAACCAAACCATACCAACCCAACCCAAACTCAACCCCAACCAACCAACCCAACCCAACCCAACCAAACTAAACCAATCCAAACCAACCAACCCAAACCAAACCCAACCAGATCAAATCCAACCAAACCAACCCATCCAAACCCGACCAAACCAAACCAAACCAAACTAAACACAACCCAACCCAACCCAACCTAACCCAACCCAACTAAACCAAACCAAACCAAACCAAACCAAACCCAACCAGATCAAATCCAACCAGATCAAATCCAACCAAACCAAACCAACCCATCCAAACCCGACCAAACCAAACTGAACACAACCTGACCAAACCCAACCCAACCATGAGTGGTCACGGGTCCACAGGGCAGGCAGGAGCAGCTGTGCCCTAAGCTGAGCCTTGGGGGTGCTGAGCCCTGAGCAGGAGGAGCCGCTCCTGCAGACATTCACTCAAACCTAAAAACATCCTGCTCCTTCTTGGTGCCCATTGGGTTCCCATTTATCATCAGCCTAATGATTTTAGTCACATTGTAAATTAAATTATTTGAGCAGAGCTGCTTTGGATCCCCAGGTTTTTACTCTAATTGGTGCTAATGTTTTGAATAATCTCTGACTTTAAAGCAAAATTTGGTTTGGGCTTAACAAATTATAATTCCCATGTATCTGCAGGATCTGTTTCCCTTTTCAGTGTATTACTTTTCCATCTTTAAATTGAAACAAAAAGAAATAAAAATTTCTAGCACATTTTAAAGTAATTTTGAATTACTAAGACTATTTTGTGTTAATGAAATTGAAACGTTGTCATGATGATAATCTTCAAAAGTCTTTATTTTTGTAAGTGTAAGCACTAATGGCTTTGCTTGGACAAGCTCTTTGGGAAAGGAAGATCAAAAACATTCCTTTTAAACCCTGGAAACAAAATGTGTCGCTTGACTGAAATACTTGATTTCAGTGTTTTAAAGCCGAAATTTTATTGAACTTTATTTGATGTTCTAAAACAAACCCAATTTAAATGACAATAGAATTTTGCACTGCAAAATCATTTGACTTTCAAATGTGACTAGCATGGAGGAAATAATCCAGAGAGAGCTCAGAGCAGTCCTGGCTGCATGGAGAGAGGGACACCTGGGCTGCTCTCACAGGAATCAGGGACCATCCTCATCCTGGCAAACTCCTTCCTCACCATCAGGGCAGGAACTTCACCTCCTTTTGGGATGTGCCAGGATTTGCCTTTTCCCGCTGGGGGAAGGCAGCTCTGCAGAGGAGCTGTCCTCAAGGGAAGAAAATTCCCCAAGAGATGGTGTGCACACCCAAAGTCGGCCCTGCAATGTGTTCAAACACTTTTTAGATCTGAAATCTCTTAATTAGCCCCGTTACTTGTAGCAGCAGGGATTCAGTCATCCCTAAAATTGTTTGCTAAAATAAATGAGCAGGGAAATGACATTATTTGTTAGAATTTTATCTAAAACTGGGGCTTGACACAGGGAGAGCCAAGTTACAGGGTTTTGACATCACCAGCTCCTGGCAGGGATGTGGGAAATGTGTGTGAGCAGCAAAACCTCCCTGATGATGTGTGTGTGTGAAACATTGGTGCTGCTTTCATCCAAGAGAAACACACTTGTATATATTTATTATTATTATTATTATTATTATTATTATTATTATTATTATTATTATTATTATTATTATTATTATTATTATTATTATTATTAATATTATTATTATTATTATTATTATTATTATTATTATTTATTAATAATAATTTATTGTTAGTATTATTAACAGGCATTCCATGGGTGGCTTTTCTATGTGGGGAAGTGGAGCCCACAGGGTGTGGAGGAGAGGAAAGTCACTGTTCTGATTTAAAAAAATAAGAGTATTGGTCTAATACCACACTCCACTGTGATGGACAGAAGACTCTAACAATTTAAAGTTACAAAGTGTGTGTTTATTCAGTGTGAGACAATCCTCTGATACTCACTGCCAAACCACAGGTGAGCACAGAGTCTGTTTATTGGCAAAGGATTCAAACAAATCCATATTCATAATAACAGCCCCTCCCATCCTCCCCTCCTATGGTAATTAGCTTCAATGGCTATTGAACATTGATTGACTTCTTAAATTAAGTCTGGGATCGTTTTTGTGGGGAGGGGTCTTAAAAGGAGGAAGTAAGGAGAGTCTTCCTCACCCTAAACTCTTGATCTTTTCTATCAATGACAATACAAATGATTTCTGGGGAGGGGACAGTCCAATTTTCCAAAGAATGGGTTTCTGGTTGCACTGTCTGTGTTCCTTTGGATCTACTCATGAGTTTTGTCTTTTCCCATTGACAAACACAAAATGACAGACAACCAATTATTTAATTTTCAGATAACTACCTCAAACTTGGTTTTCCTTCTAACTTTTAACTTTTATTTATTTTCAGCAAGGTCTGTCTATCTATTTACTTTTTAATTAATTCTAGTAAACAACTAACTCTTAACTAAAATCCTAATTTTTCTCAGATTAGTGTACCCGTTCCCTCCTGGATGCCTGGTGTGCAGGACAAGCCTCCCCTGGGTGACAGGCTGACTGAAGCAGGGGCACAAACACTTTCTGTTTGCCTCAGCTGGGAAACAAAACCAGCTCTGATCAGAGGAGAGGAAGGGCCAGCAGCCTCCCCGTGTGAAACACTTTTTATTCAGTCTGAGCAGCGAATGGCTCTTGTTGAGAAATGCTGGTTCATTGCAGCAGCCTGGGAGATGAGATAAGAGAGAAATAGCAAACACACCATGCACAAAAAAAGTGTGAGAAATGGGAATGATAAGGGCTTTGGAGCAGGTTCCTGCTCAGGTGCCTGAGGTGCAGCCCTGACCACGTTTGCTGGAGAAGCTGGGGGAAATTGCAGCCCAATCAATTAAAACTGTTGTGCCTGGACAAAGGTGTCTCAAAGCAAAGTAAAATAAATAAATTGCTCCTTTGCCTTCTTGTCGAGGTTGTGGGACTTTGCAAAGAGAGGCTGGAGGTGCAGAGAACAGGGGAGCAGGAGGAGATTCCTCCTGAGGAGGAACTTCATGGTCTGGAAAGGTTTTCAGCCTCAGAAAAATACTGGTGTACTTTTTAATCAAACAGCTGGAGAGGAAAATGACACTCTAAAAGGCAACAGTGCTGCTACCAGTGTCCATCCTGCACTGTCAGTGCTGTCATTCCAGGGCACAGGTGACACTGTTCCTGTGACACTGTTCCTGTGACACTGTTCCCGTGACACTGTTCCTGTGACACTGTTCCTGTGACACTGTTCCTGTGGCATTGTTCCTGTGGCATTGTTCCTGTGACATTGTTCCTGTGACATTATTCCTGTGACATTGTTCCTGTGACACTGTTCCTGTGACACTGTTCCTGTGGCATTGTTCCTGTGGCACTGTTCCCGTGACACTGCTCCTGTGACACTGTTCCTGTGACACTGTTCCTGTGGCATTGTTCCTGTGACACTGTTCCTGTGACACTGTTCCTGTGACACTGTTCCTGTGACGTTGTTCCTGTGACACTGTTCCCGTGACACTGTTCCTGTGACACTGTTCCTGTGACACTGTTCCTGTGGCATTGTTCCTGTGGCACTGTTCCCGTGACACTGCTCCTGTGACACTGTTCCTGTGACACTGTTCCTGTGACGTTGTTCCTGTGACACTGTTCCCGTGACACTGTTCCTGTGACACTGTTCCTGTGACGTTGTTCCTGTGACACTGTTCCTGTGACACTGTTCCTGTGACACTGTTCCTGTGACGTTGTTCCTGTGCTGCTGGCCAGTCCGTGGAGCAGGAGCTGCTGCAGTTCAGTTCTCTCACTGCATTTCTTGGCCTGTGTTATCTCAAACTCTCAAGTTTCCATCTCCTGCCTTCATCCTGTCTTGGCAATAGCATTGAATATTGATAAGTAACTAAATGTAGGCAGTTTCCCAGGTGACTTCTTCTGCTGAAAATCCAAATTTGCACTTTTTTGGGTGCCATATGTGTCCAATTACCCATTAACTCCCAAGGAGGACGGTTCAATCCAGTGCCACGTTAAGGTGTGCAATATGTGGGCTGAGATTGTTTTCCTGCTGGCATTTGCTTGCAAGAATTTAAATTTCCTGTCAATCACGAGGCAAGCAAGTTATTTTCACTGTGCCACTGAGACCCAACTGTCACAAGAAAACATCACAACAGGCACAAAATGGCACCTTTTTGATGGTACAACATGATTATCCTGATCTTATATTTTGTTGTGGTTTCTATAGATTATTTTCTGCCTTTTTTTTTTTTCCAGAACAAAGTTCTTGCTTTGATGCCTCTCTTTGATAAAGTTATAAAGCTGTGCCAAAGATTTGAAATCTGTCATGGGACTTCTCTCTTCTCGGGAATGAGTTGCAAATGATGTCCCCCATAGTTTTTAAAAAAAGCTGCCTGCCTCTCCTTCAGCAGACACTGCTCAGTGACACTGTGAATCTCTCACTTTTTCATCTCTGCTTTTGTCTGAATCCTGCTGAAATATTAACAGGGTTCCTGGCAGCTGGCAGGAGATGCAGAGGCTGCTCAGCACATCCCTGGTGGTGTTTATTCCAGGGGGACCCACTGCCCACCCAGGGGCACTGCAGGGTCTCCATCTAGCAGCAGCCACGTGGCTCAGCAGGATTTATTGCCTGTGTATCAATCTCCCTTGCAGGGAAGGGTTATTAATGTTGTGGTTTTAACCACATGCATGTTCCTCTTCAAATGGAAAAAGAGCAAACCTTGAAGCTGCCAGATGAGGAGTGCATTTATCATCTCCAGCACTAAAACACTCGGGCTCTGCACTCTCACATCTGGCAGGGGAGCAGAGGGAGCAGCAGGATTTGCATGAAACCCAGCACCCAATGCAGCTGCAGTCCCACATTTCCATTGGGATTGTTTACCAGGCATGGAGGGACAGGGAATGGATTCCTGGATTCCCAGAGGGCAGGGATGGATGGGATTTTGGGCAGGAATTCCTGTCCCAGAGCAGCCCTGGATCCCTGCAGTGCCCCGGGCCAGGCTGGACACTGGGGCTGGGTCACCCTGGGGCAGAGGGAGGTGTCCTGCCATGGCAGGGTGGGATTAAATGGGATTTAAGCTCCCTCCCAACCCAAACCAGCCTGGGACTCCACGATCACAGTGGCCACAGAGCAGGATCAGGGCAGGGTCAGCCCCCAACAATTAAATTTCATTTTCTCCTCTGGGTTTGTGCTGCCCTGGGAACCAGCCACTTCTCCCCCACGAGTGATGCACACACTGAAGTGATGCTGAGCACCTGAAACTCGATTTCTCACTTCCTTGTGGATTCTGTTGAAATTCCTGCGCTCCCTCCCCGACGAGGAGCAGGTGGGA
This sequence comes from Erithacus rubecula, assembly GCF_903797595.1. Taxonomy (NCBI): domain Eukaryota; kingdom Metazoa; phylum Chordata; class Aves; order Passeriformes; family Muscicapidae; genus Erithacus; species Erithacus rubecula. Next base: position 404,700 of record NC_136662.1, on the reverse strand, counting down.
AGCAAGTGTGGAGGCAGCAGGGAAGTAAAACACGGAGTTGTAATAATTCACTTGTAAATGTTGGTGCTGCCACGTGGGCGCCAGAACCTTCCTTAAAAATAATTCAGATAAAAAACTACCATTTGCAGCTTTGCAAACCCAGCACCCCCCTAGGACACAGGGAGATGAATTCTGTGGTGCTGCCAGAGCCAAGTGATTAATAATTAGCCTTTAAACTACCTCATAATTTTTCCAGCTGCTGACAATGCCTTTTGCATATAATCATGTCTCACTCACTGCTTTACAGGTTTGGGTTTTTTTAATTGAGCTCTTAAAAATAGACTTTTGTTAAGCTTCAGCTCAAAAATAATTTTTTAAAAACCTTGTAACTTAATCAATTTTCCAAATCTGCTCAATCAAATGTACTGACCAAAAAAAAAAAAAAAAAAAAAAAAAAAAGACTGAAAGCAACTTGCACTTGTGTTTTCAGAGTGCAATTGGGGGGGCACATTTCCAGGGCTGGGGAGCTGCACAATGCAGACAATAAACCAGCAATAATTGTCTCATCCCACCTGTTCCCATTCAGGTATTGATAAGAACCTTATCAGCCTTTGGAGACACTGATTCATTGTGTTGTGGAGTAGATACAAAAAAAAAAAAAAAAAATTCTTGATGGAGGCTGTTAATATGAATTCCCTCCCTGTTATGCGTATTAAAGGAATTTCAGCCCATCAGGAACTAATCACATTTCATTTTCCCCTGTTTTTTTCACTCGTGGTCAACACATCCTGGCAGAGCTGAGGTGTAGGATAATCAAAGCCTTCTTCATGGTTGAATAAATTTAATACTCTTGCTTCATCAGTGCAGTGTATTAAAAAGTCCCCTGACAGATTTATCCTGATTGTTTAGGGCGTCACTCCGGAGCAGCAGCATTACAGATTTCACCCACAGTGTGGGGGGCCTTTGCTTTCATTTGTCTGCAACATGACACAAGGAATTGGACTGAAATAAGTTTCTTTGAGAAACACAGCCAACTGATGAAGTCATAACACAGTCTGCACCACCTGAGCGGAGAAATAAGTGAACATTAATTTGGTGTTTGCAGGAGCAGGCAGCACTAATAACACAGGTATTTGGAGCTGTAAATAAGTAATCCAACAATGTAATGCAGCAAGCAGATATTTGTTTTATAAACAAGCAAATTGCAAACGGTTCCACTATGTTTAAAGTACTAACTTGCTTTTCTATGGCGTGATTTTGTTAGTGGGAGTGCAGGTCAGTGCTGCAGCTCCAGTCAGGGGCTGATTCCCCTTTGTGCTGTGGCCCCAGGGCTGGGTCCTGGCAGGGAGGATCCATCCTGCTGGGAGCTCCTGCCAGGCAGGACCAGCACAAAGGGTCAGACCTTGGGCACAGGTTTAGCAAATTGGAAAACACCCAGGCTAAAGTGCTGATTTCCTGGTTAAGGATTCTGCATTCTGAGCCACAGTGCAATTGGGAGAAAAAGTCTTCAGCAGCACTGGAGAAATCCAAGAGCCTAAAGCCAGTGCCTGGCTCTGTGATAAATTCAAATGACTCCTCTTTGTTAAAGGCCAGGTTGCAGCTCGTATGAAATTCAATTAAAGTAAAAATATCTATTTTCCTGGTCTTGCTAATAGAACAGCTGGTAATGACCCTGCCAATAGCTCCAAATTCGCTCTGGGATATATCCAAGGGTGCAGATTTTGCTGCCATTAATAAATCATTTTGTATTCCAGCAGGATTGTCTGGGTGCACCTGTGGCTGCAAATAAAGAGATCCAGTGATGAAATGTGTGTCACTGTTGTTTTTATCTGAGAGCAGACACTGGGATGGGGCAGAGGCTTGGGATCCAGCTGGGTGTCCCTGTCCCTGTCCCTGTCCCTGTTCCTGTCCCCATTCCTGTCCCTTTCTGTGTCACAGCTCTTTTCCCTTGGGGCAAAACCAATCCCAGTGCAAAAATAACCCCAAAATTCTGCTTTGTGCCCTGCTATTTGCATTCCCTTGCTCAGTGCTGAGTTCAGGGTCATTCCAGAAGAGTTTTCCACAGACAGCCAGGACAATTTGGGTTCTGCCAACAGCTCCAGCCTGTGGGGTGCCCTAGGGGAATGTCTGAGGGGGTTCCCAGGACAGCAGATGGGGTCTGGGCTGCCCCCAGGGCTCAGAGCACCCTCAGTGCCCAAAAATCACCCAGCACAGCCCAACCCTGAAAAAGCCAGGACTGACTCTGGAGATGTGCAGGAAGCAGCTCCAGGAGCTGGGGGAGCACAAACCTTCAGCTGCCAGTTAAAAAGGCTATTAAGTGAAACACTGAGCTGGTAAAAAGATATTTATTGTTAGTATGGAGTCTATTACTGTGTCATTAGTAATAATAACACCCAGATAATGAATTGAGCTTTTCTCCTAATGACTTGGGGTGTGGAATCACTCTTTCCAAGTTCTGTTCTTCAGAAGACCACACACCAGGCAATTAATATTGTCACTTGCATGCCGAAGATCCTAACCCCACTGTGATTAGAGCAAATGAATAATTTGCCATTCAGATGTATTGAGAGTGAAACTGGGATGTGACTGAGAATAGAATTCCTGAGTTGCAAGCTGCAATAATTAACAGCCAGCAGAGGAGCAGGGGAAAGGCCTGGGCTGGAGGCTTCTCAAGGGGCTCTGAGCAGCTTGAGCCAATCTCCCACAATTCAGATTTCTTCTGCATCCAGAGGCAGCTGGAGAGGGAATTTTGATCAGGAAATAGTGACAGCACAAGGGGGAATGACTTCCACCCACCGAGGGCAGGGTCGGGTGGGAGCAGGCAGGGATACTGGGGAGAGATTGGGAAGAAACTGGGAAGAAACTGGGAAGAAATTGGGAAGAGATTGGGAAGAGATTGAGAAGAAACTGGGAAGAAATTTGGAAGAGATTGGGAAGAAACTGGGAAGAAATTGGGAAGAGATTGGGAAGAGATTGGGAAGAAACTGGGAAGACATTTGGAAGAGATTGGGAAGAAACTGGGAAGAAACTGGGAAGAAATTTGGAAGAGATTGGGAAGAAACTGGGAAGAAATTGGGGAGAAATTGGGAAGAAATTGGGAAGAGATTGGGAATCAATTCCTCCCCCTGAAGGTCACTGGGTGAGGCCCAGGGGAGCTGTGCTGCCCCATCCCTGGAAATGTCCCATTCCAGCTCAGATGGGGTGGGACAGGATGGGATTTAACTCCCTTTGACCCAAACCCCTCTGGGACCCTAAATGATGCCAGGGGCACCCTGAGCCCCTGCCAGGCACCCCAACACCTCTGGCTGTTCTTATTCTCCTCCAGCCCCTCAAAGCTGCTTGAACAGATCTGTGCTCTCAGGGGAGCTGAGTACTGGCTGATGACACGAGAGTTTGAGGCTAAAAAAATAAAAAGGCAACTAGAAATACCTGGGAGAGGAAAAAAACAAAACCAAACCCCATCACGTAGTATTTATCATGGAGAAAATAACTATTAGAGTCATTATGACAGGAAATGAAGGATGAGTCAGAAATGCAATTGTGTTTTTGAAATAAGAGTGCTTGGTTAACATCAGCCCAGTCTGGATCAAGGGGGGCTTGGAAGCATCAGGGATATGGAGGATCTCTAAGGAATAAATGAGTATTCACAGAGCTGAGCACATTCAGCTTTTGGAGGAACCCACAGGGTCCCAAACCAGTCTGGATCCACCAGCCCCACCTGGCTGGCACAGCCCCCTGTGCTCTGACTCTGCTCCTCTGAGCATGCAGAAACTCCAACATTTCCATTCATTCTTCTGCCTCAGCTGGGGAGAAATCCTGCTTTCAACCAGAGCTTATTTATGATAATTCTGGGCTTTGGGACTGTTAAAAACAGCAATTGCCTGTAGCCTCTGGCTGGTGCCTGCCAAGCAGGGCAGCTCCATGCAGGGGCTCAGATCTCCTTTATCACTCACTGACTTATCTCTGCCAGGCAGAGCAAACACTGAGGAGCATCTCTGGGGCTCTGCAGTGTTGGTGCAGCTGAGGCAGCCCAGCACTGTTACCTGAGAGTCTGGAAATGCACCCAGCCCCTGACGGCTCCAAAGGGAAAAGGAGAGAGGGATGCAGGCAGAGAGAGAAGGGGAGCAAAGCAGGGAAGGTGCTGAACAGAGGAGACCTGGCCAGAGGCTGCAGAGACCAGCAGGGCAGGCTGGGGATGGGCTGGGGCTGGGCTGGGACTGGGCTGGGACTGGGCTGGGGCTGGGCTGGGGCTGTACTGGAACCAGACTGGGACTGTACTGGGGTTGTGCCAGCCAATCCCCCAGCACCCATGGCTCAGAACACAAAAACTCAGGTTTATTCCTGTATTTGCCATAAAAATTTTACATTTGCAACCATTCAGAATTATTCTTATTCTTATTCTTATTCTTATTCTTATTCTTATTCTTATTCTTATTCTTATTCTTATTCTTATTCTTATTATATTCTTGTATTTCTGACTTGAAGTCTCTCACTGGTTTTGCTTTCAAAACCATTGCACACCCTCATCCCACACCCACCCCTGTCCCCCTGCAAACGTGTCTGTGTTGTGACATTTTCTGCTCTTGCTTCCCTTTTTGCCATGTGAGGAGTACCTGGATTCATTGTCTGGTTCTCACATTGCCATGCCACACTCTGTTGACCTTTTTAATATTCAGTATTTGGAATGGTTGACCATTGCACTCCTCCTCTTCCCATTAAAAGGGGAGCCCAGCCTCTTGCAGAGGACTGGGGTGACCAGGCATTGAAATGAAACATTCTGAAAAGGTCAGGTGAGTGCAGCACTCCTCGTTTTTCACAAAACACAGCGGCTATTGAAATTCCTGTGCTCCTCTCAGTGACAAAGGCTGTTCCAGCAGCAAAAATAAAAATAGGTACAACATCAATCTGGTGTTCTGCTAACAGCAGTGCTGGGAAAATGGTGGGGCTGTATAATTTCTGCTATTGTTATTATGGTTTGTAGTTCTGCTCCTCTTTGGATGGATTATTGCAGAAATGTAGCAGAAAGCTGAATTTCCATTGGGCTCAGGAATCTATTTGTGCTGCTCAGGCTCCCAGCATTTCTGAGACACTCCTCACCTGTCTGGATAAAAGGGTGAAACTCATTGCAATAACAAGCCCACATTTCTTTCCTGCTTCTTCAGCAACTTGTGGAACATTTTCAGCCCTGTGTGCATCAGCATTATCCAGTCACCTGCTGCTCCCTGTGCCCTGCTCAGCCCATCAGAGGCAGGGCTGGCACCTCACCTGCTCCTGCAGCACAGGACAGGGAGCCTGGGGCTCACACAGATTCTTGACATTTAATTTTGAAACTGCATTTGGCACATTTCTTCCTCCCATGATCAAATATATATATATATATATATATATTATTTTTTTTTTAATGGCTGTTTTCAATTGCTTTATTTGTCATTATTTAATGGTGCATTAGGGCTATTAACATTCTGCTCTCAGGGATTTAAAACTAAAATATGAAATTGTAGAATAATTAGGGTTGGAAGGGACCTTAAATATTATCTACATTATTAAAAGACCTTGAAGATCATCTGGATTATCAGTCCAGAGCTAATAACAAGTGTGATGTCCACATTCTGTGGTATTGCCTGTTGTCCAGCCCTATCAGAGGCTCTGGGTTCCCATCCCATCCCATCCCATTATCCCATCCCATTATCCCATTATCCCACTATCCCATCCCATTATCCCACCAGAGGCTCTGTGTCCCTGCCCCACCAGATCTCTCAGCACTCACACATTTCATCTCCTTCCCTGGCAAGACCCCGTTCCTCTTGGCCTGTAAGCTGCAGCCCCAATAACAGGTAAAACACACTAACCATTTTTTTTCTTTGACACCTTTTCCAATCATATTTTTAAATCTTCTTTGGCTCCATGGCACCTGCAATCCTGCCAGTTTGCACCATTTGCTGTGCCTTGCCCTGAGCTCTGCCAAGGGAATCAGGAACATTCAGCTCATCTCTCCAGAATGGTGCACGAGCCTTTTCCCCCCCAGTTTGTTCTTGTGTGCAGTGAGGAGTCACCAGGAGGAAACAGCAATAAAATGTACAAAAACCTCTCCACACGGCTGTAAGAATTTCCCCTCTGCATGTGCTGCCTGGACATGGTGAAATCAGGGGTTTATTTGGGCATTTTGCTTTATTTTGCCATTCAGACACAGCAATTAATAACTGCAAACAGCCACGTTGATTCAGCCTGGGGGCTACTGACAGCCCTAAGTCTCTGAGGTTAAAATGAAATTAAACACCTTTAATAGATCGGAAAGAAAAAAATTTAAACGCTATTGACAATCAGCAAGTTCCCCAATGCCAAACACAAATTATGGGCACGACCTCTTTCTCTTTTCATTAATTGGATGCTGAGCTTGAAGCACAGCCCTGGTAAACTCTTCCAGCCCAGCAGAGCCCTGAGCAGGCTGCGTGAGGTCAGAGCCAAGAAATCAGATTTCACCTCTGGGCTCCTGCGCTCCACCCCGTGCCGTGGTCAGGGTTAATTGAGAGAGGTCAGGTCCAGGTGCTCATTAATGCACCTGCTGAGAGCTGGAGCGTGCAGCCACTCACAGACCACTGCAAACACTCACTCTTTGCTTCGGGGCTGGAGATGGGCAAGAAATTCCGGACTCGCTGCTGTGGCTGATCCCCGGAATCACAGCAGATCCCTCCTGCAAAGGATGGATTTCACCCGTGAGCAGGGGAGCCCTGCTCCTGCCCCCAGCATTCGAGGAGAGGCTGTCAAGCAGATGGGAATTCTCCTTTTCCCCAATAACTTTCCAGAACAAGAGTTGTGTAGAAGGAAGGATTTAGACAATTCCTGATTGTCTCAAAAGTCATTAAAAATTACAATACTTCCTTGTGCTTGTTTTTGCTTGCTGATTGATTTCTCCTTTTAAGATGACAAATCCTGACATTTCAAAAGGAATACTCATAGGAGTTAAGATGGTGAATCACAGCAACTGAATTTTGTAGTTGTGAAATACCCATCCAAGGGCAGCACTCACCCATTACCATTGAGAGAACATTTAAAACCAGAGAGGTTTGGGCTGGGAGGGACCCCAAATCCCACCAGTGCCCAGAGGCAGGTCAGGGACAGCTCCCACTGCTCCCAGCCCAGTGTCCAGCCTGGCCCTGGGCACTGCCAGGGTGGGCTGAGGGCAGAGTCTTCTCCCCTCCTGGAGATTGTGGGGTCACCCCTCAAGGTCACTCCTGGAGTCTGAGCAGAACAGATTTACCCTCAGACATCAGCACAACTTCAATGTCTACTTGATAATTATTAAGCTGCCTTTGAAATTACTGATTTAATAAGCAGTGCGCTGTAATTGTAGTTATGACTACCTATATTGTGTGGCAGATAATTCTGATTAAGGTCCTTTATTCTAAACATTATAATCATCAATTGAAATAACTAATTCATTTTGCATGTGTGTGGTTTGCCATCCCCAATCCTGCAGGAGAGATTGTAGAGAGCTTCAATTGCACTTGTGTAATCCTTTAAATAAACCAGAGACCAAGCCTGGGCAGAACCAGCCCCAGCCAGCCCGTGCTCCTGTCTGATTTTGGGAGCCAGGGGTGCAGAAAGGGTTAAATGGGAGAGCAGCTCTGACAAATTGTGTGAAAATTCAGTTTTTGTCTCGGCGGTGCTGCTGCAGTCCATTCCAGGGGCTCTGGGGGAGGGCAGGGTGGGGAACACCCCAGCCTGGCTCCATCCCTCCCCCTGCGCTGGAACCCGGACACTGGAATTTCTGCAGGGAAACGGAACGAAGGCAGAACCAACCCCTGGGATGGGAATGGACCAGAACCACCCTGGGATGGGATGGACCAGAACCACCCTGGGATGGGAATGGATCAGAACCACCCTGGGATGGGATGGACCAGAACCACCCTGGGATGGGAATGGATCAGAACCAACCCCTGGGGCAGGGATGGATCAGAACCACACTGGGATGGGAATGGATCAGAACCAACCCCTGGGATGGGATGGACCAGAACCAACCCCTGGGATGGGAATGGATCAGAACCAACCCCTGGGATGGGATGGACCAGAACCATCCTGGACAGGGATGGACCAGTACCACCCTGGGATGGGAATGGATCAGAACCAACCCCTGGGATGGGATGGATCAGAACCACCCTGGGATGGGAATGGATCAGAACCAACCCCTGGGATGGGATGGACCAGAACCACCCTGGGATGGGAATGGATCAGAACCACCCTGGGATGGGATGGACCAGAACCACCCTGGGATGGGATGGACCAGAACCAACCCCTGGGATGGGAATGGATCAGAACCAACCCCTGGGATGGGATGGACCAGAACCAACCCTGGGATGGGAATGGACCAGAACCAACCCTGGGATGGGAATGGATCAGAACCACCCTGGGATGGGATGGACCAGAACCACCCTGGGATGGGAATGGATCAGAACCACCCTGGGATGGGATGGACCAGAACCAACCCCTGGGGCAGGAATGGACCAGAACCACCCTGGGATGGGATGGACCAGAACCAACCCCTGGGGCAGGAATGGACCAGAACCACCCTGGGATGGGATGGACCAGAACCACCCTGGGATGGGAATGGATCAGAACCAACCTCTGGGGCAGGGATGGACCAGAACCACCCTGGGATGGGATGGACCAGAACCACCCTGGGATGGGAATGGATCAGAACCAACCCCTGGGGCAGGGATGGACCAGAACCACCCTGGGATGGAAATGGATCAGAACCTCTCCCTGGGGCAGGGATGGACCAGAACCACCCTGGACAAGGATGGATGAGAATCTTTTTGGGACAGGGATGGATCAAAACCAACCCCTGGGACAGGGATGGATCAGAACCACCCCCTGGAATGAGGATAGATCCCTGGGACAGGGATGGATCCCTGGGACAGGAATGGATCAGAACCACCCCCTGGAATGAGGATGGATCCCTGGGACAGCCCAGCCCCTCCCCAGCCCCTTGGCCCCAGCAGCCCCTCTGTGAGCCCCCAGCCCCAGGGGCTGCAGGTGGGGATAATTGCAGGAAAGGTTTCCAAACACGCTCAGCTCTGGGTGTGCCCCGTGCCTGCTCTCATTAAATTCACACACGGCAAACCCCAACAAAAACCTTGTGCACTGTTAGGGAACAATGATTCCTTTTTGCCAGTAAAGAGGAGATTTATGGGGAAAATCACTTAAATCTGACAGTCACTGACATCAGCTCTCAGTTCATGAAAAGTGAGTGGGACCTGATGGATCCTCTGCTTTTCATCAGAGCTGCTGTTTTTCTTGTCTTGGCTGAGAGTGGGAAGTGAATAATGAGCATGTTGCTGATTAAAAAAAACCCTTGCCTTCAACTTTAGCCAAAATTCTTTGCACTTATGACACGGATCATTAAAAAATTCTGATTACACACCCCAAAACATTCCATTAAAGAACATTTTTTTTTTTCAAGCACCTTTTCTGGGGAAAAAAAAAAATCTAAAAAAATCCTTTTTGTGAGTGCAGGGTGCCACAGCTGCAGGGAGGCACAAAATGAGGTTTTGAAAAGGTGCCCAGGGGAGGTGAGAGCTCAGCCCTGGCACCAGGCAGAGCAGCAGAGGATTGTCCAAATCCCTCACTCGTGCTCCACAGAGCTGCCCCAGCCTTCCCAAAATAAAACAAAACAAAACAAAACAGAGCAAAACCAAACCAAAACAAAACAGAGCAAAACAAGCAAAAAAAACCCAACAAAACAAAACGAAACAGAGCAAAACCAAACCAAAACAAAACACAACAAAACAAAACAAACAAAAAAAACCAACAAAAAAACCCGAAACAAAACAAAATAAATCTCGTGCACAGTGCACAGACAGCTGCAGGGACAAGGGCTGGGTGAGAAAAAATAGGGCTCTGATCCAGGGAATTCCCTTTATCCATCCTTCCATTCCCTGCAGGAATTCCCTTTTCTCACCCTTCCCCTGCAGGAATTCCCTTTTCCCACCTTCCCCTGCAGGAATTCCCTTTTTCCATCTTTCCCCTGCAGGAATTCCCTTTTCCCACCTTTCCCATGCAGGAATTCCCTTTATCCATCCTTCTCCTTCAGGAATTCCCTTTTCCCACCTTTCCCCTGCAGGAATTCCCTTTTCCCACCTTTCCCCTGCAGGAATTCCCTTTTTCCATCCTTTCCATGCAGGAATTCCCTTTTTCCACCTTCCCCTGCCCCTCTCCAGCCCCATTCCCCATTCCCATCCCCTCCAGAGCTCTCCCTGCTCCAGCCCCACTAACACTTTAATTGGCATTTCCTCTGGTTTTACATGAGAAGCTTTTCAATAATTTTTCACAGCATTTCAGCTCAAGCAGGAGAGGGAATGTATAATTTATTTTGTTACTTGATAGAATTAGTTGTTCTTAGCTTGCTGTGCCAGTGTAAACCCTGGGTGCCATATTTTCTAGTGTCCCTTTTCCATGAGATTAGTAAATTTAATTTGAAATTCTGCATTCACAAGAAGTGCACTGGCTGAAGGCAAGCTGTAGAACAGATGACAAAGGTTATTACATTTTTTAAATTATATTTTAAAGACGTTTAATAGCTGTGGAAAAAGGAGTTTTATGAAAATGGAAATTGGCAGATTAAAGAATGAGTTCCATGAAGTTGTTGTTGAAACACATTAAGTTAGTTTTCCTGTCAGCTCTTAAAGGGCCAAGGTCTGGTTCCCCAACTAAAATCCTGATTTGGGCTGGGATTTCACTGACTTCACAGTCACATTTTATAAATTGATTCCAACACAGATACAAAACACACCATGATTCCCATGGTCAGCAATTCTCATTTGCCACCAACCTTAAAATTTGTGTAAAAAGAGGGGCTGCTGTTTCCTGACTGTCCAACCCAAAATTCAGAGCCAAATTCCAGCAGCTGCACCTGGACAGGGACAGGATGGGACCCAGGAGGCAGCTCGCTGATTTTCACAATATTTCAGTCTCACGATAGGGAATGGGTGGGAACAGGGGATAAATGTTATTTATTCCCAGAAAAATAACTGTTATTTATTACCAGAGACATAACTGGTTTTTATTCCCAGAAAAATAATTGTTATTTATTCCCAGAGAAATAAATGTTATATATTCCTTGTTTATTATATAATATACAATATACAATATATAATATACAATACGTAATACATAATACATAATACACAATATATAATATATTATATACAATATATAATACATAATACATTATATATTATCTATAATCTATGATCTATAATATATAGTATATAGTATACAATATATAGTATAATATAATATAATATAATATAAAGAGTATATAATATATAATGTATAGTATATTATATATTATATATTACATATTATATATTATATATTATATATTATGTATAATATATAATACATAAATATACTAATTATAAATATAAAAATAAGATATATAAGATATATAAAGAAATAATTATATTCTATTAATTATTCCATATTTTTGACAGGAGAGAGCCCCAGCCTGGCCCAGGGAGGGACTCACACCTGCAGAGCCCAGCCCAGCCAGTGCAGCTCTAGAGGAAAGTTCCAACCTCATCTCAAGCAGCTCCTCAAAGCGAAAACTTTGGAATTGAAGGAGTAGAGGAAATCCACCCTGCAGAGCTGAACCTAAAGAACAGCCCCAAACGTGCATCCCACGGAGTCTGCAACCTTATAAACTGCCTGCTGGAATTTACATAAATTTCCATTTCCTTCGTCAACTTTACAGTACAAGTTAAGCTTAAATTACAGTTTCTTTTTGAGCATTGTCTGAGCCAAATGCTGCTATCAATTGATTCATGTAATTACCACTTTCCTCTCTAATTATTTGTGGGAGTAAGGTGCAGCAGGAAGGGGACTTTTAAGTGATAATGCAAAACATTTCCTACTCGTCTGCACCTAATTCATACAAAGGTCAGAGGAAGGTTTCACAGCTAAACTCAATTAAGGATTGGAGCTCGCACAAGAGGCTCTTGTCAGGGGCAGTTTTTATTTCCAGCACCCAGGATTGTGTTTGCAGCCTGTCCTGGGCTGCTCCTCCCTGCAAACACCCCCAGCAAACTGCCCCAGGTGTGAGCTGTGCTGGTGAGACACAATTATTTAAAATGAGCCCCAAATCCAGGATCAATAAAGAAAATTTCTAGCCAGGAGGATCCAAGACAGTGCTGTGTTCTAACACTGATTATTTTCCAATTCCAGAGGTAAGAAAAGCTTCAGACACCACCACAGAATCCCTGGCTTTGGGGGAGGATCAGATCCACACAGCTCCAGCTTCAAACCTCTAAAGGCCTGGCAAGAAAAAGCCATAAAAAGAAGCAATTTTTAATTTTGATATGTTTTACCATCCCAGGCAGATGCCAGTGGTGCAGCAGCCCCAGAATCAGCATTTCAGACAGTCCAGCCAAATGGCTCAAACCAGCTGGCACCAAACCTGGGCAGCGTGTGCAGTGCTGCCACATAATTAAATTCAAAGTGCTAAAAAGGTGAAAATTCGCTTATTGCTGATCAGCAGCACTTCTGAGGTTAAACAGCCCTGATTACATTTGATATTCTGCGTCTGGATGGAAAAAAAGCCCTGGCAAATATTAATTTTGTGTGGAATTGCTTTGCATGGAGGTGTCCAGAGGAGATGGCAGCACAGCAGGGTGGGCAGGGGGAGGGTGGGATGGCCAGGGACCCCTGCCCAGGGTGGGCTTGGAGCTCCCACAGGGAGGGGAACTGAGGGCAGAACGGGGGGCACGGGCAGGGACCCCTGGGACACTGGGGGGACAGAGACCCCTGGGATAGGGGACACAGAGACCCCTGGGATGGGGGACACAGGCACCCCTGGGACACTGGGGGGACAGAGACCCCTGGGATAGGAGACACAGGCACCCCTGGGACACTGGGGGACAGGCAGGGACCCCTGGGATAGGGGACACAGAGACCCCTGGGGTTAGGTACACAGATGCCCCAGATTTTGGGGACAGGCACCCCTGGGTTTGGGGACAGGCACCCCTGATTTCGGGGATACAGTCACTCCTGGATTTGGGGACAGGCACCCCTCATTTTGGGGACAGGCACCCCTGGTTTTGGGGACAGGCACCCCTGGGTTTGGGGACAGGCACCCTCTCCCCCGTGTCCCTCTCCCCCGTGTCCCTCACCCCCGTGTCCCTCTCCCCGTGTCCCTCTCCCCCGTGTCCCTCTCCCCGTGTCCCTCACCCCCGTGTCCCTCTCCCCGTGTCCCTCTCCCCCGTGTCCCTCTCCCCCGTGTCCCTCTCCCCGTGTCCCTCTCCCCCGTGTCCCTCTCCCCCGTGTCCCTCTCCCCCGTGTCCCTCTCCCCGTGTCCCTCTCCCCCGCTCCCAGCCCTTGGTGCTGGGCTGCAGGAACAGCCTGGGATTGTCCCTGGAGTGTTCCTGGTGCTCCATTCCCGTGCCTGGGCTGGGTTTTCTCCCCCAGCTGAGGCTGGGCACAGAGATGTGCTGCAGCAAGAGATAATGCTTGTCTGCTTGGATCACCTTCAAAAGTGAAGTTGGAAAAAAAAAAAACAAAAAAAAACAACTCCACAAACTTGTATTTGAATTCACATTTATTCATCTCATTTTTTAGCATGAGTATTTTTCTCTGGTGAATTACAAAAAGCCTCCTTACACATATCTTATTTCACAGTCCCCTAAAATTCCCCTGCATCCTGAGCAGAAATTCTGACTTGCTTTAATCCTTCAAAATAAAACAGAATTTCAGAAGGTCTGAAGCGCTTAGCCAAGGCTGCAGAGAGGGATAACAGGAGGTTTTTGTGAGACCTGGGGAGCCCAGGAGTGGCAGCTCTTGCTGCTGCAGCCCTGGGCAAGCAGAGGGGAGATCCATCCCTGGGTTTGCTTTGCTCTGCTCACAGGGGATCTGCAGCGGGGCTCCAGCTCACCCTGCCCTGGCAGGGTGTTGGCACCACTCCTGACCCCCGGCCCTGCAAAGGCAGAGCTCTGGCAAACGTGGGCAGAGTCCGGGGGCTACAGAGTGACCCCAGAGCCCGGGGGGCTTCAGAGTGACCCCAGAGCCCAGGGGGCTGCAGGACACAGGCTGGGCTGCTCAGGGTGGGCAGATGGACAGGATGAAAGGATGGACAGGGTGGACAGGGTGGACAGGATGGACAGATGGACAGGGTGGGCAGATGGACAGGGTGGGCAGATGGACAGGATGAAAGGATGGACAGGGTGGACAGATGGACAGGATGGACAGATGGACAGGATAAATAGGATGGACAGGATGGACAGATGGACAGGTGAACAGGATGAAAGGCTGGACAGATGGACAGATGGACAGGATGGACGGATGGACAGGATGGACAGATGGACAGATGGACAGATGGTCAGGATGGACAGATGGACAGATGGTCAGGATGGACAGGATGGACAGATGGACAGATGGTCAGGATGGACAGATGGACAGGTGAACAGGATGAAAGGATGGACAGATGGACAGAACTCACAGAACTCAGGCAACTCCCCCTCTCCTGCCCAGTTTGCTCCATCCAGGCTCCCCACACACAGTTTTCTCCCCAGCAGTGGCAGGTGTTTCCATTCCCCCTGCACCTCCCTGGCTGCTGCAGCCCGGGCTCAGCAGGCTCAGGAAGATGCAGTTGAGTTCTGTTTGTGGTCTGGCCCCAGCTCCTGCCCCCGTGTGTCACCCTGGAGCCCAGCCCAGCTCTGCAGCCCCTCTGCCTGTCCCCAGCAGCTGCCCAGAGCCTCCCCACTGCTCTGCCACCTGCCCAAAGCTTTGGCTGCAAACAGGGAACTGCACTCCCTGCCTTTGTTCTGGGTGCAGGAAAACAATCAGCTTCTTCCAGAGCCTAGAGAATGGACTGAATTTAGGGATGGTATAGCTGCAAGGTTTATTCCCCTGAACTGTTCCCTGTTCTGTTCCCCTGTTCTGTTTCCTGTTTGTTCCTCTGTTCTATTCCCTGTTCTGTTCCCTGTTCTATTCCCTGCTCTGTTCCCTGCTCTATTCCCTGTTCTGTTCCCTGTTCTATTCCCTGCTCTGTTCCCTGCTCTATTCCCTGCTCTGTTCCCCAGTTCCTTTCCCCAGTTCCTTTCCCCTGTTCTCTTCCCCTGTTCTGTTCCCTGCTCTGTTCCCCCCATTCCCAGTCTCCAGCTGTGCAGCTCATAAAGGTGCAGATGTGACATTATTCGACTGGGTGACTGAACAAACTCCAAGCACTGCAAATAAAGGTATTTATTTTACTTTCAAAACCAGTTCCAGATGTGCTGTGCTCCCATGCAGCCCATCTTCCTTTTTCACACTGATGCCTTTCCTTTTGCATTTCCTGTTTGAATTATTGCAGTGCCTGAGACATGATTTACATTTAGCACAGCTCAGAACAACAAAATGTAACTTTATGTTCTAAAAGGCTAATCCCTCCTTACACAACCCCAGTTCCAAGGGTGGTGTGCACGGGCTGATCCAGAGTGATGGAGGAAGGCAGGGTGGGAGATTTAACCAGTCCCAGGCAGGAATTTGTTACAGGTGAGAGTCCCTGAGCTCTCACACATTCTCTAGCAGCACACTCCTAATGGCAGCATTGTGATCCTGAAATGATGTTTAAGGAGCTGCTGACATTCTGTGTTCTCTGGAACAGCAGGGCTTTAATCATGGGGAAAACTGGAAACAATTTCACCTGTTGCTTGTGCTGCCACGTGCTGGAAAAAGAGCTACATGAGAATATTGTATTATATAAATATAACTGCAAAGTTAATAAAATGTTGTGGCAAATTAATACATATTAGCAAGCCCAAATATTTAAGAGAATACATTTTTGCTTATGCTAAAAGACTTTTGTCCACTGCAAAAAGAAATATTTTAATCAGGGCTTTGAAGTACCAGATGTCTTTAATGGAAGGTCAGGCCTCCAGAGCAGAGCAAACAGCCCAGGAGGGTTAATTAGCAACAAAACCTAAACAGAAGGAGTTTGGAAGGTGTCTCTGGGGGAGGCAGAGCTCTGAGGATACATTAAAGGCCTTTGAAAAGCAGGAGGGGATTTTTCCACAGCAAAATCTGTGATTCCCAGGGATGAAGCCCCAGCTCCTGCTGCAACTCATTTGATAAAAATATGGGGCTGTGGTTGGTGGCCACTCCTGTGCTTCTGGATTCCAGCAGGGTCCGTGGGGAGGCACCACAGCTGGGTGGTGTGAACATCCAGATGTGCTCAGCACATCCAGGGGTGCACAGAACATCCAGATGTGCACAGAACATCCTGGGGTGCACAGAACATCCAGATGTGCACAGAATATCCAGGGGTGCATAGAACACCCTGGGGTGCACAGAACATTCTGGGGTGCACAGAACATCCAGATGTGCACAGGACACCCAGATGTGCACAGAACACCCAGATGTGCACAGCATATCCTGAGGTGCCTGTGTCCCATTCCAGCCTGGTGGGAAAGGAGAGCTGGTGCTGGGATGTGGGATGGGATGTGGGGTGGGATGGGATGGGATGGGATGGGATGGGATGGGATGGGATAATGGGATGGGATAATGGGATAATGGGATAATGGGATAATGGGATGGGATAATGGGATAATGGGATGGGCACAGCACAGCAGCCTGGCACAGGCACCAGGGGCAGCACCTGAGGGATCAGGGCCACCTGGGCACCTTTGGGCCGTGGTCCCAGCTGTGCTGCCTTCCTCCTCTCCCTCCCCTTGGTGAGGACATGAGCTGTGCCTGAGGAGAAGGGTGCTGGTATCAATATTCATGTTCTGGTTTAATTTAAACTCCAGGAAGGCCACAGAAAGTGTTGGTGATGTGACTCAGGGTAGGAAGTTGGGATGAGCAGGAACACACACTCCCTTGGGACTGTTCTAATCTCCTCCAGCAAATAAACAGATCAACTCCACATGCAGAAAAAAACAAAAATCCTGCATTAGAAATGAAACCCTTGAGGTGGAGACACTGCACTGGGGCAGGCAAAATATTTGCTTTGCCTGTGGCTGATTTTGCCTCTCCTGTCTCATTTTGCCCCTCCTGTCTCTGATTTTGCCCCTCCTGTGGCTGATTTTGTCCTGTGCAGGACAGACAGGGAGCTGGGATTGCCTGTGCTCCACACAGGACAGACAGACAGACAGACAGGGAGCTGGGATTGCCTGTGCAGGACAGACAGACAGGGAGCTGGGATTGCCTGTGCCCCACACAGGACAGACAGACAGACAGACAGGGAGCTGGGATTGTCTGTGCAGGACAGACAGACAGGACATGTCCCAGAATTGTGTCTGTCCCACCCTCCTCCTGTCAGACACCTCGAGGTGGAGGCACCAACACTCCTGGAGAGCTTCTCTTCAAGTTTAGGAGAATAATAAAAATGCACAAGTAAGCAGGAAACATAAACAGAGCAAATAATTAGCTAATTACAACCTGCTTTAGCAGAGCATTTTTAATTATTAAAATAATTAGCGAGATTAAATTCAAAACAAAAACTTCATAAATTCAACCTGAACTTGTCCTTGAAGCTCTCAAGTGCCTGAGCCAAATGCATTTACCTGGAGTTGCTTCCATTAGCACAACAGAATTCATTAAAACTTTTTTTTTTTTTTTTTAACCTTCCAGTTTCTTTCATTTGACATTGCGGAATATTTTTAGCATTTCTGCCTGAGACTGGGTGTTGGAGAGCAGCTCTGGGGGGTTCTGCACATCACCCATGCTGATTTATCACTCCCACCTGGATGAATAACTGTAATTACATATTACATATTACATATAACATATGAGTATATAGTATATTATAGTACATATATACAGTGTATTATATATAGTACATATACAGTGTATTTTATATATAGTACATATATATAGTGTATTATATATAGTACATATATACAGTGTATTTTATATATAGCATATATATACAGTGTATTATATATAGTACATATATACAGTGTATTATGTATAGCACATATATACAGTGTATTATATATAGTACACATATATACAGTGTATTATATATAAGATAATAGAATAGTTTTATTCTGGAGCATTCCCTTTCAGTTCAGGGCTCCTGAAGGAAGGAGAGGAATTCAGAAGTGCTTTAGGAAGGAGGAGCTCAGGCCAGCTCAGAGCTGTTTTTCCCCTCAGGAGCTCCAGACCCATTTTCCACCAGTGCTTCCATTGTTACATAACTCTGTCACTCCCTGGGCTCATCAGGCAGGGTTATAAAACTGGATGGGAAATTGAGGGTGATCATAAGAGACGAGTCCCTCCCTGGTGCAGCTTGAACCAAACCCTTTTTTGGGATCATTGCACAGCAAGAGCTCCCAGTTCTCTTTGCAGGAGGCCTTGGTGCATTCTCATGTTAAAATGACACCCACAGCTTCATCTCTGTGCTGGAAGGAGCTGAGCCCTCCTCAGC
Organism: Erithacus rubecula; assembly: GCF_903797595.1. Taxonomy (NCBI): domain Eukaryota; kingdom Metazoa; phylum Chordata; class Aves; order Passeriformes; family Muscicapidae; genus Erithacus; species Erithacus rubecula. The sequence continues at coordinate 386,324 of NC_136662.1, read as the reverse complement.
ACTGCCAGAGTTCATCCCAGGCAGAGCCCCACTGCCTGCTGCAGGGAAAGGAGCTGCAGGTTGGAGCTGCCACTGCTGCAAACTGAGCAAGGTGAGCAGGGAGCAGAGCATTGGAAATGTCAGTGCTGAGCACAGCTGGGTGCCAGGGAGGAGCTCAGCCCCTCAGCAGGTGTGGCCACACACAGGGGCAGAGGTGCTCACACCAACACCCACAGCCCCAAGCACCATCCACAGCCCCAAGCAACATCCAGAACCTCAATCCTTAATCACCATCCAGAACCCAAATCCCTGATCACCATCCACAGCCCCAAGCACCATCCATAACCCAAATCCCTAATCACCATCCACAGCCCCAATCCCTAATCACCATCCATAACCCAAATCCCTAATCACCATCCAAAGCCCCAATCACCATCCACAGCCCCAATCCCTAATCACCATCCACAGCCCCAATCACCATCCACAACCTCAAACTCCACCCCTAACCTCAATCACCATCCAGAACCCCAATCACCATCCACAGCCCCAATCCCTAATCACCATCCACAATCCCAATCCTTTATCACTATCCACAACCCCAATCCTTTATCACTATCCACAACCCCAACCCTTAATCACCACCCACAACCCCAATCCCCACCCCTAACCCCAGTCCTTTTTGGGGTGTCTGTGAGCTGGCAGCACACACTAGGTGATGAATGTGTTCCTAACACTCCTGCAGCCTGAGCTGTTAAAAACACTTGAGATGGAAAGTTTGTGCCTCCAGGTCAGACCTTGAGAGGTGCTGGCTGTGTCAGGGGCTGGTGGGAGCTGGATGTGTCCAAAATCCACTTTTCTGCTCAAATTCTCTTTGCATGTTCCTGGAGCTTTCCTCTTCCACCTGACATCTTGCAGGGGAGCTCAGGCAGGCTGGAAAGAGCCAGCAGGGTTTGGAAGTGAAGATGAAACTGCATCAGTGTCTGCACGGTGAGTGCACACATGAGAGAGCCAGAGAGGGGCAGTGAGCAGAAACAGCTGTGAGAAACACAGCCTGGATTTTAAATGGAACTTCTGGAAGAGTTTGAGCTCCTCAGGCAGTCCTCAGGCAGCTGCCTTTCCTTCTAGCAGGTACAACATGCAGAGAAATAACCCAAACCAAAGCTCAGGATATCAGAGCAATGTGCTACAGGTGCCCATTGTCTGCCAGGGCTTTCTCACTCCTTGAGAAGCCCCTGTGCCAGCCCAGGCCCTGCCAGCACAGCTCCTGTGCTCCTCATGCACCTCCCAAAGCCAGAGAGGGATGAGTCAGGAACCACTGCAGAGCAGTTTATCAGCCAAGTCATTCAATCTGTTGACTCACACAACCAAACCCTCAGTTTAGGATGATTCCCACATTACCCCAGAGGTTGTGCCACATCCCAGCTCCTTGACAGGGCTGCAGCAGCACAGACCATTCTGGGAGCTTTCAAAGCTTCCAGCACAAAAGGAAGAGGCAGAGCCAGGAGCTGGCTGAGTCAGGCAGGTGTCAGGGCACCAGCCCTGGGAGCAGCTCCACACACACTCCAATTTCTCAGTGTGTGCACAAAGTGAACCTTTCCCCTCTGCAGGTCCCCAGAGAGGCACTGCCACTGCCACAGCAGCAGAGCCCAGCCTGTGTTCTATGTTTTGGGCTCTCCCAGCCCCAGCTCATCCCTAACCTGAGCTCTGGAACATTCCTGTCCCTGCCACCTGTGACCCTGCACGCTGGCAATGGGGAATGTCCAGAAACCAGTGAAATTCAAAAGCTGCTGGCAGCTCCAGCATCCTTGGTTTTTGCTTCCTTCTCACTCCCTCTGAAATATTTCCTTTTGATATTTTAATTTCCTTTGGGCAGACTTGAAGGAAGAACGTTGGGTGGAAGCAGATGGTTGTCAGCAAACCAATGCCTGCAAAGCACAATTGAGAATTAGCTACAAAAACCCAAAACTTGGCACCAGCCGAATCCTCTTGATATAATTGTCAAAAGAAATCTGGCTTGGAAAATATTTCGGGTAATATTTTCAAAATTCAAACGACTGCAGCTTTAAACAAACAAGATTCACTTTATCTGAGTGTATGCAAGTGGTAGTGACAAGCCCCCAAAGGTCACTCCCAAAAATCCATGTGTGACCCCAGAACTCCTGCTCCACTCAGAAACGCTCACTGGTGGGTTCAGCAAAGCCTCTCCCCTGCCTGTATTTTCCAGAGGGTTTGTTTACTGGGGCAGGAATCTGCTGTTAGATCAGTAAATTGCTGATATTCCTGTGGGAGGGCACAGGGCTCTCTCAGCACCGTGTCCCAGGCTGAACCTCTGCTCTTTGATCTCAGCCATTACCATTTCTTCACTGATGAGGAGATTTTCACACCAATCCAGTGTGAATTTACTCCAGGCTGAAAACATAATTACAGATGAAAAGTATGAGCACGTTATAACAAAGGAAAGAAGAAAGAAGTTTCTCTTCTGGGTTCCCCTGCCATTTGACTGAGATATGTTATTTAAAAAAAATTTTAAAAAATAAAAAAAGACAGCAAAACCACTGGCTCCAGAAAAGAGCTGTGAGGGAGAGGGAAAGGGGCTCAGCTGGGCTGGGCTGGACTGGGCTGGGCAGTGACCACAGACTGGAGTGGTCAGTACCATGGACTGGTCAGTGCCCATGGGCTGGACTGATCAGTGCCCATGGCTGGGCTGGTCAGTGCTCACAGACTGGACTGGTCAGTGCTCACAGACTGGTCAGTGCCCATGGACTGGTCACTGCTCACATACTGGGCTGGTCAGTACCATGGACTGGACTGGTCAGTGCACACAGACTGGACTGGTCAGTAGTAGTATTGGTAATATTGCTATTGCTATTATTATTATTAATAATAATAATAATTAATTTATCTATCTATTTATTTATTATTATTATTGGGTTGGAGTATCCAGCTAAGGGAATCCAATCCCCCTGGCTCAGTCCCTGTGCTGTGTCCCCCTGCATCCCCTCCTCCCAGAGCAGCCCCAAGCACAGCACAGCTCCCCCTGCAAAGGTGGTTTGGAGAAAACACCAAACAACTCAGAAGAAAGAGGAATGATTTTCTCTGGAAAACAATATGAATTTTTCATTAAAAGCTGTCTGATGGGTGCTGTGAGGTTACCCCAGCTCAGAACACCCAGCTGCCGCCTGTAAATCTCCTCTGTCTCCTTTCCCTTCAAAATTTTCTGTTCTTTTTTTCCAGCAGTTTCTCTTCTGGCAGCCAGAGCAGGGAGCAGCTGGTGGCTGCTAAAAAGTGACTCCCCAGTCCTGCCCTGCCAGACCCTCAGGGGGACACAGCAGTGACAATCACACTCAATCATCAGGAAATTCAGACATTTCCATGGCTGTTTGGGCCTGATTTTCCTGGGATCAGCTGATCTGCAGGGCAGCCCTTCCCTGCTGAGCACAAATTCAAAATTCTTCAGCAAAATCTCTAGAAAGGAGTTGTTATGGCAGAATGAACCCCGTGTGGAGAAAACCTCTGGGAAGGGGCTGAGCTGATGGAACCTGATTAAATTTGGGTTTGAGATGGAGCCTGAGCCCAGTGCTGGATGTCACAGAGCCCTGGGAAGGATCAAAGCCAGAGCAAACCTTGTCACAGCCCTGTGCAGTGAGACCAGTGGGTTTTACAGCAGAGCTCTGGGGCTTCAAGGTGTAAAACCTGCCACAACCCTGCCCTGATGTCTCATTCCTGTTCTTTCAGCTTTCATGCTTCTCCTTTGGAAGCACACTTTGAAATGAAAGCAGGAACAGCACGTGCAATGCTGCAATATCCCCCCACGTGTCAGCCTCAGGCAGAGTCTCCTTCTGCACTCACAGAAAAATTTTGTCCCCACTGGGTCTGTAACTCTGCCCTTCCCCAGGGAAACTGAGCAGAGTGAGACAGACCCTGACAGCCTTAATGAGTAAATGCCTGAAAATGCAGCAAATTAAATATATTGGGAGAAATAAGGCAAAAAAAAAAAGTGTTGAAGAAAAAGTTACCCTTTCATATTAATGAAACATAGTATATTAGTATACATTTATATATATTATTTATATATATAATATATATTATAGTATATTAATACTGGAACTCCTAATGGGAGAGGCTCCTCAAGCTTGGAGCACACAGCTCCTGCAGCTGCTCAGCAGAGGCAAACACCTGAAAACAGGTGAGGTTTTATGAGGAACATCTGAAAACAGGTGAGGTTTTATGAGGAACATCTGAAAACAGCTGAGGTTTTACAAGGAGCAGCTGAAAACAGCTGCAGTCTTACAGGGAACACTGAAAACAGCCAAAGTTTTATGAGGAACACTTGAAAACATTTATTCTAATGTGCTCCCAGGTAGGAATATTCACATACAGGTGTGATGAGAGGAGCTCAGAGCCCCCAGTGCTGAACTGGGTTGGTGTGGGAGCAGTGGGAGCTGGAACTGGAGCTGATCCCCTCAATTCCTCTGCCCAGGGTTTTGTGGGTTGCTGCAGCCCAGCTGCCCTTTGCTGTACATCAACTGTGGAGCCACAGAATCACAGCCTGCTTTGGGCTGGGAGGCACCTCAGACACCCTCAGCACCTTAAACTCCAGCACCTTAAACTCCACCAGCACCTTAAACACCACCAGCACCTTAAATATCAGCACCTCAAACACCAACAGCACCTTAAACATCAGTACCTTAAACTCCATCAGCACCTCAAACATCACCTCCCACTGTCCCAGCCCAGTGCCCAGCCTGACCCAGGGTGGCAGGAAAATCACTCCACAAGCAGCAGAGGTTTATGTCCAAAAAGGAGGCAGAGGAGTCCTTTTTGCTTTTTCCAATAAGGGAGAGGCCATGGGGCATTGCCCTGGGGTGTCTCAGATTTTTGGAGGACTCAGCCTCTCTTTTATCCCAATTTCCCTCTCTCTTTCCCCATTGCTGATGTACTTGAGAGGCACAGACTGCCCAAACACCTGAGATTCCCCTCTAATGTACAACCCTCCCTCTCAATTTTTAATTCTTACAGAATTCATAGTTTTTCCCTTTGCCTCTCTCACCTTCCAATACCCATTTTAATTCTCCCAGCTGTGGGGCAGGGCTCTGGGGAGGGGCAGGGGGTGTGGGGATGTGGAGCAGGGGGAGATGCAGGCAGGTCTCTGCTGCCAGCCCAGCCAGGTGTGCTTCAGTTTACAAGCCAAACTTTGGCAAGATCATTCTTCTATTTCCTTCACGTCTCCACAGATCTGAAGTAAATAATTCTGACTTGCTTAATTCTTAACCCAGTGTCTTGTAAGAGAAGCCGTTTGACCTCATCAGCTTTTAAGTCTCACAATGATGGGAAGGAGAAAATTAGAGAAAACTTTTGTTGGTGCTCTCAGTGACCAGCAGTCAGGAGGAGCAGCAGGTGATGTGTTGGTACACCCTGACTCTGGCTGAGATTTAATTGCCCTCTTGCACTCTGCCTGGGAAAGCAGCTTTGCACTGGCACAAAAGGTCACCAGGAGAGCCAAACCTGCAGGAGCTCAACCCCAGCTCCCAGGAAAACACCGAAATAAACAAGTGAGCCCACTCAGTGTCCTCACAAGGAAAGAAAAAGTCAGCATTGATTTGTAAGACACTCGATTTCAACTCGCTCCTGTGCTCTCCGGGGCACAGTGGGGAGGAGGGGCCGTGCCTTGAGCCAGGTGTGTGCACCTGAGCAGCTCCCAGGGATGGGAACCCCTCCTTTCCTCTCCTGCAGCAAGGAGCAGGCAAAGAGGGGCAGAGTTTGCATCAGGCAAAGAGGAGCAGAGGGGCAGAGTTTGCATCAGGCAAAGAGGAGCAGAGGGGCAGAGGGGCAGAGTTTGCAGCAGGCAAAGAGGGGCAGAGGGGCAGAGTTTGCATCAGACAAAGAGGAGCAGAGGGGCAGAGTTTGCATCAGGCAAAGAGGGGCAGAGCTGCCCATTCAAAGAGCAGCAGAGAGGCAGATTTTGCCCAGACAAACAGCAGCAGAGGGCAGAGCTGCCCAGGCACTGCAGGCTGTGCAGGGCTCAGCCAGACCCAGAGCAGGGCTGGGTCAGCTCCTCTCCTGCCCTGCTGGGAATCACTGCCTTCACCCTGCTGGATCCTTCCTGGAACACCTGCCTGAGGCATGGGGAGAAGGGCTCTTCATCAAATTAAAAGGCTTGGATTGTGGTTTGAATTGATTGTAAGCTGTAGAGATTTTTTGTTCCAGTAAAAGTATTGATCAGTGGGGGATTTGCATATTCCTCTTTCCCAGTGCTCTGCCAGCAGTTACTGCAGGGCTGCTTAAGTAAAACAGGAAAAGATTAAAGGCTGCAGGAACATTTTCCCACATTGCCAAAAAAATGTATTTTTTCCTAGGATAAAGTTAAAACTCTTTAAAGTACACTTTATTTCTCAATAGATTCAACTAGCAACGGATCCAGGCTTTGCTGCAGCATCTCCTTACTTTTAATGACTTGCCAGATTTTCAGCACCAACATGAGAGGAAAAACAATGGAACAGCTTCAGTCTGATTTTAGCTCCTTTTAAGCACTTCTCAGTCACAAGAGCCCTAGCAGGAATGCCATTTTTAATTACCAGAGCTGAGCTGTGTCCACGTCTGACAGCACAGCCCTGTGCTCAGAGCTGGGAGAGGAGATTCCTGATGCCACCAGCAGGAAGCAGAGGCAATATTGGGATGTTTCAGGTGGCTTTTATTTTTTTTAATTCTAGTGGCTACAACTGGCCTCCCATCCTGCAGCAGCAAAGGTGAAAAAAAAAAAATTAAAAAGGTAAAAAAAAAAAAGCAAAGGTAAGACTCTGGGGCCTTGGTGTGACCCCAGAGCAGCACTGGAACTGTGATCCCAAGGGCCAGGCAGTGTGGGCAGCACCAGGGGGGTCTCAGCACCCTGAGTGCTGGTTTCATCCCCACAGGCCTTGGGGACAGAGGGGACACAGGATCACTGCCCCTTTCTGGCCACACTCAGATCTCCTGGCTCCTTCTTTGCACGTGGATTTTAACACTGTAAAGGTCAAGACATGCTGCCCCCTCCTGCAATTGGGAAAGGAGAAATTCAGGAAAGATTTGCTTTTTAGAGTTCAGGCACAAAGTAATCTAAATTTTAAAATAAAATAAAATAAAATAAAATAAAATTAAATTAAATTAAATTAAACTTTAAAATAAATAAATAAATAATATTAAAAGGTCATTCTTGGGAACAGGGCATCCCCTGGGGCAGAGCACACTCAGAGCACACTCAGAGCACACTCAGCACACACAGAGCACACTCAGAGCACACAGGGATTATTCTGAGAACACTCTGCCAGGAATGGTTTCTCTTGTGTCTGCAGCAGCTCTCAGCAGCACCAACCTGTCCCTGCTTCTGTGAGACAAGCACAACCACATTCCTCCTCAGATGTCTCTGGGAGCTGTGGTGATTCCAGAGCTCACCCAGCATCCTTCTTGTTCTTCTCCTGTCCCTGGACATCCTCTTTGTGCCTGTGGTCCCAGGCAGCACCCCCAATGGGGGATTGAAACCACACCTGTCCCAAACCCTTCACCTTTGGGTGGCATTCTGCTGCTGCTGGTGTTTAAAGCACCAGCACACCCTGTCCTGCCTGGAGCCCCAAATCTGGAGCACAGGGTGAGGGGGCTCAGCAGCAGCTGGGAGGTGCCAGGTGCCCAGGTGAGCAGCAGGGCCCTGAGCAGAGCTGGTGCCATGGGGGGATTCCGGGCCCCAGGGACCCCAAAGTGACCCCAGCAATCGAGGTCGTGCAGGGGACAGGCACTGCCCTGCTCCTGTGGCCCTGCTCCTTTTGGTATTCTGGCAAAATCGCCCCAAAAGCACCAGAGCTGCTGTTCTTGGTCCATCTTTAAGAGCTTCTCAAGACAACAAAACAAATTCATAGGCTTGAAACGCATGCTAGTAATTGATCATTTTAAAACAATACACTGCAAAAGGCACATTTCCTCCTGGAATGTTTCTCTGATTTCCATTTGCCATTGTAATAACAGCCCTGCAGCCTGTGGGCCCAGACATTGCAGGAGTGCTGAAGTGCTGGGCACTCATTGTGGAAAACGCTTTGGGGTGTGTGTTTCACCACTCCTGATGCATTTTGATTTGAACATGAGCAGCTCACCAGTGCACATTAAATCCACAGAGAATCTCAGGGTATCCACACGCCCTCACCAGGGACAGAGCTGCCCTGAGCACACAGTGGGTTTTTGTCAGGTAACTATGGGGATAGGGTGGGATTCTCTGGTGGGTTTGGAGTTTTTGGGGGCAGGAGGGTTATTCTGGACAGTCTTTTTTACCTGTGTTAGAGTGCTATGTTAAAGGTTAGCATAAAACTATTTTGCTGGTTAAAAAATGAATTTAAAAGGGCATCAGTTGATAGACACTGTGTATAAAAAGCCAGATCAGCCTGACAAACAGCTGCAGCACTTTATATTTGTCTTCATGTATATTCAATTGTCTTTACAAAGTATTTCTGCACGACCCTCCGTCACCAAGGTCAAAATTTGGAACCCAGAAATAGCAGACATGAATGCAGACTGGAATGAGGTCAGAGTGGATCTGCCAAGGCAGCTCTGGAGTGGGAATGTTTCAGTGCCATCCCTGAGCATCCCCTGCTGCTCTCTGTGCTCTGCAGCTCTGTGCAGGAACACGGATTTTGGATAAATGTTCTCCTGCAGCCTTTGGGGGTGAGATAAAGGATGGGATGGGATCAATGGGATAATGGGATGGGATGGGATGGGATGGGATAATGGGATGGGATGGGATGGGATGGGATGGGATGGGATGGGATGGGATGGGATGGGATGGGATGGGATGGGATGGGATGGGATGGGATGGGATGGGATGGGATGGGATGGGATGGGATGGGATGGGATGGGATGGGATGGGATGGGATGGGATGGGATGATGGGATGGGATAATGGGATGGGATAATGGGAAGGGATAATGGGATGGGATAATGGGAAGGGATAAGGGGATGGGATAATGGGATGGGATCAATGGGATGGGATAATGGGATAGGATAATGTGATGGGATCAATGGGATGGAATAATGGGATAGGATAATGGGATGGGATTGGGGTTGTGCTGCCCCAGGGAACAGTGGGGCCCTGCAGAGCTGCACTGGGCTCTGCAGACACAGCAAACACAGATGAAAAGCAAGGCCTGTGATCACAGGAGTAATTGCTGAGGAACATCAGAAGGGTCTGTTTGCCCAGTGTTCTCTGAGTCTCACAATAAAAGGACATAAAAAGGACAGTAATTGGCCACTAGGGATGGAGTTAATGGTAAATCCTCTAATAACAAAACCCAGGCTGCTCTGCAAGTAGATCACTTATCATGGGGTTTCTCCAGCAGAAAGACTTTTCCCCACACCTCTGCACTTTCACGCTTGATTTGCCAGTGACTTCTGCAATTACAGCATCCAAACAAATGAGAAAGAGCCTTTTGTTGGTCTGAATTAGGGAATGGGGCTGTCGAGCTGCCACCATTCTAAATTCCCTCTGTGAGCCTGGCACTGCAGGCTTTGGGGCTGGGGCAGGTCTGCCTGAGTGTTACCCCAAATTGTGGCTCAGGAATGTGTGCTGCTCTAACACACCAGGATTCCCTGGATTCCATCAGACACACGGATTGGAAAGGAGCAGCACCATGGCTCTGCTGCTCCTGCTCTGCATTACAGCCTCAGAGTGGGGAAAGGGAATTCTGCTCAAATAGAAATGTTTCAAATTTTCAGAGGGGAAAGATAAATGGTTTTTACGCCACTTTGACCTGGAGCTGTGGCCTTTTACAGTCTCATGGATAATGTCAAGGTTAAGAAAAATTATCTGGACACCCCAGGAGCACAGCAGAGCCCACATTAGTGACTCCTGATAACTGAGCATCAGTGAGCAGGAAGCAAGAGGACGAGGTGTGATGTGCTAATTGCACACTCAGTCCCGGGATAATGCAGAGGGGTGGAACCACATGGTCATTAAGGTCCTTCCAACCCAAACCATTCTGTGACTCCACAATTTTCATCTCCTGGTGCTCTGGCAATGGAAGTCCAAAAGGTCAAGATCTCTTCTCATTTCTGCTCTTGCTTCATACGCAAGCAGATATTTTCACAGATCTGAAATTATAGGGCTGTAGATCATAAAAAGCCTTTTTAAAAATCCCTATTAATTAAAATGTCTTTGGATTGAAATGAACATTACATAAAAAAATCCGCTGGCCCAAGGGATGCAATTAACCCTCGGGTTTCAGTCATATTTCTCTATTTCTGCCTTAAGATCCAAGATTGAGGGGTTGCTGAAGCAGAAAAAATATTTATAAATATATATAAATATATATAAATACTTATATTTATAATATAAAATATTTATATATTCAGGAAATAAAAAATATAATAGGGCTGAACTGACGTGCTGTCAATGACCTCCTCCCCTCTCTTCAGAAAAATCCCAGCCCTGCTTGTCCTACAAGAGGGAATTCCCAAATGCTGGAAATTCTTCCCTCTGCTGGTCACTCACATCTCTGTGGTCACTCATCTCTGTGTTCACTCCTCCCTGCATCAATAGGTCAATAATAAATAATAAATCAATAATAAATATTGCAATGAGGGAGGAGCTCGCCTGGCAGGAGCCCGTGACATTCCCAGACAATCAGGGAACAATCCCTCACATTCCTGATCACCCTGGAGAGCTCAGGGTGTTTATTTTTGGAAAGGGGGCAGGGGAATTGGAAACCTGCAAAGATGGTGGGTGAAAGTGTGGGGCAGGTGATTTGTCACCAGCCAGGGGTGATGAGCAGAGCTGGCTGCAGAGATTCTGTTCCACTCACATTTGGGGTTTTGCTGCCTGGAGTGATGAGCAGCTTCCCCACAAGAGTTGGAGACACAGCAATAACACAAATATTGGCAGCTGCCTGTTTGCTGTGGGCACTGCACTTAGCAGGGCTGGCTGAAGTGTTATTGCAGTCAGATCTTCGTTTCTTTGGGACTTTCATAAGTTTCACACATTCTGGTGATTTTTACAATCTTCTGTGTTTGTTCATCGTGGCATGAATCTGATTTATGAGAGCCTCTTGGGGGAATGGGCTTTGTACAAGCACTTTGTATCAGTGTATCCCAAGGAATAAATGGAATTTTTAAAGAGATTTCTGTGCTGGTCACCCATGCTAGTCCTGGCTCTCTGAGGACCCAGACTGGAAAAACTCTTTTAGGTTTGAGGTCTTGCTTGAGTGCCAGGAGTCCCTGGATCCAGCAGGGAGGGACAGGAGGGGTTAAAGGCAGCCCCAAACCTACCCTGTAGTGCACTGAATGCTGTCCCTGCACATCACTTTAATATGAATTTTATATATGGTTATCCAAAAGTACATGTATTAGGACCCTGAAAGCTCTTTATTTTAAGCAATCATATAATTACTGGCTGTTTTCAAATTGCTCTGCTCTCCTCTAATCTTGTTTTCATAATGAAATTTATTTAAGTCTAATATAGGCATAATGTAGAGTAATGTATCTTCTGCACCTCAGAATGGATGTTGAAAGTGTAAATTCATTACTTCTCCTTCAGCAGATCTCCTTTTTATCTCCCTTCTATAGACATTACAGTCATATTTTCCCCCTGAATACACTGATGAGGATCCAAAACTAATTTTCACCAAAATGAGAACTCCTCAAAAACACGCTCTTATCGTATTGTGCAGGCTCTCTCAGCTCCCCACTGTTCCTCACTTTAACCTCAGCTTTCATTTTAAGTGGTTTTTATTTCTCCCAGCGTTTCTCTCCCTCTGCAGCTCCAGCTGTTCCCTGTGTCCCTTCCACGGGCACAGGGGTTTGTTTGCACAGGGGCAAAGGAAGGGACACAAATGGATTTTTGCCCAGGAAAATCTCAGCTCAGCAGCTGGCCCTGAGCCCAAGGGCCTCCCTGCTCTGAGTCAAGGCCAGGAGGAATCAAACACTCAAGGAGCATTTTTACTGCTGGCAGCAGCTCCATCGCTCCCTGCCCACTGAACCCCATTCCTCCCTGGCAGAACCTTTGGGGTGGGTCTGCAATGGGCACCTGGGCTTGGGCACATGGCAGAATCCCGAAAGAGAACTCCCAAACCTCCAAAAACCCAGCCCTGAAATTCCTGCCATTCCCACCCAGGGTGCTGCAGTTGCACTCCTGCCTACCCAGCTCTTTTTGCATTGTGGAATGGAAAAATAGAGAAGATGAATTTCAATCAGGCTGTTGCCCTGAAAGCTATTATCACAAGATTGATTAACTGAGACTACTTTGTTTGAACAATAGGTTGTGGAGAGAGAAAAAATACATTTTCCCTCGGCCTTAATCCATGGAACAGTGATTAGACATTTATTTCTCAATTGGCACGGTCGCAATCAATGCGTGTTTTCCAAAGATGTGCAGCACTTGCTTTAAGAACTCGTCCTTGCCTGGTCCTCCAGTGCCAGGAGTTGTTTGGGGATTGTTTGTTTTGGGGTTTCCAGTTTTGGTGTGTATGGGGTCAGCAGGGATGGTGTGTGTGGGGTCAGCAGGGATGGTGTGTGGGGTCAGCAGGGATGGTGTGTGTGGGGTCAGCACAGCAGGGATGGGGTGTGTGGGGTCAGCAGGGATGGTGTGTGGGGTCAGCAGGGATGGGGTGTGTGGGGTCAGCAGGGATGGGGTGTGTGGGGTCAGCACAGCAGGGATGGTGTGTGTGGGGTCAGCAGGGATGGGGTGTGGGGTCAGCAGGGATGGGGTGTGGGGTCAGCACAGCAGGGATGGGGTGTGTGGGGTCAGCACAGCAGGGATGGTGTGTGTGGGGTCAGCAGGGATGGGGTGTGTGGGGTCAGCAGGGATGGGGTGTGGGGTCAGCAGGGATGGTGTGTGGGGTCAGCACAGCAGGGATGGGGTGTGGGGTCAGCTTTGGACCTGTGCCCCCTCCTCAGTCCCTCACTGAACCCTTGCTGGCCAGTCCTTTGCAAACATCCTCCTCAAGCCCAGGCAGATTAGAAATGTGAATTAGCAAATCAGCTGCTCTGGGGCAGAGGTTCCAGGGGAGCTTTGGGAACACCAGGTGAAATAAAAGCCCTTTCCCTGTGCATCTCCTTTCCCCATACAAACACCCTCAGGGCTGCTCTGAAAATTCTCTTCCTTTGAATTTCTGTCCCAATTTCTTCTGGCAAGTTCAAAAGTGCCCTGAGACCACCTGCTACATCCATCCGTAACCAATTTGATACCATGAATCATTGAATCACGTAATGTAATGTAATAATGAGCAGGTTGGGTGGCAGCTTTATGAGCTGATGCTCTCTAAAATAAGTTCATGCTGAAACAGAATCCTTCAGCCAATTTTTCCCACTTCCCCTGCTGCTCAGGGGCAAACCAGGGAAATGAAGGGAGAAAGGAGAGCTGAGAGTGGCAGGGCTGCGAGTGAGACACCTGGTGAGGGGACACTGAGGAGTGCAGGCACCTGAGCACAGACAGACAGACAGACAGGCAGGCAGAAAGAGATCCTGAGCACAGACAGACAGACAGACAGGCAGAGATCCTGAGCACAGACAGACACACAGACAGACAGGCAGAGATCCTGGGCACAGACAGACAGACAGACAGACAGAGATCCTGAGCACAGACAGACACACAGACAGACAGGCAGAAAGAGATCCTGAGCACAGACAGACACACAGACAGGCAGGCAGAAAGAGATCCTGAGCACAAACAGACAGACAGACAGGCAGAAAGAGATCCTGGGCACAGACACAGACAGACAGACAGGCAGAGATCCTGGGCACAGACAGACAGACAGACAGATCCTGGGAGCACAGACAGACAGACAGACAGACAGAGATCCTGAGCACAGACAGACAGACAGACAGACAGAGATCCTGGCACAGACAGACACACAGACAGGCAGGCAGAGATCCTGAGCACAGACACACAGACAGACAGACAGAGATCCTGTCCCTGTCCCTGTGCCTGGTCCCTGTCCCCTGTTCCTTGTCCCCTGTCCCATCCCTGTCCATGTCCCTGTCCCTGTTCCCATCCCTATCCCTGTCCCATCCCTGTCCCTCTGAGCCCCTCACTCCCAGCACGGCTCTGAGTGACCCCAGACCCAGCATTCACAGCCTGGCCCCATATTTGCAGCCCATTCCTGCAGCAATATTTCATTATTCCCATAGAAACACGGGTGGGGGGGCTAAAGTAATGAAAATAAATCCAAACAAACCCTGACAAACCTCTGTACACATGTATTGGGGAAAGAAAACAAAATCCTTGACTCCCTTTCCTGCATTGTGAAGCATTGTCATTTAGTTGGGTGAAAAACCCCAAACTCTCACGGATGTGATGCTTCTCCATTGTTTGCTTTTTTCCTGAAGCAATTTCAGGAAAATGCTTAGCAACATATACAGAAGGAAGCTGCTAAATCTTTGTGTTAATTCTAAAACCCCCATTTCTTATTAAGTCACAAGAGATAGCTTTTACTTTGTTTCCAGCAAAAGGTAATTTGGGCTTTATTTTATTTAGAATGTTGCCCACCGTGCTGGAGAGGCGAGATTTTCTTAATTGCTTTGTTGCAAAAACAATTTATGTGGGGGCTTTTAATGAGTTTAATTTTCTTTAAAGTTTTCCACGTATAAATGTGGCAGCATTTTGAAATCAAATAAATTATCTGCCTAGCTGCCTGGCTGCTCCCATCATTACACTGAGCACTTGAAACTGCTCCACGAGGCTCATTGTACAGAAATTATCTGTACAATGGATGGGGTTGGGTACAGGAGACAATGAGTTTCCCCTCCAGCGTGGGAAGGTGCAGCACTAAGGGCTGGAGGAGATGGAAAAATGCCTGATCAGAGAGCCCCGGGCTGGTCTGGGTTGGGAGGGACTCAAATCCCACCCAGGGACACTCCCCCTGCCCCAGGGTGTCCCAGCCCCGTGTCCAGCCTGGCCTTGGCACCTCAGGGATCCAGGGGCAGCCACAGCTGCTCTGGCACCCTGTGCCAGCCCTGCCACCCTCACAGGGGGAATTTCCCTCTGATCCTTAATCCCAGGATCACCTCCTTTAGCTCAGAGCTGCTGCCTTCAGGGGGTTAAAGCACCACAGGCAGAGCTCACCCTAAACTCACCCTAAACTCACCCTAAACTCACCCTGACACACCCTGAGCTCACCCTGTGCTCACCTTAAACTCTCCCTGACACACCCTGAGCTCACCCTGACACACCCTGAAGAAGCAGAACCAGAGATCCAAACAGGAATCAGGAGATTTCAGTGCCTAAGCCCCCCCAGGTGCTGACCACGAGCTCGCAGAGGTGTGAGAGCTGAGATCCTGCCCTGCTGCTGTTGGTGCCTGCAGGCACCCACAGCTCATTTACATGATGTATAAGATTTAGCCATAAAGAATTCATGAGGCAGCAGCTGAATCCCTCTGCTGCCGAGCAAATGGGAACATTTCCTCCTCTGCAGGCTGATGATTAATTGATACTCAGCTACCTGGACACCAGACAAGAAGTCCTGTTGATCACCTGGGCAGGAGACAGTTCCACCTTTCTTACCTTGAAGAGTGTTGCCATTTCTGAGTGAGACTTCATTCCTGCAGTGAGATCCATCACTAATTCTTCAGGAAGGGCATTAGAATGAGCCTGCCAGGTCAGTTATTTGAGACAAGGAGGGAGGCAGCTGTAGGACATTGATTTATATATTTAGAATGGGAATTTAAACTGTTTATTTATCAAGCCAGGACTAGTGCCTGTGCTGCGCAGAGCCAGAGGAGGAGGATGCCATGAGCTCTGTGTGCTGTGGCTCACAGCTGTCCCTCCTCCCTGTCTTGGGCTGCAGTACAGGATGTGATCAGAAATGTGGATTCTGTCCCATCTGTTAAACCAGCTGGACAGTGCCCCTGATCTCCTGGCACACATTATCTGCTAATGGGCATCTTTAAACCAGCTGGGCAATCATCTTTATCTTCCCCATGACCCACCCTTCATCCAGCAGATATCACCTGTTAATGGGCCATTGTTAAAAACTGGGTGTGGCAGTGACTCTTATCCCTGTGGGAGATATCTCCTGTTAATGGGCCATTGTTAAAAACTGGGTGTGGCAGTGATCTTTATCTCCTGGCACACATTCTCTGCTCATGGGCCATCTTTAAACCAGCTGGGCAATCATCTTTATCTTCCCACAGCCCAACCTCCCTCCAGCAGATATCTCCTGTTCATGGCCAGTGAGTCCCAGTGCATGGCTGATAAAATTCCATCATCCCACTGGGAGATGCTCCAGCCAGGGGAGGAGCCAAGCCTTTCCTACCCAGATAAAAACTGAGATTTGGACACCAAGGCACCTTCTTTCCCCTGGATTCCAGAGGAAAGCCAGACCCTTCCACATCATCCCTGGAGCTTCAGAGGAAACTGCCCCTTCTCCAGGAGCACTGCTCCAGCTGAGCCACATCTGCCCCTGCAGGAGGATGCAGCACCATGGAATGGGACTGTGCCACCACCCTGACTGACTGACTGTGCCAGCTTGGATTCTGACTCTGGCAGGGTTGGGATTGTTCTGTGTAATACTGCATTGCTAGTTTAATTTTCCTGGTCAAGAACTGTTATTCCTAATTCCCATATCTTTGCCTGAGAGCCCCATATTTCAAAATTACAATAATTTGGAGGGAGGGGGTTTGCATTCTCCATTTCAAAGAGAAGCTCCTGCCTTTATTGGCAGACACCTGTCCTTCACACCAGGACACACCTGCAGGGGCAATGTGACAGTGACAGCTCCTCCGTGCCTGTGGCACCCTGGCAGTGCCACCCTGGCAGTGCCACTGTCCCAGATGATGGATTAACGTGGTTCCCTGCTGTGGAGAGCATTAACCAGGTCACCTGGCTGGGGCTCATCGTGTCCAGCAGCTCTCGCTGCATCATCCATAATGAACCAAGTTCAGAAGCCACGGGGGTCACGGGCAGCCCGGCCAGCCGTGGGCATGGCTGGGCATTTAACTTGTCAGATTGCTGCCCTCAGAGGCTGCTCTGTGCATAGCAAAGCCTGAGAAATGCCATTTCCTGAGTGTCTGCCTCCAGATGAGATGTTATTACTTATTTATAAGCACACAACAAGTGCCTGGAAATTAAGAGATATTCACAAAAATGAGCTCTCTGGTGACCATCAGCCACATGATGCTGCCAGAGCAGCTTCTCTATGTTGAGTTTGAGTGTCAGCAGTAAGAACAATTTGCATTCATTTCTTACAAGATTTTTGGGATTCATCTGAATTTCCTTTCAGTCCAAATAATTCTGCTTCTGGTTCCTTTCAGTCCAAATAAATCTGCTTCTGAGTGATGAGGGAGGGGCTCTGCCTGGTTGTGCCCACACAGATTCCAGGAGCAAAGCCCTGGGCTCAGGGTTCACTCACCTGTGCCCAGGTGAGGAGGGCTCTGCACAGGATCTGCTCTGCCCCAGCCTCTGTGGGGCCACCAAGGCCACCCCTCAGTGCCCTCCCTGCCCCTCCTGAGGGGCACCACAGCCCTTCCCCCCTGCAGCCCTGCCAGCCAGGAGCTGTTTGCAATCAAACTGCAAATACAGACAAATAACAACTCCATTTTCCCTTCCCCAGCCTGGCTGAGCAGGCAGGAGTGCCAGGACACCCTGGGGCACTGCCAGCCCAGCCCTGTCCTGTGTCCCCATTCCCAGCCCTGTCCTGTGTCCCCATTCCCCATCCCTGTCCTGTGTCCCCATTCCCCATTCCCCATTCCCCATTCCCAGCCCTGTCCTGTGTCCCCATTCCCCATTCCCCATTTCCCATTCCCCATTCCCAGCCCTGTCCTGTGTCCCCATTCCCCATTCCCCATTTCCCATTCCCCATTCCCAGCCCTGTCCTGTGTCCCCATTCCCAGCCCAGGCAGCACCATCACTCTCTTGGAGAGCAAAGTCTTTTTTATCTCTTCCTTTGTGAGCTAATAATGTTTTTTTTTAATTGAAACATGTTCAGCTTCTCCTTCTTTCTTCTTGTTTCAAGTGATTTCTGCCTCTGCCAGCAAAATAAGAGCCTGTGTTGCTGGATATTTTTTTCCCCAGAAAATGCAAGGGTTTTTTCTTCCTCCTCTTTTTTATTTTTCCTCAAGATTTCAACTCTTTGACTTTGGAAGAGAAATCATTGTGGAGAAAGTATTTCTTGAAATGATGACAGAAGCAAAATTATATTCCTTTGTAGAAAACAGGGACATTTGAAGACAGGCTTTACATCTTTGTTCTTTGTTCCGGGAAGTGCGAATTCGCAGGGTCCTGGACCATTAATCCTTCCCCATTCTTGGTTTTTTGAAGATGAACATTGCAGAGAATGAGGCATTGTGCTTGAAAGGTCCTTTCAGAAAATACCTTTTCCTTCCACAATGTGTTCCAGCTCTCTGATAATTTGCAGAACAACTTGGCTTTTCGCAGCAATTTGTGTCTTTTCCTCATAAATATTTATTTTCCCGGGACACCCTGGTGTGATGGGGCTCCCAGGGTGGCTGCTGTGAGCAACCAGACCCTGTCCCCAGCCCAGGGGTTTGGCAGCTCTGGAGCAGAGGAGCAGAACCACGGGAAAGGGACAGGAGGATGGAAAGGGACAGGGGGATGGAAAAGGACAGGGGGATAGAAAGGGACAGGGGGATGGAAAGGGACAGGGGATGCAAAGGGACAGGGGGATGGAAAGGGACAGGGGATGGAAAAGGGACAGGGGGATGGAAAAAGGACAGGGGAATGGAAAAGGGACAGGGGGATGCAAAGGGACAGGGGATGGAAAAGGGACAGGGGATGCAAAGGGACAGGGGATGGAAAAGGGACAGGGGATGCAAAGGAACAGGGGGGTGGAAAGGGACAGGGGGATGCAAAGGGACGGGATAGAAAGGGACAGGAGGATGGAAAGGGACAGGGGGATGGAAAGGGACAGGGGGATGGAAAGGGACAGGGGATGCAAAGGGACAGGGGATGCAAAGGGACAGGGGGGATGGAAAGGGAGAGGGGGAATGGGAAAAGGACAGGGTGAATGCAAAGGGACAGGGACAGGGACAGGGATGGGACAGGGATGGGACAGGGACAGGGATGGGACAGGGATGGGACAGGGATGGGACAGGGACAGGGATGGGACAGGCACAGGGATGGGACAGGGACAGGGACAGGGACAGGGACGCGACAGGGATGGGACAGGGACAGGGACAGGGACAGGGAACAGGGACAGGGACATTCCCCACTGTGCCAGGGCAGCCCCGGGGTCAGGGCTGCTCTGAGCAGGGTTTAATCCAGCTGGGGAACCAGCCCCAGCAAACACTGGCGTTTTCCACATCCTCAAAGATTGCCGTTGCAAATCCCATCCTTAGCAAACCTGATTCTCCCGTTAATGTCTGTGCTTGGCAGTTTCAGAGGACTAATGAGCTCACTAACAATGTTCTGTGCCATCTCTGCTCGGGATGTTTAAATGATCTGGCTGTAAAACCCTCGGTCATTACCACACACTCTGATTATCACTTTTTCTAAGCACATTGTCAAGGTGCCTGAGCCTGTGTGCCTCCAAGGTGACCACACACTCTCAGCTATTTTGGCTTTCTCTTCGGGAGCCTAACGGTGCTGCACGCCCCTGAAATGTGTTTACAGCAGTGCAAACCTGCTCCCAGCACCTCCCCACAGGTCACCTTGGCCCAGCTGGGTGCACTGTGCTGGGACTGGCCCCAGAACCAGGAGAAAGGGATCAGACCTTCCTTCAGATCCTTCCAGAATCTGATCTCTGTTATTTAATAAGCAAAAGCTTCCAAGAAATGGGAATATATCCCACTGTTGCCCAAAGAAAATTAGAGATGTCTGTCAAATGCCAGCATCCCGGGCTGGAAGGGGTGAATTGGGATTTGCCCCTCCTGTAAAGCTGTGCAAATCCTGCCCTGCAGAAGGGATCACCCCAAAGGGCTCTGAGCAGGGTCCTGTGGGGTTATTGCCTCTGCTGCTCTGGGCACCAGCTTTGTAGGGTCACCTTAAATGAGAAAAGCAGCTCATAGTTGCTGAAAGGTTATTTATTACAAAGCACATCAGGCTCAAAAGACAAGCAGAAAAGCAAAAAGTTAGAGAGATTTGCTGAGCTCAGCACTGGGAGCCACTGGTTGCAGGTGCAGAACTGGATTTCACAGGAAATCAAGAACTGGATTTCACTTTGCTGTGGTTTGGCCTTACCCTGGAGAAGATCTGGGTAATAACAGGGACCAGCACCTGACTCCCCACCAGGATTAACCTGCAGGACAAACCTGAGAGAGCTCAGGGCTTTTTCAGGTGACTTTTTCTCCCAGGAGACAAAGACACCACCTGCACTGGTGGCTGTGAGCCTGAGGAGTGCAAACAGCACAATCCCTGTGTGCTGCCCTTGCTTTGAGCCAGTAACTAAATAACTGATTGTTAATAGGTGAACGATGATGCCTGATGCTTTTTCATGTGCTCCTAAGATCTGAGGTTTGTTTAGATTTAAGGGAAGCTCCATTCAGCACCAGCTGGCTCTGGTTTGGCAGAGGTGGTGCCTGGGGGAATTGCTCCAAGACTCAGCACTAATTTTGCTTTCCCATCTGCCCAGAGAACAAAGACTGGCTCTCGTTTGTGTGTTCCACAAAGGCACGAGGGCTAAGGCTGCACTCCTTGCTGGGGTTTGGATGGAAGTAAAACATCTGCAATTGCAATAAACAGCCCAAACACACCTCACTGCTCTGTGCCTTTGCAATTCTGTTCAGTTTTTGGAATATGAGCAATAAAAATGAGAGAACCATGGGGAAGTGGAAGGGAATATGCATGCAGTGTGCTGCCTTTAGTATTCCAGGCTGCAGCAAGCAGAGTCCCCAAAGCTCACCTGATTTCCTGAAGTTTATTTGCCTTAAATTCCTCTAAAAAAAAAAATTTAGAAAGCTTTGTACCTTACCTTGATAGATCCACAGTGTTTCCCCAGTAGAAGGAATAACCACAGACACAGAAGTGCTAAATGGATTCTTGTATCAGCCCCATCACAGTGATTACCAAATAAATTTCTAATTATGATACACTTGAAGCATTAGGAGGAGTAAAAGATCAAACACATCTCTTTATCAGGGAACAGGAGCTGAAACTAGAGACCATAACGTGCTGTGCTGGGAGATAAAGATCAGGTTACCATTGAATTTTTTATGTCTTCCAAAGGTCAGAATCACTTCACCATAAAATTTTCAGTGTCACAAAACTCAAAAGTCGTAAACGTGTTTTTGTTCTAGTGTACTCATGCACACAAATTATTGGAACCCTTAAATTGTTGGAACATCAAATAAAAAAAAACAGGACGTGAAAGTTTTCATCTTGACGTTAGAGTGAATATTCCTGAAAATCTAATCCATTGGAGATGGTCATAATTACTGTAAAATTGCTTCTGAAACTAATTTCTTCATGCACACACAAATGAAACAGAATTACATTTCCCTTTTCTCTTTTCTCTCCCTTTTTTTTTCACCTACAAAGGAAAGAGGAGACACCAGCCTCCTTTGAATATCAGGGTCTGTCTTCCTCAGGTTTTGATCTTCTTTGAAATCTCCTCCTCCAGGGCCTTGTTAAGGCAGCAGAGCCCCAGCCTGACACCTTAGAGAGCTGCAGCCACAGGTACAGGATCCAGCTGCAGGTCCAGAGCCACCCCACACCTGTCCTGGCTCACACCTGCCCTGACCTCACACCTGCCCTGATCTCACACCTGCCCTAACCTCACACCTGCCCTGATCTCACACCTGTCCTGATCTCACACCTGCCCTGATCTCACACCTGCCCTGGCTCACACCTGTCCTGATCTCACACCTGCCCTGATCTCACACCTGTCCTGGCTCACACCTGTCCTGATCTCACACCTGTCCTGATCTCACACCTGTCCTGGCTCACATCTGTCCTGGCTCACACCTGTCCTGGCTCACACCTGCCCTGATCTCACACCTGCCCTGATCTCACACCTGCCCTGATCTCACACCTGTCCCGATCTCACACCTGTCCTGATCTCACACCTGCCCTGATCTCACACCTGCCCTGATCTCACACCTGTCCTGGCTCACACCTGTCCTGGCTCACACCTGTCCTGATCTCACACCTGTCCTGGCTCACACCCGTCCTGGCTCACACCTGTCCTGGCTCACACCTGCCCTGATCTCACACCTGCCCTGATCTCACACCTGTCCCGATCTCACACCTGCCCTGATCTCACACCTGTCCCGATCTCACACCTGTCCTGGCTCACACCTGTCCTGATCTCACACCTGTCCTGGCTCACACCTGTCCTGGCTCACACCTGTCCCAATCTCACACCTGTCCTGGCTCACACCTGTCCCGATCTCACACCCGTCCTGGCTCACACCTGTCCTGGCTCACACCTGTCCTGATCTCACACCTGCCCTGATCTCACACCTGTCCTGATCTCACACCTGTCCCGATCTCACACCTGCCCTGATCTCACACCTGCCCTGATCTCACACCTGCCCTGATCTCACACCTGTCCTGATCTCACACCTGTCCCGATCTCACACCTGTCCTGATCTCACACCTGCCCTGATCTCACACCTGCCCTGATCTCACACCCGTCCTGGCTCACACCTGTCCTGGCTCACACCCGTCCTGATCTCACACCTGCCCTGATCTCACACCTGTCCTGATCTCACACCTGCCCTGATCTCACACCTGTCCTGATCTCACACCTGTCCTGGCTCACACCTGTCCTGGCTCACACCTGTCCTGATCTCACACCTGCCCTGATCTCACACCTGTCCCGATCTCACACCTGCCCTGATCTCACACCTGTCCCGATCTCACACCTGTCCTGGCTCACACCTGTCCTGATCTCACACCTGTCCTGGCTCACACCTGTCCTGGCTCACACCTGTCCCAATCTCACACCTGTCCTGGCTCACACCTGTCCCGATCTCACACCCGTCCTGGCTCACACCTGTCCTGGCTCACACCTGTCCTGATCTCACACCTGCCCTGATCTCACACCTGTCCTGATCTCACACCTGTCCCGATCTCACACCTGTCCTGATCTCACACCTGCCCTGATCTCACACCTGCCCTGATCTCACACCTGTCCTGGCTCACACCTGTCCTGATCTCACACCCGTCCTGGCTCACACCTGTCCTGGCTCACACCCGTCCTGATCTCACACCTGCCCTGATCTCACACCTGTCCTGATCTCACACCTGTCCTGGCTCACACCTGTCCTGGCTCACACCTGTCCTGATCTCACACCTGCCCTGATCTCACACCTGTCCCGATCTCACACCTGTCCTGATCTCACACCTGCCCTGATCTCACACCTGTCCTGATCTCACACCTGTCCTGGGCTCACACCTGTCCTGGCTCACACCTGTCCTGGCTCACACCTGTCCTGGCTCACACGTGTCCTGGCTCAGTCTCTCACCTGTGGAGCCCCCATTCCCAGCCTCCTGCCCTGTTCCCAGCTCTCTTTGCCCATCCCGGGCTGTTCCAGGTCTCTGGTTTCACATTTATCCCGTGCCTTTGCTCTGGCTGTTTGCCACAGGACAGGAGCACACCCAGTGCCTCAGGTGCAATGTGAAATCAAATCTGCAGCACCCAAAGAGCCTGTGCAGAGGTAAATGTTGTTTTCTCCCAGAAGCAGGGCTTTGTGCATGTATTTCTCAAATATTTATCCCATGTTTATTTTATATACTCTCAACTTCACAAACTGCAGATAAGGGAGTCGACTCTATTGCAGTTTTGTTCTTTAATCGTGACAAATGTTGCTTCTTTTCCAATAATATTATCATTCCCTTGTCTTATTATTTCAACATCTTCTTTCTCTGGTGCTGATAGATGAATCCTAATTGAATTTAATACTGGAGACCATAGGCAGGAGCCCATTACCCAGCCTGAGCTCCTCAGTGCAGAAAGCAGAGCTTGCTCTCCGTTGCTGACTCAGCAGACAGAACATCGGGTTTTACCAGCTCCAGACCCAGGAGGGGAAGGTTCCAGCTCAGCAGGTTGTTTGTGGTGTCAGGGAAGCCCTGCCTCAAGGATGGACACAGAGATGTCTGTGCAGCCAAAGGCAGCACAAAGCTTCCTGTGGGCTGAGGAGACACAAAGCAGGAGTTTGGGTTCCTCCATTGCTGGGACTGCAGTTTCCATTCCAGCACCTTCAGGAGCAGCTTCAGCAGAGAGGAGCCTCTTCCCACAGCCTTCAATCCTCTTCTTGTCTCCACTGAAAAGATGAAGCAGATGCAACACACAAATCTGCTAGATTTTGTTTCCAGGCTTTATCTTTCAAATTACCTCAAAATGGATCAGCTCTTGCTTGAAAACCAGGCTGGTGCCTCCTTCCCCTGCCCTGGGAGTGGTCAGTCCATGGAGGGGCTCTTCAGAGTAAAACCCCACAGGCAGAACACAGCTCCTTGCTCCACCTCCATGAGAATATCACCGGGCACTGCGTGGATTGGAAATCTCAAGGGTGAAAAAAGGTGTTAAAATCCTGAGCTGGAGTGTGCTCAGTCTTCCAGCATAAATTACACAGCTGTTTAATATTATTTACTAGTGTAAAAATGTGCTTAGAACATTCAGGCAGATCCAGAGAACATCCAAATGCACATATTTGATAGATCTCAGAAAGAAAACAAGGTATGTACCAGTATCCATGACAACAAAGCCACGGCGAGCCGTGGGTATGTGAGCAAGACTCTGCTTGGCATTATGGAAATTTGGAAAAGCCTGCTGCTGTCGAGGGCAGAGCTTTCCATGCATATTTTCATGCATATTAAGTTTATTACCTATTCCCAATTAGGTGTCTTGATGTTTGGTGAGGTTTGGAATTTGTGGGGAGGAAGGAGCCCCCCTGGATCACTGCAGAGGGGGCAGCCAGCTGAGGGGTACCCAGAACCCAATGAGGGGGACCCCAAAACACAGTGATGGGCACCCCAGCTCATGAAACCAGGTCTGGTCCCAAATTACCTGCCTGTCCTGCCCATGTCCCCCTAAGTGTCCTGCCCAAGGGCCACCAGTACCTCCCCTGGGTGTCTGTCCCCTCTCCCTGTCCCCTCTCCCTGTCCCATTCCCTGTCCCCTCTCCCTGTCCCCTCTCCCTGTCCCCTCTCCCTGTCCCATTCCCTGTCCCATTCCCTGTCCCCAGCACAGCTCAGTGCCAGGGGCAGCCTGCAGACCCCAGGAAAGGGCACAGGGCAAGGCTGGCACGGTGATGCTCCTGGAGGGAAACAAACCCAGGGATGTGCTAAGAGGGGAAAGGTGTCAAGGAGAAACCAAACTCCCTTAGTCCTGTTCTCCTGTCTTGTCTAATCACCTCTGGATTAACACAGCCAGGGCAGCCCCTCAGCAAACCTTCAAGTGTAGATCCTGTGAGTCCAAAATCTCACCTGGAACCACACTGCAGGGAGCAGAGAGGAAACAAAGAGCCCTGAAACGAGGATGGGTGAGCCCAAAATCTCACCTGGAACCACACTGCAGGGAGCAGAGAGGAAACAAAGAGCCCTGAAACGAGGATGGCCCAGTGCTGCTTTCCTGGGCTTGCCCTGGGCTGCACTGACCTTCCCCACTCCATGTGCTCCTCCAAGAGCCCAGGCTCTCTCCAGGGGTAACCACCGTGGTCCAAACCCGGCATGGCACTGGAAGTTATCCCTCCTGCAGCAAAGCCTCCCCTCCCGGGCTGCTGCTCACTCACAAGCTTTACGTCCTGTCGTTCATTTTTAGGGTAAATGCCTCATTCCATTGCCTCCGTTTCATGGCTCTTTATTTCTGGCACAGGAGATTCTGAAGAGCAGGAGTGAGTAACTTTGTGTTTCGAAACAGAA
Organism: Erithacus rubecula; assembly: GCF_903797595.1. NCBI lineage: Eukaryota > Metazoa > Chordata > Aves > Passeriformes > Muscicapidae > Erithacus > Erithacus rubecula. The sequence continues at coordinate 360,585 of NC_136662.1, read as the reverse complement.
ATTAAGATGCTCTTTGAAGCAAGGGTCACTGGATAATGCAGGAGTCCAGTTTCTCTCTCAGATGTTTTCTGGGTTTCGGTGGGGTTATTTTCCCACAAATGGCTTTTTTATTTCCCGAGAAAAAGGCTGTGTGAACCCAGAGTGCCCGTCGGAAAATCTGTTGTTGTGTTTATGAACTGTAGTATCGGCTGGAGATCGTGACACGAATAGCAATTTAGCGAAGGGACAGAAACAAACCTTCTGTGCCTGGGTGGAACCGCGTGTGCAGAGTCATCTCGGGGCAGCTCCTGCACAGAAACACGGTGATCAGGACTGAGACACCGCTGGGGTCGTTAGTGCAGGAGCTGCAGCGAGAGAAGCAGCGCTCGGTGTCCCTGCATGGGTCTGGGAGCGGAGCCCGGCACGGCTCGGAGCCAGGGACCAGGACACTGCTGCCAGCAGCCAGGGCAGCGACAGCCAGCGCCACAGCTGGCACCTCTGCAGGAGACAGGCTGGGCTGGGACCCCCAGAGCCCCGGCCAGGGGGGAACGGCCCCAGAGAGCGGCCCCATAGAGAGGGAGCTCCTGGGGCAGAGGGGACGGGGGACAGGGACGGGGACGGGGACAGGGATGGGACAGGGATGGGACAGGGACAGGGATGGGACAGGGACAGGGACGGGGACGGGGACAGGGATGGGACAGGGATGGGACAGGGACAGAGGACAGGGACAGGGGGACAGGGACAGGGACAGGGACAGAGACAGGGACAGGGACAGGGACAGGGACAGGGACAGGGACCATGAACAGGGACAGGAACGGGGACAGGGACAGAGGACAGGGACAGGGACAGGGACAGGGGCAGGGACAGGGACACACACGGCTGTTTGCCCAGCCCACTCTGCAGACAGGGGCAGCTCAGTTCTCCTCCTCCCTGCTGTTCCCGTGTCCTCACTCTGCTGCACCCATATGGGGCCGCTGGGTTGGAAGGATGCCCCGGTCCCTGCACAGTCCCTGTGCCACAGGGGACAGGCTCAGGGCTGAGACTCCACAGCCACAGAGGCAGGGAGACTACTGGGATGGGATAATGGGATAATGGGATAATGGGATAATGGGATAATGGGATAATGGGATAATGGGATGGGATGGGATGGGATGGGATGGGATGGGATGGGATGGGATGGGATGGGATGGGATGGGATGGGATGGGATGGGATGGGATGGGATGGGATGGGATGGGATGGGATGAATTGGGATCGATGGGATCAATGGGATGGGATGGGATGGGATCAATGGGATCAGTGGGATCCATGGGACGCTCTGGGTCACTGCCCCTGCCCTGTCCCTGCTCCTCCCAGCAGGGAGGGACCCCTGGCTCAGCTGCTGCTCTCCCGTCCCCTCCCATCCAGCGGGACCCGACATTTCCAGCACCACATAAATTAATTTAGCCTGCAGCAGTAAAGTGCATTACAGAGGTGATTATATTCTGTACTAGAGTGAATGCACCTTAATAAACCCCAGCCAAACGCATATAGAAAAGGTAACACTGCGGATTTATCTTTTTTTTTCTGTATTCTTTTATGGCCTCCATTTGCTTTTGTTCTCTTTTTTTATCCTTTTGGCTTTTATGTTTGCAAGTGATAAATTTTCCCATGTTTTACATTTTATATGTAGTTTATCTCTTTATTTTGTACTTACATTGCATTGAAAATGGAATGAGTCTTTAGAATAATACAGCTGATATTGAATTTTTTAAATTGCTATTGGGTATATACTGCATAAGGTGGTTATCTGATCTCCAACTTAATCATGGGAAAATATTGCTGTGGGGAAAGCTGACGGAGTAACAATGAGACCCCGATGCTTTCAGAAAATTTATTTAACTATAAACCTATTATAAAGCATTAATATAGAATTTTCTTACTTTCTGCTGCATTCAGGTCAGATTTACTGTGCACTATTACTGGATTCACACCAAAACTGGATTAATTATGCAGTCTCAGAGGTTCCTATTTGGGTTTATCAAGATATGCTCCTGCTCTCAGGATTTCCTGACTGCCAAAGTCAGTAAATATAAACAAAATTACAGTTCTGCTGTAGTTCAGAAGTGGAGATTCGGGGTGAGATAGAACATCATGTATTTGTCCTGCTGGAAATGATGGTTGCCCAAAGCTGAAGGACCCAGTGCCCTGGATCCCAAGCCCTGCACATCCAGCTGTGCTCTGGAATATCCTGGATCCCAATCCCTGCACATCCAGCTGTGCTCTGGAATATCCTGGATCCCAATCCCTGCACATCCAGCTGTGCTCTGGAATATCCTGGATCCCAATCCCTGCCCATCCAGCTGTGCTCTGCAGTGTCCTGCTCCCAATCCCTGCACATCCATCTGTGCTCTGCAGTGTCCTGTGTCCCAATCCCTGCACATCCAGCTGTGCCCTGCAGTGCCCCAATCCCAATCCCTGCACATCCAGCTGTGCTCTGGAATATCCTGGATCCCAATCCCTGCACATCCAGCTGTGACCACTGGAGTCTCCACCCCACAATGAGGACCTGGCCCTTCACATTAATTCTGATTAATTGATTCTGATTTGGTCATTGCCAGTGAGTGCAATGGATCACCAAGTCCTGGAAGGGTGCAGTGCTGTGAAACCCCAAACCTCAGGGGCAGAGTTTCCCAGCAGAGCTGCAGGAAGCCTGCCCAAGCCCTAACACACCTTACAGCTAAAATAATGCACATTTTCACTGGTTCTCCAATGTATGGCTCCTCCAGGGTTTATTTGAATTTCAATCAACGAGCAGAATTAACCACTGAATCAAACTGGAGGACGTTTAGCACAGTGTAGTTTTAACGTCACCCATCAGAATAAATGTCATTTCTCCAAACCCAGAGCTGCCTTGCAGGATTGCCAGGGCCCAGCAGAGGCTGTGGCTGCTCTGGCACTGCCCTGGCAGGAGGGAAGGGGCACTCAGAGCCCCACGTGCCCAGAGCAGCAAAGGTAAAACTCTGCACAGCCAAAACTTCTCCAGCTCAGAGCTTTAAAGTGCCACCACAACAGAGCACCCATCCTGTCCCAGCCCAAACTTTGAAGGACAAAGAAAAATTATTACTGCAGAGTGCAGTAATCCTGTTCCAGTTAATGATCTCATCCTTGTTTGTACAAAGCTCATCTCTTCCTCCTGCACACTGTTCAGCTGTGGAATCAGGATCAATTTCAGGAAAAGGAAAGAACATGTTCCTGTTTGTTTCATTTGAATTTCTCTTTTAATGTGTTGGTAATATCTGCAGTGCCCACTGCTGATGTAATACAGATCTAATTCTCAGCTCATTTAGCTGCTGCCTCAATAGGAGCACAAAGCCTTGTGGGAGTGATGATTAGAGAGCAACAGCAGAGATGTAAAGCAGAGATAAATGAAATAAATTCCAGAAAAGTTACTAACAACGTAATCTGTGGCCACTTCAGTCAGCTGCTACTCTGAGGCCCTAAATGGCTGCTTGGTTTTGTTGGGTTTTACACAGCAGCAAGGAGGAGAAAAGCAAGCAGGAATGCACAACCCACCCTCTGCTCCCGACCCCAGTGCCATGGGAGCATCAAGTGTGGAGGAGATGGAGCCATAAAAGTGAATGGCACGGCACATGGCTCTCAAGCTGTTATCTGTTATCCATAAAGAATTAAAATGAGCTCGTTATTTCATATGTGCCAGAAAAATGGGTTCATCAGTGTTGTGCTGAAATGCATTATGACTTACTGATTCCTGATCTCATGGCTGTTGTACTTATTTGAAAACATATTTATAAGCTTTATGTCAACTGCCAGCCATTGAATTTTTATTGTATATTACAGAGAGAAGCCTTATGTCTCAATTTGCATCTCTGCAGAAACACAGAACCATAGAATACATAATTCTGCTCTTGTGATTTCCTTGGGAAATACCCCACCACAGGCTCTGAGGACATCCCTGCCTGGCACACCCAGGTGATTCCTGCTGGCTCCTGTCCCCCTGCCCTGTGCAGGCAGCAGAGCTCCAGCCTTGGCCAGAGCTGCACCCTGAGCAAACAGGGACAGGGATGGGACAGGGACAGGGACAGGGACAGACCCAGGCTGCAGCTGAATGGACCAGAACACATCTCCATCCCCCAGAGCACAGGAGCAGGACTCCAGTCCGCAGTGGCCCAGGGGTCACCCCCTGCCACCCCTGTGTGTCCCTTCAGGGCTCCTGCTGGTTCCCTCTGACTCCCCATTGCTGCCTGAGCACGTGCCCGTGTTCCATTACTGTAATTCTGGGAATCTGTGAAGGCTGTGAACCAAAATCTCTGCAAATATTTGCCTTAATGTTTAATGAATTTGCTTCAGCTGTGTTTACCCTGCTCTGCACTCCCATCCTCCAAACACTCAGCCACAGAAGCCTGGCAAATCTGACTCCAGGCTGGAGCAGTGCTCAGAACAGGGATTCCCTGCCCAGTTTTGTGCCCAGCAGGGGCATCATGGCACGTCCAGGCCATGTCTCCCTGGGGCTGCAGGAATAATTAGGTATATAAAATAAAAAGGTGAATTCCTCTGCACTGCTGGCACCTGGATGGGAGCAGCAGAATGGGAGATGTCACCTCCCCCAGCCCGGGCTCCTCTGCTGCCTGTTCTCACTGAGGGTCACAGCATCTTCCCAGCACATGGGCTAACCCACAAGGGCACTTAATGACAGGGATAACACAGTTTGTGTCACAGCAAATCAGGCTGGTGCTGGAGGAGGATCTCGTGAAGGCGAGGTTGACACATCGCTGGTGTGAATGACAATGTGTGCAGCCATGGAGAGAAAAACCACCAGCACTGGGGGCTGGACCCACTCCAGAAATCTGGCTCTCAGGAGAGAATTGAGCTGAACCAGTGACATTCGCAATGCAGAAACACAAAAACACGTGGGTTTTTTTGTGGATTTGAAGTAAGAATGAAATAAATCCATTGGAGTTCAGTTTATTCACAAGTGGTTAAAATCCATTTCACATCACGGTTTTTCCAGCAAGAGGCAATTGGAATCCTGTTCCTGTGTTCTGAGAGCAGTGGGGGCACACTGCAAATTCCTTTTAGTGACACTGACAGCACCTCACTCCTCTGTAATCTGTGTTAAATTTTGGGTCAATGGGACTATTTATATCCTTTAGCTGGGTGTGCATGAAGGTCATCCATGAATCAGGTTCTAACAGCACAATAAAGGCCCAAAACCACAGAAATGTTAAACCAGCACCACCTGACCTCACGCAGCTTTTGAAGGCAAACAATCCCATTCTGTGCAATAAACATGGTGAAAGGGAATGGAAGGGCTCTCCACAATGGGGAGTTTGTTCCCATTCTGTGAGCTGGATCAAGATGAAATGCTCCTGGGATGCTGTGGCCAGAGGAACACCTGCCCAGCATTCCACCACCCTTGGTTCTTTGTACTCTGTGGGATGCTAAAAAGCCTGATCCATGCTTTCCTATAGTGCTCACACTCATTTTTCCTTAATAGAGGAACTAAAACATGAGTGGGTTGTGTGTCTTAAGACAGATTCATTGCCAAGACAGCATTAGATGTTATTTTAAAAACTCATAAAATTGACAAGTGGTGTGGCTGGATAAGTCTCAATAAAGACATTTTGTTTGCTCAGAGTGCCAGGCAGAACTGATGGCTGTGTTTCAGACTCACAACAGCAAATGTTGGTGAGTCTGATAGTTTGTGTGGGGATGGAGAGCAGCAGCTTGTGCTGAGCCCAGCAGAGCCAGGGAACCCCAGCCCAGCTCTGGGGTGTCAGGTCTGACCTGACCCTTGGGAGTGGCTGGGAGGGGAAAGGAGATAAAAAAAGATAAAACTCCTGAGAGAGCTCACTGATGGTGAATAAAAGCACAGAATAAGATTGGGAGCACAAGGTTCCTGGGAAAGCTCCAAGGGCATCAGTGCTTTGATTAACCCAAAAAAAGCAGCAGGGGCAACATGAGAGTCATGATCCCTGTGGCTGAATTCACCTGCTGCCCAGGTGAAATGTCACCATCTCCAGGAACTGGAAACATCCATTTCAAAATATTTGTATTTCTTTTCAGATGAGGGCCACGCACAGCTGGTGCTTTATGATGGAGATGACCTCAGGGTTTGGTGATCCCAGGCACAACCTCAGAGCCAGGCAAGTGGGGCAGAATACATTCCATCAGATATTTCCCTTTGGCTGGAGGACAAAGAACACAGATTGGACAAGGCTGGGGTTAGGTCACATTGCTGCTTGCTTGGGGGAAAAAAAGGAATTTTCTCTGAGTTACAAGTCCCAGTAAATCATGGGCCCAAACAGGACTGCAGGCTCAGAGCAGAGGCTATGGATTAACCCTAACACTAAGCCTAACCCTAACCCTAACCCTAACCCTAACCCTAACCCTAACCCTAGCCCTAACCCTAACCCTAACCCTAACCCTAAACCTAGCCCTAACCCTAACCCTAACCCTAACCCTAACCCTAACCCTAACCCTAACCCTAACCCTAACCCTAACCCTAACCCTGACCTGTTCCCCTACAAGGAGAACTTGTTCCAGTTGCACATTAAATCTGCCCCTCTGTAGCTGTAAAACCAGGAGCTGCAGCAAACCCCAGCTCAGCCTGGCCCTGCACAAACCCCAGAGCTGTGGGTGGGGGCTCCGTGTCCCCCTGCCCAGGTCCTGCAGGACCCAGTGCCCCCCAATGCCCCCCAGTGCCATCCCAATGCCCCCCAATGCCCCCCAGTGCCACCCAGTGATCCCCAGTGCCCCCCAGTGCCACCAGGGCCCCCCAGTGCCCCTCAGTGCCCCCAGTGCCCCCCAGTGCCATCCCAGTGCCCCCCAGTGCCCCCAGTGCCCCCCAGTGCATCCCAGTGCCCCCCAGTGCCACCAGTGCCCCCCAGTGCATCCCAGTGCCCCCCAGTGCCCACCAGTGCCCCCCTGTGCCCCCCAGTGCCCCCAGTGCCCCCAGTACCCCCCAGTGCCCCCAGTGCCCCCCAGTGCCCCCCCAGTGCCCCCCCAGTGCCCCCCAGTGCCCCCCAGTGCCCCCCAGTGCCCCCCAGTGCCCCCAGTGCCCCCCAGTGCCCCCCAGTGCCCCCCAGTAACTCCCAGTGCCCCCAGTGCCCCCAGTGCCCCCCAGTGCCCCCCAGTGCCCCCAGTGCCCCCAGTGCCCCCAGTCCCCCCAGCAGGCTGGTGGCTGAGGCTGCTCTCCAGCACAGCACACCCAGTGCTGCTCCAGATAGAATTGTTATCCCCAATATAATTATGCAGAACCACCTTGCAAACCTCATATTCTCCAGATTAATTTTAGCAGCATCAGCATATTGGCAATTCACTTAACTAATTATTGAATGTGTTTGTTTTCTTTTAAAATATCCCCAGTAATAATTGTTGGGGCTCTTGTTATTAAAGATGCCAGAATCTATTTCAATTATTATCACTTTTGGAGTACAAATGACATTTTTAATATCCTCCTGCGTGCTTATTACCACAGGAAATTGCCACGGGAGTCCAGTCCCATCCTTTCTGTAAGTGATATTCAGATTATTCTCATTTTTGCCCTGGCCTCACCAGGCTCTCCCAGAGCAGCACTCACACCTGAGCAGGGAAATCATCCTGTCCAGGCAAGGACAAGAGCAAGACCCTTCTGTAGGACAGAATTTCTGGCCAACAGTAAAAAGTATTAGAAATACTCACTAAACAGCTACCAGGCCTCTGGTAAATGGCAAAAAAGCAAGACAGTGGTGAATGGTGAATGGCAAACCATAAATGGTAAATAGTAAATGGTAAATGGCCCATGGTAAATATTAAATGATTAATGGTAAATGGCAAATGGTAAACAATAAATGGGAAATGGGAAATGGTAAAAACCAAGACAATGGTGAATGGCAAATGGTAAATGGTAAAAAAGCAAGACAGTGGTGAATGGTGAATGGCAAACCATAAATGGTAAATAGTAAATGGTAAATAGCCCATGGTAAATAGTAAATGATTAATGGTAAATGGCAAATGGTAAACGATAAATGGGAAATGGGAAATGGGAAATGGTAAAAACCAAGACAATGGTAAATGGCAAATGGTAAATGATAAATGGTAGAAACCAAGGCAATGGTGAATGGTAAACGGTAAATGGTAAAAAAGCAAGACAGTGGTAAATGGTGAATGGTAAATGGTGAATGGCAAATGGCAAATCATAAATGGTAAATAGTAAATGGTAAATGGCCCATGGCAAATGGTAAAAACCAAGACAATGGTAAATGGTGATTGGTAAATGATAAATGCTAAGTGGTAAATGGTGATTGGTAAATGATAGATGGTTATTGGTAAATGATAGATGGTAAGTGGTAAATGGTGATTGGTAAATGATAAATGGTGATTGGTAAATGATAGATGGTAAATGATAGATGGTAAGTGGTAGATGGTAAGTGGTAAATGGTGATTGGTATATGATAAATGGTGATTGGTAAATGATAGATGGTAAGTGGTAGATAGTAAGTGGTAGGTGGCACGTGGCTCCTGCCCTGGCAGCAGCTCCCTCTCCCCTGGCACAGCCCCTCTCCCGGGGCAGTGCTGGCACAGAGCAGTGCCTGGTGCAGATTTGTTGGAGCAGCCCAGCTCCAGCTGCTGGGCCCTCCTGGTGTCCTGCAGGAGCAGCCCTGCCCTGGGCAGCCCTGTGCCCCTCCTGCCCCTTCACCCCTGGCTGGGGGTTTCCTTCCAGACTGACACAACACCAGCTGAAGTGACCTGGGATGAAAACTGTTCACAGTGAAAGGTGTTTCTGGCTCAAAAAACTTTCACAGCCTTGAAAAGTGTGAGAGTTAATTTGCAACTGTGTCTGTGCAAGAGGTGACAAAACAGTTAAGTGAGGAAATAATAAAGATATTACCGTCCTCTCTCAAGGATTTTCTGTCTGTAATTTAATAGTTTCAAGCTCTTTAAAGCATTTGCCAGCACAGTTTTCTCACTTTAGCCAGGCACAGCTTGTGACCTCCATCTGAGCTGTGTCAAATCACAGCACTGTGAGCATGAATAAAATCCTGTTTTCAGTGTCTCAGCCCTGGGCTCCGTTTGCTGCAGCAGCCCCGGCCCAGGGCAGGGCAGGTGAGCTCTGACCTGGCATTTCAGGTGCTTTGGGACCCCTGCCTGGCCAGGAGGAGCAGCCCTGTCTCCTGGGGGTCACAGGCACCCAGAGCCCCCTGCCAGCCCCGAGGGTCCCCAGGGCTGGGCAGCTCACAGGGGTTTGGCAGTGCCTGGTGCCCTGGTGTTCACCCATGGGCACAGGGAAAAGCTGTCCCAGAAAAGGAAAAGGTGGCACAGGAAAGCAAGAAGAGAAATCTCACCCACAGGAAACCCAAGGGAATTACAGAGCATCAGTAAATCCCAGATTATTGCTATTCAAACAGGACTGGGTCCCCACAGAGAGCTGATTGCACTGAGTGAGATCAGTGACAGGAGACAGAAAAGAGGTTTTTTTACATCTCCACTGTATTAGCACAAAAAGCAGCTCCAAATGTAGGTGTGCTTGCACGGGACTGCTGTGCTGGTCTGGGAATTCTCCTGCTGCTGTTCTGCCTTGACTCAGCTCTTGGAACATCCCCAGAGCTGTACCTGCCTGGGAGAGGCACCACACCCCTCACACCTGAGCAGAGCCCACAGGGGCCAAGGGAACCTGCCTGGAGGGGATTTCCCTGTAAGGGGGAACTCTGGAAATGAACAGTTTGGGTTCTGATTCCTTGGATCACCTCGTGGCAGCTGCAGGAGATTCTGCAGGAGGCAAAGCTCAGCCTGCCCCAGGGAGGAGCAGGGTCCCAGCCCCACAGTGTCCTGCACGGACTGGGACTGCCAAAATCCTGAGAGCCCCGCTGTCCCTGTCCCCAGACAATGGGGGTGCAGGCTGTGCCCCCCGTGCTGCTGGCTGAGCCAGCTGCAGCACTCTGCTAGAGTTTGCAAAAACAGAATTATCCTACGGGCAGAACATTCCCCCATTGCAAATGCTGCTGCCCCAGCTGCACTTTGCAGATTTATGGTTTCAAAAGCAGCTGAGCACAGCCTCTGCTGCAGCTCAACATTTGAGAGGTTGGGGCTTAAGGACATTCAAAACCTTATTAAAATACAAGCTGAGAGAGTTTCAGTACATGATCCTCCATTTTCTTTGTTATGTGCATCTGTCACAATCTAAAGATGTGAGAAAAAAAAGAAAAATCTAATACAAACACAGACTTTATGAGGAATTCTGCTGGGATTCCATACCATGTAATCTTTATTTCATGCACTCTTTTATTTCTGTAATGAGCTCAAACACACTCGAGCAAGCAATTCCATCTTTCAGCACTGCTGAGGAGGAAATATTGCAAAAAAAAAAAGGATGGAGAGAGGAGAGGAGAGGAGAGGAGAGGAGAGGAGAGGAGAGGAGAGGAGAGGAGAGGAGAGGAGAGGAGAGGGAGGAGAGGAGAGGAGAGGAGAGGAGAGGAGAGGAGAGGAGAGGAGAGGAGAGGAGAGGAGAGGAGAGGAGAGGAGAGGAGAGGAGAGGAGAGGAGAGGAGAGGAGAGGAGAGGAGAGGAGAGGAGAGGAGAGGGAGGAGGAGAGGAGAGGAGAGGAGAGGAGAGGAGAGGAGAGGAGAGGAGAGGAGAGGAGAGGAGGAGAGGAGAGGAGAGGAGAGGAGAGGAGAGGAGAGGAGAGGAGAGGAGAGGAGAGGAGAGGAGAGGAGAGGAGAGGAGAGGAGAGGAGAGGAGAGGAGAGGAGAGGAGAGGAGAGGAGAGGAGAGGAGAGGAGAGGAGAGGAGAGGAGAGGAGAGGAGAGGAGAGGAGAGGAGAGAAGTCTCAGTGCCCAGGTGCAGCTGCAGGGGATGAGGAGAGCTCTCACCTGCTGCAGACACGGGGACAGGGGTGCTGGCACAGCTCAGTGCCACCAGGATGGAATTTCCCTGGGCCTGGAAATTTGTGGCTCTGAGGTCCCATGATGTCACTTACAACCAACCTGCTCTTGCAGCAACAGGCTGCCAAAGTGGGCTCATTTTCAATATTTTATAGCAATATATATAATATATAATATATAATATATAATATATTATATATTATATATTATATATTATATATAATATAGCGTATATAATATACCGTATATAATATACAATATTATATATATTATATATGTTATGGTTATATATTGTATTTTTTAATATATTTTTATATTGCATATATATAATTTAATAACTATGTGTTTTATAGCTATATTTTTACAGCTTGACTTTTAGGTTTATTTCCCAGCTGACCCACCTGTACCAGCTTCCCTTGCAGTCAGATTCCCGTTCCTCAGGAGCAGGGCTGGCTCTGCTCAGCCTGTGCTGAAACAGTGAGCAAGTTTTATGTATTTTACTCCCTTAAAATGTCAAGATTGAATGCAGTTCCGAGCTCAGAACTGGAACCTCCCTCATTTTAATTCTATATCAGGTTTGTAGTTTCCTGTCTCATTGCACCTGGACAGATGTTCACAGCCACGCTCCTCCCCTCCAGTCCACACCCGTCTATTTCTAAAAGTTAAAATAAAATAACGCGATGCATTAAATGGATTTGGGGTGTGATGGTGTCACATCACCTAATGCCTTCACTCTTGTTTTTTCTTTTTCTCTGTGACTCTGGGGGCTGCTGGAAGAGCCCTTGGTGCGGAAATCCTTCCCGGGAGATGAGATCTGCCCCAGACAAACCAGGGACTGGGATCCCCCCGGGCAATGGAAAAGCGAGCGGGGAATTTTCCTCAGTTTGTTGGGCTAATGGGAGAGTCTGAGCTGCCTGCTGCAGATCAAACACAAATAGACAACGGGAAAACAACGCTTAAATGGGAAAATAACTAAACATGGTAAAGTGCAGGAACAGCCAAGAGCAAAAACAACAAACACTGGGAACAGGGAAGCGACAGGAGGATTCCAGGAGAGGGAATATCCTGGCAGCTGCTCCACACGCTGAGCGCAGGTTTATCACTTTATCACCACACAGGGGCTGGACCTTCATTTCTATGAAAATCACCCTGTAAGTGCCAGCTTATTGAGATATTTATTGGCAGCAATTATTCCAATGAAGGAATAAAGCCAATAAATTTGGTTCTTCAGGAAATTAGAGCTGATTTGTGGCACCAATAAACACAAACACCGTGTTCTGCTGCAGTCAGCAACGAGACAGAAACAACCACAGGATCACAGGATCAGAGAATCACAGAACCACAGAATTTCTGAATCAATCACAGAATCAATCACAGAATCAATCAGAAACAATCACAGGATCAGAGAATAACAGAACCACAGAATTTCTGAATTAATCACAGAATCAATCACAGAATCAATCAGAAACAATCACAGGATCAGAGAATAACAGAACCACAGAATTTCTGAATTAATCACAGAATCAATCACAGAATCAATCAGAAACAATCACAGGATCAGAGAATAACAGAACCACAGAATTTCTGAATTAATCACAGAAACAATCACAGGATCACAGGATCAGAGAATAACAGAACCACAGAATTTCTGAATCAATCACAGAATCAATCAGAAACAATCACAGGATCAGAGACTAACAGAACCACAGAATTTCTGAATTAATCACAGAAACAATCACAGGATCACAGGATCAGAGAATAACAGGATCACAGAATTTCTGAATTAATCACAGAAACAATCACAGGATCACAGGATCAGAGAATAACAGGATCACAGAATTCCGGAATCAGCCACAGGATCACAGAATAACAAAGAGGATCACAGAATCACAGAAACAATGTGAGCCTGGCTAACAGCAGCAGTAAATCCTCACTGAGGATTTTCATCTGGAAATGTATTCCTGAGTAAATGGTGAGTAAAGATTTTGACTTTGGGCTCATCAGTCTGTGATGATCAGCGGCCTTAATCATGAAGACAAATTTCTGAGCATGTCAAAACATTTATGGGGAAGAACTGAAGAATTAAACAGAACACTGTGATTTCTTAGGCTCTCAGGCCACTGTCCCAGCTGTAAGATTTAGCTTCATTTCAGTTTCAATTATGAGATTTTATTCCTGCTATTAATTTACACTGTCATCTGAAATTTAAAGATTTGACGTAGTAAGACACAATTATGGTGGGAACTAAAAACTTCTCCAGCATTTTCTGTGTTCAGTAAAGGGCATGTTTTCAGAATTAAACAGGGAAATATCAGCAAATATTATACAGTGGGAGAGGATAAATGGGATGAGGAAAGGAAAGGAAGGAAAGGAAAAGGAAAGGAAAGGAAGGAAGGAAGGAAAGGAAGGAAAGGAAAGGAGAAGGAAAGGAAGAAGGAAAGGAAAGGAAAGGAAAGGAAAGGAAAGGAAAAGGAAAGGAAAGGAAAGGAAAGGAAAGGAAAGGAAAAGGAAAGGAAAGAAAGGAAAGGAAAAGAAAGGAAAGGAAAGGAAAAGAAAGGAAAGAAAGGAAAGGAAAGGAAAGGAAAGGAAAGGAAAGGAAAGGAAAGGAAAGGAAAGGAAAGGAAAGGAAAGGAAAGGAAAGGAAAGGAAAGGAAAGGAAAGGAAAGGAAAGGAAAGGAAAGGAAAGGAAAGGAAAGGAAAGGAAAGGAAGGCAAAGGAAAGGAAAGGAAAGGAAAGGAAAGGAAAGGAAAGGAAAGGAAAGGAAGGAAAGGAAAGGAAAGGAAAGGAAAAGGAAAGGAAAGGAAAGGAAAGGAAAGGAAAGGAGGAATGGAGAATGGAAGGGGATGGGATGGGATGGAATGGCTCATTCCTGGGTGGCAGCCCCGGGCAGTGCTGGGTGTCCCAGTCAGGCCCAGCCCATGGGGCAGGGGTGGCTGCAGTGGGTGGGGGTCAGCCCATGGGGCAGGGGTGGGTGCAGTGGGTGGGGGTCAGCCCATGGGGCAGGGCCCAGCAGCAGACTCTGCCTGCAGCTGGGTTACAGCAGAGCTGTCAGTTCTGTATTAAAGCCCCTGAAGATGTGATCCTGACAACAGCACAAATAAATGGGGTGCCTGATACACAAACACTCCTGAAAATTTTATATTTACATGGCAAGCAGCTTATTACATTTACATGAACATCTGCTGCAGGTTCAGGAAAATCCTTAAAACAGATGGACATGAAGACAGAGCTGGTAATTAACAAAGCTATATGTTGATTAAATCAGCATGTGGTTAATTCTAGTGATTACTGATCTCACTGGGTCCAGGGGGCTCCTCAGCACCAGAGCACTCTGTGGAGCTGCAGACCCTGTGCTGGGTGTGCTGCAGGGCTGGGCAGCCCTGGGGACCCTGCACCCTCTGGGGTCTGTCCTGACCCCAGTGCCACCAAAACCGACTGCAGAGCCGGGCTGGGCTGGGGGCCCCTCTGGGCTGGGAGCCCCTCTGGGCTGGGCACCAACCCTGCAGGGCCAGCTCCTTCCAAACCCAGCACCCTGCAAAGAGCAGCCACGGGACCACACCCTGCAGCTCCCCCGGGACAGGAGCTCACCTGGGACAGGGGCTCACCTGGAATAAAGGGGCTCACCTGGGACAGGGGCTCACCTGGAATAAAGGGGCTCACCTGGGACAGGGGCTCACCTGGGGGACAGGGGCTCACCTGGGGGACAGGGGCTCACCTGGAATAAAGGAGCTTACCTGTAAGGCAGGATCTCACCTGTAAGGAAGGATCCCACCTGGAAGGCAGGAGGTCACATGGAATGAAGGATCTCACCTGGGATGAAGGAGCTCACCTGGGATGAAGGATCTCACCTGTCAGGCAGGGGCTCACCTGTCAGGCAGGATCTCACCTGTGAGGAAGGATCTCACCTGTCAGGCAGGATCTCACCTGCCAGGCCCTGCTGGGGCGGGCTCTGGGGGCTGCAGTCAGACCATTCCCCTCCGGCAGCCCTGGACTGACCCAGCTGAATTAAGGAGCGTTGTCATTCTGAGTATTTAAAAACAAGCAGCCCTCAGAGCAGCCCGAGCAGCCCAGCCCTGCCTCAGGCAGCGGGCACTGGGACACCACAGGATTGCTCAGGACACCAAATCCCATCCTGTTATCAAAGGGAAACGCACAAAACCAGCCTAATCTCTGAGCTACTCTGATTAAAAGGAAAAGGACTTGGAAAAACCTGTGAAAAGCTGAACTGAGCCAGCACAGATAAGGGACTGTGCCATGTGCTGCCACGTCACTTGGATGGCACTCTGCAGTCCCAGGGACCAACAAAACATTGCCAGGAATTATTTCAGTTAGAGGATGATGTGCAGAGATTAGATTAATTAAACCAGTAAATCCCATTCACAGATCAAAAGCACCCAAGACAGAAGGGAAGGGAGTGGGGGCCGGGACCCACAGAGACCCCCAGGGACCCACAGAGACCCACAGAACCCACAGGGACACACAGGGACCCACAGAACCCACAGGGACCCACAGAACCCACAGGGACCCCCAGGGGCCCCCAGGGACCTGTGCTGGGGGCAGGGTCAGCAGCACAGGGACCCCACTCACCTGGAAGGAGCCAGCCCAGCTCCCCATCCTTTACAATACACTTCAAAATGTGATTTAAACACACACCTTGCACAAATGTGCATGGGTGACACCAGACCAATGACAGGCACAGGTGACACCCCAATAGTGACAGGCACAGTGACACCACAGTGATGACAGCCACAGGTGCCAGGCACAGGTGGCAGCTCTCTGGGAATCAGCAGCAGATAAATCCCAGCAGCACCATCAGATACTGATCCCTACAGAAATGCTCTGACACACGGGCACCCCCGACCCTCCGAACTCACCTGGGGACCCCCTGCAGTGGAACCTGCTGGGAGCAGGTAATTAACAGATCCAGAGCGTGAGCCAAGGTGAAACAATTGTTTTGGGGTTTATGGGAGAGGATCCAAACCCCTGTGCAGCAGCACAGCAACACTGCAAGAGTCTCCTGTGGCAAAGGTCCCCCAGACCCATTTCTGTGCTCCTGAGTCTCCTGGAGCAGCTGAGCCAAATAAAAGGGATGGGATGTCACCCTGATCTGCTGCAGCACCCCTCAGCTTTTGAATATTGAGACCTGCTGGGGAATGAAGCCTGTGGAGCAGGGGAGGATCAATCCCATCTGGGGCAGGAAAGGGGAGCCCAGAGAAGCAGAGAAGCTGCAGACCTTGGGGCTGGGCTGGGCAGTAAGTTAGACAGGAGCACGGGATGGAATCTGGCAGCCCAAAAGGTCGATGCAATCCGGGACTGTGTGTGCCCAGGCTCCCACACCCAGGGGATGGAGCCCCTTGCTGCAGATCCCAGCAGCTGGAACGAGTTTCAAACAAACACCCAAACATTTGGATGCCTAACCAGATCAAGCCTCAAAATCCTTTTGGATTTTCGCTTTGGTTTCTAACATCTTTATGTTTGGCCTGTTTTCTGAGAATTCAATCTGTTGTTAGAGCCAATCTCTCTCGATAACATCTGCAGTTGCCAAGAGACTGTTGTGCTGAGCCGCAGGATGATTTAGCATCTTGCAAACCGGGATTTTGGAATTAGAAACAATTGCTTGGCTCTTAGCAGCAGATACATTTCAACGCCTGAGGAGCAGCCATGGCTTCCCACAACTTTGATTCAGTTATTCCCTCCAAACCACTGCTATTTTCCTTAAATACCACTCCTTCCCGAGGCCCATTACCGGGCTGCTGGGAAGCACAGCAATAAACAGAGCAGAGTCTCTAAACAGAGACAAAATACTCCTTTTCTTTGCGGGCACCCTGCAGCCACCTCCCCAGCAGCAGAGCTCCCTTTGCTGTCGCCTGTGGCCGCAGGGCAGTGGCAGCTCTGCCTGGGACACTCAGGGTCTGACAGGCTGCAACTCCAGAGCCAGCTCCAGGAACGAGCCTTGCTGTACAAATGCCACATGTATTTAAATAGAATGCTGCACTGAACGCTAAGAGTTATTTTGTCTTTGAACATGTACTCGCTGTAGTCCTTTTGTAACCAAAATTGCATCTTTCAGCTGCTCATTGTTGCTTGATGTAACTAAAGCTTCCCTGTCAAGGAAGTTAAAATCCCTTCAGCCTCAACATTCACTCACAATTTTCTGTGAAGAAGATGGGAATTTATTCAGCTTGACCTTATGATTGAGCAGAGCAGGTTTACCCAAGCTGCCTGCCAAGCTCGACGTGTTTACTTTGGGCTGCATTAGAAATATTTACTGTAAGCACCAGAGGCTGGGGAAGCTTTGGAGCGACTGATGCAGGGATAAACCCAGGGCAGGTTTTTGAGAGTGGCCCCAGGGCAGGAGGGAGCACTTCCCCCCTTTCCTGGGAGGCTGCAGATCTCATTTTCCTGGGCACTTCACTTCCCCCCTGAGCA
Organism: Erithacus rubecula; assembly: GCF_903797595.1. Lineage (NCBI taxonomy): Eukaryota > Metazoa > Chordata > Aves > Passeriformes > Muscicapidae > Erithacus > Erithacus rubecula. The sequence goes on along the minus strand of NC_136662.1, from coordinate 343,319 downwards.
GCCATTCAGAGGATGGGAGCATCCCCAAAAAGCACATTTTTTAACACAGGGGGGTCGTTGGAAGTCAAAAGCACAGAAGAACATCATTCAGAATATCCGAGTCAGACAGGGACAGCAAATGGAAAATACCCTTGTGAAACAATAATATTAGCAAATTAGGGTTTTAGTTACCTTGCTGAAAATAATTAAAGGTTAGAAGTTAAAGGGAGTAGTTATCTGAAACTTAAATAATTGATTGCTATTTTATGTTTGCTCAGGTGTGCTCACAGTGGGGAAAGACAAAACTCGTGAGCAGATCCAAAGGAGCACAGACAGTGCAACCAGAAACCCATTCTGTGGAAAACTGGACTGTCCCCAGGAATCATTTGTATTGTCAGTGATAGAAAATGCCAAGAGTTTGGAAGCAGAGCCAGGCAGGGCCAGGGCTGGGTCTGGGGTCTGCCTGAGCCCCCTGCCCATGGCAGCCCCAGGGACAGGGACACTGGTGGCACAGGGACAGGGCCAGGGGCTCTGCTGGCACAGGGACTGGGACACTGGTGGCACAGGGACAGGGCCAGGGGCTCTGCTGTCACTCCCCCCTGCCAGGAGCAGTGTGGGGCTCCCCGTGGCCCAGTGTGACCTGTGAGGATGCACAGTGTGAGATCAGCTCCCAAAGGGCATTGAAGCCTCCAGCTGTGCCACAGCTGTGCACTGCTTCCTCCCACCCCTCAAACATCACTGGGATTGCTCACTGGCCAAACTCTGTTAATGCTCTGGGTGTCCCCTCTGAGCTGAGCCCAGTCTGGCTCCAGGGGGGCTTCAGGGCTGCCCCAGCTGCAGCACCTTCCCTGCAAAGGAAGGAGAGCAAAGGGCTCCAAGGATTCTCCCTCCCTGATTTTTGGCAGAGCTCTCTGCTGAGAATCAGCTGTGCCCTGACAGCAGCTGCTGCTCTTGACTCCCCTCCCAGCCCTTCATCCTCCAGCCATGCCAATCACACCCTCCTGATCACATTCAAGAGGTTCCTGAGATACACACACTCATCATTTTCCCTCCAAGAGCTCTGATGGCTTTGCCAGTTAATTAAAATAGAACTTCAAAGGGTGTTTGTAGTAGATTATAATATCTCTGGTTTCATGACATCTGTTAAAATTTACAACTGAGGATGTCATTTTTGGTGAAAAACATGTTCTGTTGCACCCAGCCCATTTATTTGTGTATTTATTTAGTGACAGAGCATCTCGCTGGTAAGAAGCAGGCCAAAGCAATCATTAATCATGCTTCTGTCACCAAGCAGCTCCCCCAGCTCATGAAAACCCACAGACAAGCTGTGGGGTGTGGGTGCCCCCAGAAGGGGCAGAGAGGGAAACAAAGAACCACAGAGGAGACTCTCCAGTTATCTGGGAAGGATGCAGCTCCATGGGTGGGGAAGGAAAGGGAAAGGGGGAAAGGAATGGCCAAACAGCCCAACTTTGGTGCAGTGCTTGCCAAACTCACTCTTTGTGCTGCCAGGTGGCCCCGGGCTCTGCTTTGGGGTGATTGTGGTGGGCTGGGGGGATTGGGTGGCCCCAGAGGTGTTCCCAATGCTGACATTCCGTGGATTCACAGCACCCCATGTACCAGGGCCAGGGAACCAGCCGTGGTCATGGCCAGTGGCCACCAGCAGTGTCCTGTTCCAGCCCCATGGACATTGCATCCTGCACCCAGCACGGAGCTCCAGACACCCACACAGTGCCAGGGGTGAGGGACTGGAGGGTTCTCCAGCTTCTGGGAAGGGGTTTGTTCCTCCCTGCCCATCTGCAGAGCACAGAGCCCTTCCTGCCCCACAGCTTCCCCAAACCCCCCTGCAGCAGCAGCCAGCCCTTGGAACAACTGGGATCTCCTGCATGGGGAAACACCTTTGAAGGAAGAGCTGAAATCACAGCAGCCTCTGCTGCTCACCCAGTTTTACAGTTCATTTTATTTTACAGTTTGCCCCCAAACCTCCAACCTGCAGAAAAACAGCTGCACATTAAGAGCTTTCACTGAACCCTCTTGCAGGATCTGCTTGTGTCACACCACCCCACAGCTCACGTGTCCATAAATGCAGAAATGGGTCACTGAGGTGAGCAAATTCAGTCACTGAGCACAGGCAGCAGACAGTGACCCCCAAAATCCACAGCACAGGTTTGGGCCAGCCCTGCCCATCCCGAGCTCTGCAGGACCAGCTCAGCTCTGGGGCTGGGGGCTGTAGGGGCTGACACAGAGATGGAGAGGTCAGAGGGTTTGCAGATGCTGTTTATTGCACAGAGGAGGCCACAGCAGCTGTGGGTGGGCCCAGAGCTGATGGCTGTGTGTGCTGAGGCTCTGTTCTACCCCTGTCACAAAACATTCTATTTCTCTTTTTGCTGTGCATCTTATTGCATTACAACCAATCAACACCTTGACTATCACCCATAGCCCACCCTAACTGCCAACATTACCATGTTCATGTGACTATTCTCCAATCACCAAAATCAGTGTGTTACAGTTTCAGCTAGAAGTTGTTCTTTAGTTTTCTTGCAGTGGAAAATTCTGAGATCTTTTCTTTACTTGCAACATGGTATTTTTGTTTGTCTGTGAAAATCCTTCTCCTTGATTAAAAATTCTTTTGTTTGAAGTGGGTTTATCCTTTGCTCAGGGTCATAAAAGCCCATCCTTGCTCTTTGCTCCCTTAGTTACTCAGTAAGACTGGCTTAGCTATTCTTTTCTTCTATACCAAAATTTGCTATTATTTCTATACTTAGATTTTCCATTTCATTTTTTTCTGTTTTACATAGATATCTGTGAGACCCTCTTGTCACATCCTGATCCTTCCCAAGAAGGGCAAACAGCCCCAAAGTGGCCAGGAGGGGCAGGGCTGGCTGTCCCGGGGCTCTTTAACCTGCTCCATCCAGCATTTCCAAGGTTCGGGTTTTTCTCAGGGCTCTTTAACCTGCTCCATCCAGCATTCCAAAGTTCGGGCTCCTCCCAGGGCTCTTTAACCTGCTCCATCCAGGATTTCCAAGGTCCGGGCTCCTCTCAGGGCTCCGAGCGCCCGGGGCACGCTTTGGTAACTGCACCATTGGGCTGCGAGCTGCAAATTGCCTGTTAAGTCCGACTGAAGCTGTAAAATTGCTTTTCACAATGCAAATTAATGTAAATAAGAACAATTGGTTCCACATATCACAGGCTATCGGATTGACGGCGGATGATGCGCGCTGGTTTTTCCCCCTGAACTGGCATCGCTTTCAAGTTAAATTCGCGCGTGTTTAATGCGGATGCTCCCACGGCAAATTCCAGCGCGTTACAAATGCCCGTGGGGATGTACAAACTCCATTATGGGAAATATGAACCAGGCGATCCTTGCTCTCCAGCCTGGCAGAAACTGCACAAAGCAAGGGCAGGAGCCTTCAGGGTGGAGGGGCAAACTGTGCACCTGAAAACCATCGCCAGGTGATCCGAGCCGCACCTGGAGCCCGCAGCCCCACCCTGCCCAAACTCACCCCATGGCCATATCCCAAACGTGCAACAGAGAGGGGACCAGAGGGGAAATCCGAATGGAAAATCAGAAAATAAAATCGGACAGGAAATCAGAATGGGAAAATTTGTCTGTAAATCAGACTGGAAAATCAGAAAATAAAATCGGACAGGAAATCAGAATGGGAAATCTGAATGGAAAATCAAAAAAGGAAATCAGAATGGAAAATCGGAAAAGAAAATCAGAATAGAAAATCAGAAAGGAAAATTGGATTGTAAATCAGAATGAAAAATCAGACTGTAAATTAGAATGGAAAATCAGAAAATAAAATCTGTCAGAAAATCAGAATAGAAAATCAGAGAAGAAAATCAGAAAAGAAAATCAGACAGGAAATCAGAATGGGAAATTTTTCTGTAAATCAGAATGGAAAATCTGAATGGAAAATCCGAATGGAAAATCAAAAAAGGAAATCAGAATGGAAAATCGGACCGGAAATCAGAATGGAAAATCGAAAAAGAAAATCAGAATAGAAAATCAGAAAGGAAAATTGGACTGTAAATCAGAATGAAAAATCAGACTGTAAATTAGAATGGAAAATCAGAATGGAAAATCAGAAAATAAAATCGGACATAAAATCAGAATAGAAAATCAGAGAAGAAAATCAGACTGTAAATCAGAATGGAAAATCAGAAAGGAAAATTGGACTGTAAATCAGAATGAAAAAATCAGACTGTAAATTAGACTGGAAAATCAGAATGGAAAATCAGAAAATAAAATCTGTCAGAAAATCAGAGAAGAAAATCAGACTGTAAATCAGAATGGAAAATCCGTCTGTAAATCAGAATGGAAAATCAGAAATAAAATCAGACTGTAGAGCAGCAAGGGCCCTTCTGTGCCCCAGCCCCGGCGGGCAGAGGCAGCGCAGCCAGGCACAGCACCCACCCCAGGAAGGGCCAGGTCTGTCAGGACAGACCCTCCAGAGCCCAAATTCATCCTCGGGGGGCTCCTGCAGCCAGGGCAGAGCTTCCCTCTCCGTGGGGAATGTCCTTATCAGAGGCTTTGCTTATCATCACCAACACGTTATCTGAAAATTTACATCCCCATTAGCTGCAGAAATAGCTGCTGCCAGTTCATCACAGATCCGTGCATAAATCAGGTGTCCCGATACCTGCCGGGGGCTGCAGCTCACCTGGGGAGGGGGAGCAGCAGAGGGTGGGCAGCAAACCAGTGTGGCTGTGCAGAAACCATCCACTGCTCACCTCTAGCCCTGGCTGTACATCCCAGCAGTGCTGCCCACACCATCACTCATTTCTTGTTGTGCCTCTGCTCACCTGCCCTGCACGAGCTCTGCAGGTTTGGGGATTGGCCACTGCCCAGAGCTTCACTGCCCACCTTTATCTTGGCTCTTCTCATCTCACTATCCTGTTTTTCAGCTCCTTCTCTCCCAATTCAGCACAATTTATGTTACACCAGTCTTGAAGGGTCTCAACGAGTTGCAGAAAAACACTTTAAAATGGCTCATCTTGTGCATTTGTTATGAGCAATGGTCTAAACTAGGAAATATACAGAAAAAATGTGAAAATATACAGAAAAAATACACAGCTAAGCATGTGAAGGAACAGCAAAATATGGAGAAAAACAGCTAAATAAAGTTTGGCTGGTACACAGAATACAGAACAAGGCCTGGCTTGTTCAGACATGGCACTGTGGCCCAAAATTGCTGAGATTGCTGCAGCCCAGCCCATGAGCAGCAGCTGTGGCTCCAGGCCAGGCTCATCCCCTCCCTGTGCCTCCAGCAGCTTTTCCTTCCTGCTCCCAATCCTTTAATTGCTGTTTTGAAGAGCAGTGTTGGAGGGAGAGTCTGGTACGAGGTGCACAGGTCAAACAAACTCCATGTTTGCTTATCTTCCAGAGGAAAAAGATAATTAGCCACAAGCTGGAGGTGTTTTCTGCCAGCCTCAGGGACCTTGCAGCAGCAGCAGCTTTCTGCCTCTCCCTCTCATTAACATACAGGCAGACGCAGATTAATTAGGCAAAGAGAACTCACACCAAATTTCCACCACTGACCCACATTTTGGGTTGGCTCTCGTGGTGTCCTCGGGGCTCTGCTCAGCTCTGGCTGTGCTGAATGCATTAAAATCTTTCTGTATCTCATTGCTCACAATCTGCACGTAGCACTCAGGGATCCCAATCCCTGGCTCAGCCTGTTCTTCCCATCAAAATTCAGGAGCCCAGAAGGTAACAAACCCCTGGATCTGCAGGATTTCTGCAGCCCCAGGGCTCAGCTGTGAACTTCTTCAGTCGGGCAATAATTCCATGGAGCTGCTGTGCCCTGCACCTGAATATATCCCTGTGAAAACAGCCCAGCACACACCTGCACCGCAAACCTGAATTACTCAACAACGAGCCGCAAATGAACCCTGGAAAGCACCAAAAGTGAATTGTTAACAGGCACCTCAGCGTCCCTGCAAACCACCAGTGCAGGGCTCGCCAGCACTGCTCTACAGGAATGGTGTTTATTGGGGTTTGGGGTGCTGCAAACAGGATCCTGAGCAAAAAAATCCCAGTGCTTTATTGGGGTTGGAGGTGCTGCAAACAGAATCCTGAGCAAAAAAATCCCAGTGCTTTATTGGGGTTGGAGGTGCTGCAAACAGGATCCTGTGCCCATGAAATCCCAGTGCTTTATTGGGGCTGAGATGCTGCAAACAGGATCCTGTGCCCATGAAATCCCAGTGCTTTATTGGGGTTGGAGGTGCTACAAACAGGATCCTGAGCACATAAAATCCCAGTGATTTTATTGGGGTTGGAGGTGCTGCAAACAGGATCCTGAGCACATGAAATCCCAGTGCTTTTATTGGGGCTGAGATGCTGCAAACAGGATCCTGAGCCCATGAAATCCCAGTGTTTTATTGGGGTTTGAGGTGCTGCAAACAGGATCCTGTGCCCATAAAATCCAAGTGCTTTTATTGGGGTTTGAGGTGCTGCAAACAGGATCCTGAGCAAAAAAATCCCAGTGCTTTATTGGGGTTGGAGGTGCTGCAAACAGGATCCTGTGCACATAAAATCCCAGTGATTTTATTGGGGCTGAGGTGCTGCAAACAGGATCCTGAGCAAAAATTCCCAGTGCTCTTATTGGGGTTTGGGGTGCTGCAAACAGGATCCTGTGCACATGAAATCCCAGTGCTTTTATTGGGGTTTGGGGTGCTGCAAACAGGATCCTGAGCAAAAAAATCCCAGTGTTTTATGGGATTTGAGGTGCTGCAAAGAGGATCCTGTGCCCATGAAATCCCAGAGCTTTATTTCAGTGCATTTTGTGAGTAAATTCTTGACAGATGGATGAAGCACCAGCAGGGTGGCACCAGGGAGTCAGCAGGTGGGCAGAGGAGCCAGGAGCTGGCTGGCACTGATCAGATTCTCCACTCCACATGCCTGGGGAAAGAGAAACCTACCAAAGAAAAAATTTTAAAAATCTCTGTACACACACACAACCGCAATATCTCTTAGCTTTTACACAGTGACTAAATCCTAGCTCCCAGGATTCAGGATTCTGTATCAGCAATAATGATTAAAACTATTGAAAGTCATTAAAGAACTTGCTAATCAGTCCCTTAATTGAGGCTATCTGTTTTGCTTTACTCAGAGACAAATTAAGCAGGTTAAAGCAGCTCCCAGCAAACATCTGTTGAAGCAATTCAAAATTAATGACAAATAAAACCGAGTTCCCTCTGTGGTTGATTTTTCTCCCAACTGTACCCATAAAGATGCTGTCATGGCTTGTCAGCTCAAAACAACTCAGCAGCAGCTCCCATCCCCTCCCAGCACCTGGGAATCACAGGATGGTTGAGGCTGGAGAATCCCTGCCAGGCCAGCGAGCCCAGCCCTGCCCTGCCACCCTGCCCGTGTCCCCAAGTGCCACCCAGGGCACTGAACCCCTGCAGGGATGGGCAGTTCAGAGCCAGCCAAGGCTCCTGCCCGGGGCTCTCCCTTGCTCAGCTCAGCCCAGCTCAGCCCAGCCCAGCCCAGCTCAGCCCAGTCCAGTCCAGCCCAGTCCAGTCCAGCCCAGCCCAGCTCAGCCCAGCCCAGCCCAGCCCAGCTCAGCCCAGCCCAGCCCAGCCCAGCCCAGCTCAGCCCAGCCCAGCTCAGCCCAGCCCAGCTCAGCTCAGCCCAGCCCAGCCCAGCCCAGCCCACTCAGCCCAGCCCAGCCCAGCTCAGCCCAGCCCAGCCCAGCCCAGCCCACTCAGCCCAGCCCAGCCCAGCTCAGCCCAGCCCAGCCCAGCCCAGCCCACTCAGCCCAGCCCAGCCCAGCCCAGCCCAGCCTAGCCTAGCCTTTGTTCCCTGATCACTTTTTGCTCACCCATGCCTAATTACTTTGCTCAGCATTGCCTTTGCTGCTGTACCTGTACAGGAACAGGAGCCCAAATTCATGAGCTCTGCTCTCCAGCTGAGTGGAGCTGGTGCCCAGGCCCCGAGCAGGAGCCACCAGGAAGCTCTGAGCCACAATGCTGGAGACAGAGATTTACACCTGGAGAGGAGCAGAGAGCTGGGTGCTGCCCAGCAGCAGGGACAGGGCTGGCACAGCTGGCAGCACGGCACAGCTGGCACATCTGGCAGCACGGCACATCTGGCAGCACGGCACAGCTGGAAGCACTGGCACAGCTGGCAGCACTGGCACAGCTGGGAGCACAGGCACAGCTGGCAGCAGTGGCACAGATGGGAGCACAGCACAGCTGGCACAGCTGGCAGCACGGGCACAGCTGGCAGCACGGCACAGCTGGGAGCACAGGCACAGCATCACCTCACTGCTCAGCAGGGCTGTGGGCAAGGGCAGGAGCCAGAAGCCTGAGCTGAGGAAAACGAGAATAACCTCAGGAAAATAAAAAAAAATTGATTATTGACCACAAGACTAAGACAGCTGCAGATTTGAAATGGAAGTTTGGTTTCATTTCTCATGTTCTCCAGTCTCACCGGTCCCAAACAGTCTCTGTTTGATTATTTGAAATATTTGATTGTTAGTTTTTCCAGAAAAAGATGAAAAGTCCTAAGACTTTACAAGTTTATCTGAGACATTCCTTTAGCTGGACAGTGGAGGTGCAGGGATGGAAAGAGCCTGGCTGAGCAGTCCAGCCCAGCCCAGCCACCCTCCTGCTCCCACAGGGGGGGAATCAGGGCTTTGCTCCTCAGCCAGCCCGCTGCAGGGATGGGCAGACTGCAAACACCACTTCTGATGGCTAAAAAACGTTAATTAGAACTCCTGAAACAATGAGACATCCAATTTTTCAAATATGACTCATCCTGCGTCGGCAGCAGCCTCCTGAGGGTCATTTTCATGGAGAATTAATCTCTGTATCAGGCTGAGGTGATCAGCAGTGACACCAGGGCCAGGGCGCTGATGGCATCGACTCTGACAACGCCAAAAATCAGCTGAAAATTAAAACAGCTCCAAAGCACCAAGAGGGGCCGTCTCAGCCCCCGGCCACGAGCTCTGTCCCCTCCTTGTGGGGTGGTGGGCTCACAGCTGGGTGGGCTGCAGCAGGGCAGGGCTGGAGAGCAGGAGAAGATCCCAGCTCTGGGTGCAGGAGCTGCAGGGGCTGCTGGAGCCCCCAGGGCAGGGGGTCCTGGGCAGCTGCCCGGGCTCACAGTGCCCACAGTGCCCAGTCCAGCACCACTGCCCTCCCAGCACTGCAGCTGGGCTCTACAGGACATTCCACAGCCAGCTGGGATGACCCTGAGCATCTGCTCTAACTCCCCTCAGGCAGCGCTCCCTGAACACATCCTGCAAGAAAATCTGCCTGCTGCCTACAAGCAAGCAACTCAGATAATCGTTCATGTTTTTCTTGGCAAGGTGAACTTCATAGCTGGGTTCTAGCAAATACACTCTGGGATTTATACCCTCGTTTCGTATGCCATCAAAATTCTACAATATTTGACCAAATTTTTCTTTGTTTTTTTGGCAAGCACTCTTGCCAGGAAGTTCATTAGCCAAGATTTGCAAAACTGGAGGGAAAAATCAATATTAGCACAGGCAGAGCAAATTCATTTGCTGATTAATGCAGGGATTGCTGGTATTTTCTTTAGGCCCAGTTGTCACTGGCAATACACAGGATGTGCTGAATCCCAAAACCAGGCTGAAACCATGGCCAGGCTGGAGTTTCATCAGCACAGGCAGGCAATTTGCTGAAAAATCCAATGTGAACCATCCATTTTTCAAAAAGGCAGGACAGGGCTCAGAGCAGCTCCAGGGGAGGGGTCCCTGCCATGGCAGGGCTGGAATGAGCTGCTGGGAAGGATCAGGGTGTGACAGGGAGGTCTCACCGATGTGTGTGTAGAGGGATCCTTGAATGCAGAATCTGGAGAAGGAATAGAAATAATAGCAAGTTTTAATGTGGAAAAAAAAAAAAAAAGAATTGCTGAGTTGTACTGGGTGACTAAGAAGGCAAAGAGCAAGTGAGTTGGATGGGCTTTTATGACTCTGAGCAAAGGATAAACCCACCTCAAACAAAATATGTTTTTACCAAGGAGAAAGATTTTCACAGACAAACAAAAATGCCAATGTTGCCAGGTGGAGAAAAGAACTCAGAATTTTCAACTTCTAGCTTAAACTGTAACACAGTAACTTTTGGTGATTGGAAAACAGCGACATGAATATGGCAATGTTAGTAGTGACAGGCTGTAGGTAACAGTGGAGGAATTGATTGGTTGTCGTGTTTTAAAATGCTCTGTAATGAAAAGTGTTTAATGCATCGTAACCAGAACTGGAAAAAGCTTTCAGAGGAACCCAGAGCTGTGGGCTGGGCTCTGCCACCCACCGCCCGTGAATCGCTGCATCATTAGGGTACAATAAACAGCATTTTAAATGATAAATAAACAAACAAACTGTGGCCCGAGCACTCAGCAGCCCAGAGACAGACACACCCAGCAGAGCCCCACCAGCCCCTCCCGCTGTGAAACAGAACAAACAGGACCGATGAGCTCGGAGATTCGCTGTGGTCCTGCACGCTGAGGGTGCAAACTGGGCTCGGCATTACAAATGAGAGATCACTGGGAGCTCTGCAGGGCAGGGGCAGCTGAGGTGATCGTGCATCTCAGCATCTGCACACAGCAGCAGCACCGAGGGCAGCAGAAGCGCCAGAGAGGGCACAGCAGCAGGAACCAGATCGCTGGGATGCTGCAGCAGGGTCCTGGCAGGTGAGGGGAGTGCCACCAGTGCCCAGGCAGAGGGCACACAGCAGCACTGGCATCCCGCAAAGCCACATGCCCCCTGAGCTGCCCCGACTGATCTGAGCCACCCCTGGCAGGAGGGGACGGTGCTGGGGCTGCAGAGCAGCACGGGCAGAGCAGGGCAGGGAGCCTGGGGAGCAGCAACCAGCACTGCCTGTGCCAAACACCCCGGGCAGCAGCTCACATCTGCCTGTTCGGGACACTGCATCCCCAAAGGGCTTCACTGGGCTGATCCACTCTCTGAGAAAGGACTGCCTGCTCTGCCCTGCCCAGCACTCAGCCCTGTGTGATTATTGGGTTCCTGTGCCCAGCTCTCACCCCTTGTGTGCATTATTGGGCTCCTTTACCCAGCACTCAGCCCTGTGTGATTATTGGGTTCCTGTGCCCAGCTCTCAGCCCTGTGTGCATTATTGGGTTCCTCCTTTACCCAGCACTCAGCCCTGTGTGCATTATTGGGTTCCTGTGCCCAGCTCTCAGCCCTGTGTGCATTATTGGGCTCCTTTACCCAGCACTCAGCCCTGTGTGCATTATTGGGTTCCTGTGCCCAGCTCTCAGCCCTGTGTGCATTATTGGGTTCCTCCTTTACCCAGCTCTCAGCCCTGTGTGCATTATTGAGCTCCTTTACCCAGCACTCAGCCCTGTGTGCATTATTGGGTTCCTGTGCCCAGCTCTCAGCCCTGTGTGCATTATTGGGCTCCTTTACCCAACTCTCAGCCCTGTGTGCATTATTGGGCTCCTTTACCCAGCACTCAGCCCTGTGTGCATTATTGGGTTCCTCCTTTTCCCAGCACTCTGGGCAGTGGAATCTCTGTGCTCAGAGGACACCCTGCCCATTACCCCGTTCCCACGAGCATTATTAACCTGGCACATCGAGTGCTCACACCCCACCAGCCCAGGAAATCCCTGTTTGCTTTGCACCCACACACTGTGCAAAGCACAGAGATCACCACCAAGAGTCTCCCCCGTTTGTTAGCAGGGTCAATTACTGGCCACTTTACCTTTTTTAATGTTCATCTCCTCCTTGCTCCACAGGAAACCCTTACTGCCAGCACTACAATCATAGAAATGCAATACAGCCCAAGCCCCCAAGGGTTTTGGTTTCAGAGCTGAAGCAGAGGAGCACAGCAGGAGCTGCTGAATGGGTGGGTGCATCTCCAGTGCCTCTGCAGGGGACAAACAGCTCCTGGGTTTCATTAAAGGTGAATATTTTGGTTTGTTTTTTGATGTCAGCACGACACAGCGAGGCTCAGCGTGCCCTGTCCCCCAGCTTGGTCAGAGTCTGTGTTTGCGTTTGCTCAGTCAGCTGCTCACACCTGAATGGTTGGCAGAAAACACATCTCATCTCTTCCCAGGAACCAAAGAGAAGCTCTCTGTGCTGATTCCTCAGCAAGGCTGCACTGAGGGCACCCCCTGCCCAGCTGGGTGCCAGCTCACAGGACAGCTCAGCCCTGGCTGGCTTCGTTAGCAGGTGATTATCACCAATTAAACACCTCTCACTTCAGCAGCTCTCTGTCCACACTGATTAGGAATGGCCACCACAGCTCGGTCATACATAAAACAAATCATGTCAAACTTCAGGAAACTCATCCAAGTAGCAGCAAGATTTCAGTCTGACTCTGTGACTTTCACGCTGTTTCCAGATTCTTTCAGACTTGATTCTTCCAAAGATTTAAACAGTTGTTTAATAAAGAGCCCTCGAGGGAAAAATCCAGGAGAGAACTGAGAGACAAAACTAATTTTGGACATGCAGAAAACAGCTGGCACACGGGGGATTGCTCAGGTGTGTCCTGTCAGTCACAGGTGCAGGAATCCTGCCAGAGCAGGGCAGCACCCCAGGATCAGCTGTGGGGATCAGCTCTGCTCCTGGGGATGCTGTGAATCCACCCAGACCAAAGGAACACTCCAGGATCAGCTGTGGGGATCAGCTCTGCTCCTGGGGATGCTGTGAATCCACCCAGACCAAAGGAACACCCCAGGATCAGCTGTGGGGATCAGCTCTGCCCCTGGGGATGCTGTGAATCCACCCAGACCAAAGGAACACTCCAGGATCAGCTGTGGGGATCAGCTCTGCTCCTGGGGATGCTGTGAATCCACCCAGACCAAAGGAACACCCCAGGATCAGCTGTGGGGATCAGCTCTGCTCCTGGGGATGCTGTGAATCCACCCAGACCAAAGGAACACCCCGGGATCAGCAGAAAGGATCAGCTCTGCCCCTGGGGATGCTGTGAATCCACCCAGACCAAAGGAACACCCCAGGATCAGCTGTGGGGATCAGCTCTGCTCCTGAGGATGCTGTGAATCCACCCAGACCAAAGGAACACTCCAGGATCAGCAGAAAGGATCAGCTCTGCCCCTGGGGATGCTGTGAATCCACCCAGACCAAAGGAACACCCCAGGATCAGCTGTGGGGATCAGCTCTGCCCCTGGGGATGCTGTGAATCCACCCAGACCAAAGGAACACCCCAGGATCAGCTGTGGGGATCAGCTCTGCCCCTGGGGATGCTGTGAATCCACCCAGACCAAAGGAACACCCCAGGATCAGCTGTGGGGATCAGCTCTGCTCCTGAGGATGCTGTGAATCCACCCAGACCAAAGGAGCACCCCAGGATCAGCAGAAAGGATCAGCTCTGCCCCTGGGGATGCTGTGAATCCACCCAGACCAAAGGAGCACCCTGGGATCAGCAGAAAGGATCAGCTCTGCCCCTGGGGATGCTGTGAATCCACCCAGACCAAAGGAACACTCCAGGATCAGCTGTGGGGATCAGCTCTGCCCCTGGGGATGCTGTGAATCCACCCAGACCAAAGGAACACCCCAGGATCAGCAGAAAGGATCAGCTCTGCCCCTGGGGATGCTGTGAATCCACCCAGACCAAAGGAGCACCCCGGGATCAGCTGTGGGGATCAGCTCTGCTCCTGGGGATGCTGTGAATCCACCCAGACCAAAGGAACACCCCAGGATCAGCAGAAAGGATCAGCTCTGCTCCTGGGGATGCTGTGAATCCACCCAGACCAAAGGAGCACCCCAGGATCAGCTGTGGGGATCAGCTCTGCTCCTGGGGATGCTGTGAATCCACCCAGACCAAAGGAACACTCCAGGATCAGCAGAAAGGATCAGCTCTGCCCCGAGGATGCTCTGAGCTGCCTCAGCCTCAGGTACCACGGGCTCAGCTGAAACACAGCCCTCACAAAACGCATGGAAACTGTTTCTAAATGTGAAAGGAATATCCATTTAACAAGACACAGAGATGCCATCATGATTTAGTAGAACAATTCATATCAAATCAACGTTTTCAGTAGACTTACTCAATCACACTCCGTCTTTACATATGTAGAAGAGAAAGATCAACTTATTTGTTCAGCACTTCACTTTTCAAAGAGTAACATAGTAAGGGAATTGATAAGTGGTGAAAGCATTAACTGTCATATAAAGATTATGACTCTGGTGCTTGGTCATACAATTAAATGCAATGTTTGTTTCTCTGTCTCTGTGCAGGATGATAAGATTTCCCTTGTGAATATCTCAGCAGTGACTGATAACATGAGGACAACTGCTCTGGGTGGCCAATGCAGCTCATTGCTAACCATGCATGTCATTAAAACTAAATTCTGCAATTACCTGAAGTGACCTCAAGTGCTAAGCAAGCAGGTAATATTTAGGAGTGATGACAGTAAACTTGCATAAAACCATCCCCAAACCAGGTCAGGCATTTAAAAAAATATATTAAAAAGATCGGAACTCATTTGAATAATACTGAGATGTGAAGCTGTATTCGTTTTTTGTTCTGTGTTCTGTGATGGGCTGTAATAAAGGAGACACTGGTGGGCGGGGCTTCATTCCCTGATGGGCGGGGTTTCTTCCATGGGGTGGGGCTTCCTCTCCTGATGGGCGGGGTTTATTTTGTGGTGGGCGGGGCTAATTCCCTGGTGGGCAGGGCTTTTTCTCCTGGTGGGCGGGGCCTCCCCGGGGGCGGGGCCTCCCGCCCCATCGCACTAATTCGTGTATTAGTGTGACTCTATTCCTCTCAGGTTTTCCAGCCCAATCCCTCCCCTTTTCCCCGCTGTGTCCCCACAGCCCCCTGCAGGGTCAGCCCCCGAATCCGGGGGATGCTCCCGGATCCCCCCGCTGCTGGCGGCCCGAGCGTGTCCCCAGCAGACTCGGCTCATGGCGGTGGCGCAGCCTGTGATCCACAGGATGTGACTGGTGCTGTTAAACCCGCTGCAAGATAATTGGGTGCTAATGTCACCACCGAGTCAAGGCGGCAGGAATGTCACCCTGTGCCGCGCGGGTGTGATTCTGAGAGACTGCAGTGTCACCTCGGAGCTGTGTGAGGCACCTGCAGCCAAGGGGAGAACGTGAATTCCGGCCCCAAACATGTTAATTAATGTCCCTCTGGAGAACCTGGGATATTCTGTACACTGGCTGTTTAATGCCAGCCTCACACAGAATTATAGAATCCCGGGTTTGGGTTGCAAGGGGCCTCAGAGCCCCCCGGTGCCACCCTGGCATGCAGGGACACCTCCCACTGCAATAAAACCTGCAACAGAGATTTCAATGGCTCGGCAGCCCCTGGACCAGGAGCAGCTCCTGTCCCAGTGAGGGGGTAAATGAGAGTTCAGCACCCACCATGCATCCACACCTTCTGCTTTCATGAGGTCTGGCGTGTAGAAACTCTTCTCCACCACAAACCCGAGGTAATTTTAATCTCAGCTGGATCTTATCAGCCCTGATGTGCCCATCAGCTCTTTGACACAGAAATCAAAGAAAACACTCGAAATAAAAGTAGACAGCCATAATATGAGAGAGGAAGGGGTTATCTATACAATATTATTACCTTTAAATATATTCCAGAATGCCCTTATTTTTATTTTTTGTTGCTGTTACAGACAGATATCCTGTTCAGAACAAGATCATCAGGAGGACCCCATGGCCTTCAGCAATCCCATTCGTTCTTCCCTGGCCTGGAATTGAACTGGGGAGTCAATGCTGGCCTTGGTGTTTCCATTGCACTCTGAAAAGTTCCTTCACTGAGGACACGTAGCAGGGCCATGGGCACTGACAGCCTCTAGCAAACCCATTTTCCTGGGGTGTGTGAGGTCTGGGGATGAGCACCACGATCCCCTGGCTGCTGCCCAGCCCCCCCAGTCCCCCCAGTCCCCCCAGACTGGCCCCTGCCCCCAGCACCATTTATCCACACGTGTCACAGTTGGCTCCGTAATTACACTTTAAATTCCCTCTCAGCTGGAGCTTCTGAGCGCTGGGCATGTTCAGAGGCCTGACACTAAAACATGCAGAGCAGTGCATTAAGGCATCAAAAAGGGTAACTCAAAAGTCATTGCCATGGCTACAGGGCAACTTATTTTGCAGTATAATATGTCCTATGAAATATGTATGATCCTATTCAATATATAGATATCATTTGTTTTTAGCATTCCATTTCTGATAATAGCAATAATAACAATCATGGACTTTAAATTATTGTAATGATTAGACTCTTATAAATCTACAAGTTTTATGTTAAATATACTTAAATCCCTTAAAAATACTTGTTTTCCTCTGCACTGTAGAAAGTGCTTTGCTCTTTTGCAGTGTCTGGAATCTCTTTAGAGCCACTTTAAAAAGTCTTTGGGGAGCCTCAATTCCTTCCCTGGCTGCCAGAGCCTCCTCGTGTCTTTTTCTTCTTCCTTTAAGGAGGTGATAAAGACAAAAAAAAAAAAATCAAGTACCCATTTTTTGCATCTAAAAGGTAATTGTTAACATTCTTCATATTTTTACTAACCAGAAATTCTTAGTGACTAAATCTGGTGATAAACAAGGGGCTCAGAGCTGCACACAACACTCAAGTTTTCACACCCCTCAGCTCCACTGGCTCCTGGATGCCCCCACAACCAACAACAGCTCTTTGTGCCCTTTGCTTTTTTCCTTGCAGAGCCACTATTAGGCACCTTTGTACTCTACAACCTCCCCATCCTTCAAAACCCCACATCTTCCAGTCTTTCTTGGTAGAAAATATTGTGAGTTTTCAGTGAGGTGATATATCCAGAAGGGAAGCTCGGGGTTCATTCAGTGCCCCAGATCACACAGGGAGGTTTAATCACATTTACCAGGTCCCTACCCATTCCAACACTGCTTTGTTAGACTTTTATTAAAGACAGGGATGGAAAAAGAGAGAATTATTTGCTATTCTCTCTAGTTTTTTCTGCTTTTAAAGGGAAGACTAGATGCTGTGGAAGCGTTCCCACATGTCTGCCCACTGACACTGACTCATCTCCTCTGCTGGGCACACAAAATCCAGGATTAATTGGTTTCCAATGAAGGGGCAATACAGCAGAAAGTGTGAAATGCCAGCCCTTTGCCCTCTGCCCTGCACACCCAGCTCAGCAGAGGAGCAGGGGCACATTCCAGCCTGGCCCAAAGCCACTTGGGCCATACAGCTCCCAACATTTTCACTTTTGAAATGCTCAGTTTAAGCAATAATTATAGCAGATCCCCTCTGTATGGTATCAATGGAAGAACATAGTCACAACTGCCCTTGGCAGCAACTTGAACAAAAATGGGTTAGAGAGGAAAAAATGTAATTGGGACGAGACACAGATGCCTGACTCTGAAAGAAAAAAGATATTTTGTACCTAATTCATCAGAGAAATTGCCCCAGAAGAGCTCAGGGAGCAGAGCTGCCTCCCTGGCTGGCCAGGAGCACTGGCCAGCTCCAAAAGCAGAAGAAAACCTCTCCCTCTTTCCTCCCCTGCCTTTGAAGAAAAAATTCCCAAAAGACATTTGTGCAGCCGATAGACAATAATGTATTTATAACAAATAAGTGCAACGGAAACAAAAGCCGTGTGTTAAGGGAAGAAAGTGCAGTATTGAAAAGGAAAAGTGCTGGGAATGAACAGAAAATAAGAATATTGATACTGCTGCCAGCAGCAGTACAAAATAATCATTCCTGTCTTCCAGCATCAGCATCACTGTTCAGGGAGCTCACCTGGGAATGCAAAGCCAGGTTTTGCTGCAAGCCCCTCATTTCCACAAGCACAGAGCTGGGGGTGCCAGGAGCAATCCTGCACCTTGATTTCTCCTGGAGGGGTTCAGAGAACCCCAAACTCACTGACTCCAAACCAGCCCTGCTCAGGGTGCCCAGGCTGGGGCCAGGGCAGATCCTGGGGCTGAGCCAGGGCCCAGCTGGACCCCAGCACGAGGCCACCACCCAAGGGACACCCTCAGGTGCCTGGAATAGCACAGAACAATCCCAAACATTATAAAAAAACCAGACAAACAAGGAAAAAAACCCAGCAAAACCAAAAAACGAAACATTTCTAAGGTACGTTTGCTATCAGGGAACTTGGATCCAGTCCTATCAATCCTACTAAAACCAGGATTCAGTACCATCACTGTTAGTGCAAAGCCTGGGTTGCAGGACCTCGTGTAGCACAGGAACACAGCAGCCCACAGCCCTGTCTTGCTCCCCATGTCTCAGACCCAAAAACACACAACAGCCAAAAGCAGAGACTGCCTCCCCCTCCCTGAACCCTCCTCTGGAGCCTGCCCACTGAACTCCTCCACTCTGCTTCTCACCAGACATTTCTCAAGGACTGCTTTCAGGAGTAAGAGTTAACAAATATTTGGTGATTATATCAAAAATAGAACCTTGTACACGACGTGGTGAGGATAACACATGGACCTGTGCAAGCGTTTCCTCCATATGCTGGAAGATTTTGCTGTGGTTGGGTTGGTTTTTAAAATAAGTCTGAATGTATGGTGCCATCTCCTGGAGAGAATAACCTCACCGCAGTCCAGGGCTCTCAGAAAACCTCGGGAATGCAGAGCTGACAGGACCCCAGGCAGGTCTGGGTGGGAAGGACCTTCAGGCTCCTGCCACTGTGCCCTGTGCCAGGGCAGGGCACTGTCACTGTCCCAGGCTCAGCCCCGTGTCCAGCCTGGCCTTGGCTCTGCAGGGATCCAGGGCACCTGTGCCAGCCCTGCCCACCCTCACAGGGAACCGTTTGTCCCCAGTCTCCAGTCCAGATCTCTCCTCTTTCATTTCAAACCCTCCCAGGATGGGACAGCACAGCTCCGCTTCAGACTGTTCGTATATGGGGAGAGAGACTTTTCCCTGGGCTTTTTAAATTTATTTCTAGCAGGTATCAATGTCTGCTTAATTCCAACATGCTGCCCCGTGGGACTCATTAGCAGTTTAACAAACTCTCTGGGTACAAACACACAGCAGATAAAAAGACAGAATCTTAAAATGTTGTATCTGCGCCCACAAAAATAATCTGGGTGAATGATGAAGGTGTCAGGGAAGTGCTCAACCACATCAAACACTGGAAACATTTCTGAGATGGGCTGTTTAAATATTAAATAAATACCCTGAACTTCTGCAAATGTCAAACAGGAGAAATGATGGAATGCTATTTTTCCTAATCTGTTTCCCACTGTAATTATGGACTCTATACTCTGGCTAAAAAGATCATTTATCTTCTGCTAAGAGTTTCAATTGCTTTGTCTCCAATAAATTGCAGATATTACCTTTGACAGGTAACTAAGCCCAGCACAGTCACAGCTGATGTGCTCAGAAAATATTTGACATTTGTCTTACATATGACTTTAATAAAATGTTCACAACATGTTTCATGTCTATTTTTGTGAAAGCTTTTTTATCAAATTATGTATTACTAAAAAAATAATTTCTTATACCCAGAAAGACTAATTTTAGAGAGAGAAAGGTTATTTATAGGCAAATGCTCTGAACTGCATCCCTCTTTTTATAATACTACCAGTATAACAATATGGTGTTAATATACGTATTATACAAATAACAACACAGGTGAGTTATTTTTCCATGAGCTGACCTGGCCACCAGCATGCAGCAGGGACATTTCCACTGTGACAGATAATTTATGCAAAATAAATCCAAACCATAAGTAACTGCATGTGTGAGAACTGGGAAACTAATCAAGCCGAGCCAGCACTAATGAGCGCTGGCAGCCAGGAGCAGGGGCTGTGCCAGGCCTGGCAGGGAGGAGGGAGGGGAGAAGCCATCCATGGGAATGGAGCAGGGCCTGGAGCCCACCCTGTGCCCATCCCATCCCATCCCCATCCCATTATCCCATCCCATCCCATTATCCCATTATCCCATCCCATCCCATCCCACCCTGTGCCCATCCCCACCCTGTGCCCAGCCCAGGGCACTCAGTGTCACCCTGAGCCCACCCTGTGCCCCATCCCATCCCATCCCATTATCTCATCCCATCCCATCCCATCTCATCCCATTGATCCCATCCCATCCCATCCCATCCCATCCCATCCCATCCCATCCCATCCCATCCCATCCCATCCCATCCCATCCCATCCCATCCCATCCCATTATCCCATCCCATCCCATCATCCCATCCCATTATCCCATCCCATCCCCATCCCCACCCTGTCCCCATCCCCGGGCACTCAGTGCCACCTCCAGGAATGGGCACTCCGACCCTCCCTGGCAGCCCCCGCCGAGCCCTGAGCATCTTTCCTTGGAGAAATTCTTCCTGCATGGCACGACTCAGCACCACACCTGTTTATTTTTGCCACCTGAACCTCGTAGGCATTTCCTCCTGGTTTTTATGCAGCATTTAAAATCTAAGAAAAAGGACCAGTACGGGCACAGACTCGCAGCACTTACCAACGCATTTAATTCACCTTGAAATACCAGATATTTACTGTTCTGGGTGGGATTACAGGAAATCTCAGCTGAATCAGAGACTTTCCTTTAGTAGTTATTTTTTGTTGCTATTTAAGCCGGGCAAAGCTGAGCAGCAGGTCTGGTGTTACAGGTCCATCACTGCTGAGAACAAGCAGTTTCTCACAGTGCCTCTGCAAGAGCTTAGATTACGAAAATGCCATCAAATCTCAGCACTTCCATAAATACTCAGAGCTGGAGCGTTTTCCGTCTGAGGTGTCGGGGGCCTCGGGCTCTCCCGCCGGCAGCACAGGTCACCGCTCACACCGCAGGTCAGGCACAGCTCCTCCTCTCACGCTTTGATGGGATTCGGTGGGGTAAGCGTGCTCAGAACAAATGCTGCCTTGTTTTGTACTTTTCGTACTTTTTTTAAACTTCATAAGTTCTTTTTTTAATTTTTTTTTTCTTCCCCTCGGTAGCTCCCATTGTGCTTTTACAGCTACTTTTTATTGTAAGATTTGTGTATAATGAGATCTTATCACGGCAAAGCCTTCATACCCCCCGACTGCACTTGGTATCTGTCATCTCAACAGGCTGAACACAAACAGAACCCGCAGATCAAAACCCACAATATCCGAGGCAAGGGACCGCAGAGAGGGAAACCTTCAGCTGGAAAACGCTTCAGCGGTGTGAGTGCTGCCAGGGGCTATTTCTCCAGCACATATAAATAATATCTGTTCCTTTTCCGGGTTAAGTAAAGGTGGCCCGTCCACCTTGGACCAATCCGGTAAATTGGTCCAAATCGGGTGGTAATTGACGTTTTATGAAATGATAAGTCCTGTCCCTATTCACTATCAGCGACCTAACTGCCTTGTGGCTGCCCTACGTCCCTAGCTACTGTCTTATTTATTATAACAATCATCAAAGCATATAAAAATTACAAAAATACAAAAAAGCAAAAACACTACGAAAAGGGAGCTAGAAATATAATAATATAATAATATAATAATAAAAAAAATTGCTAAAATCAACTTCTTTGGATTGCATAATTTTCTGGCCCTACAGGCAAACATATGTACAATGTCCACAGACGACAGGAGTGCTGTTGTGGATAAAGTCCTGGCAATTTTCTCTTGCAGAGAGGGCTGGGCTCGGCTCCGCTCCGGGCGCGGCCGGACAGCCCGGGCAGGGGGGCTGGGAACGGGACTGGGGATTGGGAACGGGACTGGGGCTGAGAACGGGACTGGGGCTGGGAACGGGAACGGGGCTGGGAACGGGGCTGGGAACGGGACTGGGGCTGGGAACGGGACTGGGGATTGGGGCTGGGAACGGGGCTGGGAACGGGACTGGGGCTGGGAACGGGACTGGGGCTGAGAACGGGACTGGGGATTGGGAACGGGGCTGGGGATTGGGAACGGGACTGGGGCTGGGAACGGGACTGGGGCTGGGAACGGGACTGGGGCTGAGAACGGGACTGGGGATTGGGAACGGGGCTGGGGATTGGGAACGGGACTGGGGATTGGGAACGGGACTGGGGCTGGGAACGGGACCGGGGCTGGGAACGGGACCGGGGCTGGGAACGGGAACGGGGCTGGGAACGGGACTGGGGCTGGGAACGGGACTGGGGCTGAGAACGGGACTGGGGATTGGGAACGGGGCTGGGGATTGGGAACGGGACTGGGGCTGAGAACGGGACTGGGGATTGGGAACGGGACTGGGGATTGGGAACGGGACTGGGGATTGGGAACGGGACTGGGGCTGGGAACGGGACTGGGGCTGGGAACGGGACTGGGGATTGGGAACGGGACTGGGGATTGGGAACGGGACTGGGGCTGAGAACGGGACTGGGGATTGGGAACGGGACTGGGGATTGGGAACGGGACTGGGGATTGGGAACGGGACTGGGGATTGGGAACGGGACCGGGGCTGGGAACGGGACTGGGGATTGGGAACGGGACTGGGGATTGGGAACGGGACTGGGGATTGGGAACGGGACTGAGGCTGAAAACGGGACTGGGGCTGGGAACGGGACTGGGGCTGGGAACGGGACTGGGGATTGGGAACGGGACTGAGGCTGAAAACGGGACTGGGGATTGGGAACGGGACTGGGGCTGGGAACGGGACTGGGGCTGAGAACGGTACCGGGGATTGGGAACGGGACCGGGGCTGGGAACGGGACTGAGGCTGAAAACGGGACTGGGGCTGGGAACGGGACCGGGGCTGGGAACGGGACTGAGGCTGAAAACGGAACTGGGGATTGGGAACGGGACCGGGGCTGGGAACGGGACCGGGGCTGGGAACGGGACTGAGGCTGAAAACGGGACTGCGGCTGCCCTTCGGACTCTGCTCCTCGCCAGATTGACAAACCGGGCATCCGTCCCTACCCACGGTGAGTGCCCGGAGCTGCTCCCGAGCCGCTCCCATCCCCGCCCGGCAGAGCCGCTCCCAGCCCCGCTCCCAGCCCGGTGGAGCCGCCCCAGCCCCGCCCCAGCCCCGCCCCAGCCCCGCCCCAGCCCCGCCCGGCCGGGCGGTCCCGAGCGCTGCGCTCCGCCCCGGCGCCGCCGCCGTTTCCGTGCCGCTGTGCCGCCAGGCCGGGCCGGCTGTTCCGCGGCCATGGGCCCGCGCAGCGCCGAGCGGCGGGAGCACACGGCCCGGCGGCTGGAGCGGTTCGCGGCGCTGCGGGGTGCGGCGGGATGGCTCGGGATGGGGCGGGCGGGATGGGCCGGGATGGGCTGGGGCGGCCCGCGGGGCTCGGGCCGGGCCGTGTCCGGCGGAGTCTCAGCGGTGCCGTTCCCGCGGGCCGGTCTGATCGGTGCCGTTCCGCAGGCGCGGCCGCCCGGCCCGGCGAGCTGTGGGACGCGGTGGTGCTGACGGCGGCGGACGCGGCGCAGGCGGGCGCGTTCCGGGAGCAGCTGCGGGAGAAGCTGCGGCGGGGGCAGCTGCCCCGCGGGGTGCGGTACCTGGTGTGCGCCGACCCGCCGGGGCCCAGGATCGGTGCGTGGGGCCGGCATCGGGATCGGGATCGGGACCGGGACCGGGACCGGGATCGGGATCGGGATCGGGATCGGGATCGGGATCGGGATTGGGATCGGGATTGGGATCGGGATCAGGATCGGTGCGCGGGGCCGGGATCGGGATCGGGATCGGGACCGGGATTGGGATCGGGATCGGGATCGGGATCAGGATCGGTGCGCGGGGCCGGGATCGGGATCGCGACCGGGATCGGGATCGGTATCGGGATCGGTGCGTGGGGCCGGCATCGGGATCGGGATCGGGATCGGATTCGGGATCGGTGCGTGGGGCCGGGATCGGGATCGGGACCGGGATTGGGATTGGGGCCGGGATCGGGATCGGGATCGGTGCGTGGGGCCGGGATCGGGATCGGGATTGGGATCGGGATCGGGATCGGTGCGCGGGGCCGGGATCGGGATAGGGATCGGGATTGGGATCGGGATCGGGATCGGGACCGGGATCGGGATAGGGATCGGGATTGGGATCGGGATCGGTGCGTGGGGCCGGGGCCGGGATCGGGATCGGGATTGGGATCGGGATCGGGATCAGGATCGGTGCGTGGGATCGGGATCGGGATCAGGATCGGTGCGCGGGGCGGGATCGGGATCGGGATCGGGATCGGGATCGGTGCGCGCAGCCCGGGCAGGGCTCGGCTCGCAGCGTGTCCTGGGGTATGGGATAGCACTATTCATACTTACCTTGATCTGGTTATTTAAGCAGTTTGATTATGGTTTAGTACACTGCCCAGTGCTCATGTTAAACTGGCCTCATTGCTCGTAGTAACATCCTGTAATTCTTAATTCCCATTTCCTTTGATATACAAAGTATTATCTGCAGTACGGAGTAATATTCAGAGGCTAATTCTCAGGAGTCTAGCAGTTTTAAGTTGTAGGAGCACACAAAATATCCCAAACCATTTCCTCAGATCCCAAATCTTCCTTATTTCCATACTGTACATGTCAGAAGTGCTTCTGAGCACTGCCTTAAACCCATTAGTAGGCTTTTATGTGACTCGTTTCTTCCAGGAGCTGTTTTTTGTGGCGGAGGTAAGGCCTGTTTAATGGATGAAATGCTTCAGATGGTGGGGCTGTGCAGAAGTGCCTGGGAGAGTTTCACACAGTTTTCCCTGGAGCTGTCTGCTCAGAGAGCACAGGCTTGAGAGGGACTGGGACCAGCTTCTGTGTATGATCTTACCAGCCAAGGGACAGCAGCAGGACTATCCCATCTCTGGCTGGCACAGCAGGCATTACTGCAGCTCTTCTCACAGACACTAAAACTCTTTTCTGTAGGAAATGGTGGGTCAACTCTTCATGCTCTTCGGTGCTTGGAAGAGCAGTATGGTGATCAGTGGACTACCTTCACTGTGCTGCTAATCCATTCTGGTAAATCCTGTTTTATGTGATTTGCTCTAAAGTTATATACCTTTTCCTTTTTTTCTTCCTCAAAATAATAAAATGGCAGAGGAGCTGGAGTTCCAAATTACAGTTCCTTGAGGAAAGTACCCATGTGTCTGATCGTTTGCAGTTAGATTGGTGCTTGCAGGATGTTACTGTCACTTCAGCATTTCTTGCTCAGCCAGTGAGAAAGGTGTGATTCACAGTGGGATTTAGGTTTCTGCAGTGAAATATCCATGTAAGGAACACAACCCTCCCTCAGGGGACCTTGGGCTCCTCATACCTCTGGGCAAGCTGAATGCTCCCCTTTTTATCCACTGAGCCAGGCCACTTCCAGATGTGGAACAGCATCAGTTCTGCAGAGGAGAAAGAAACCAAGTGATAACAGGTGTTGTGACCAAACCACTGCCTTCTTCACTCATCTCTGGCTTAAAATTCCCGTCAGGAATGTGGGGGTTCTCCTCCAAGCAGAAGGCAGGTGTTGTTTGCTTCTGTCACTTCAGTGACAGCTCTGAAACAGAAGGGTGGCACCATCCATCACAGTTGAGTAGGAGCTGTGTAAGGCAGGCTGGGTTCTGGACATGAGGTCAGATCTGCTTTGGGCCTATGCCCAAGCCAAGAGGTTTGTAATGCTTTTGTGTACCGTGCAGTAGGTGCCTAGGTCTGGGTTTTGCTCACTCTATACAGTGTTTCTGTGTAACTAAAAGTGTTTTTGCAGGCGGTTACAGCCAGCGTTTGCCAAGTGCCAGTGCCCTGGGCAAGATCTTCACGGCGCTGCCCCTGGGCTGTCCCGTGCTGCAGATGCTGGAGCTGAAGCTGGCCATGTACATGGACTTTCCCCAGCACATGGCACCAGGCGTGCTGGTCAGCTGCTCGGACGACATCGAGCTGTACAGCACTGCAGCCACAGAGAGCATCACCTTCGACAGGCCTGGCTTCACTGCCCTGGCCCACCCCTCCGAGCCGGCCCTGGGCACCGCGCACGGGGTGTTCGTGTTGGACCCCAGCAGCTTCTCGGGGCAGGGGGGGCTGCTCTACGGGTCCTGCCATCGTTTCCTGCACAAGCCTGACCTGCAGACCATGCAGCAGAGTGGTGCAGTGTGTGTGAGGGGGGCTGGCCCTCGGCCCAGCTGCCCTGGGAGCCAGGGGGGCTCGCAGTGCGTGTACACGGACAGCGTGTTCTACATGGACCACGGCACTGCCCGGCAGCTGCTGCTCTTCTACAAGCAGGTGGGCAGCCTGTGCTGTGAAATAGATGCCTACGGTGACTTTCTGCAGGCGCTGGGGCCCGGAGCCACCCCAGATGACACCAGGAGCACCAGGGAGGGCCCGGGGCCGGTGGCGGTGCGGCAGCAGCTCTTCTCCCTCCTGCAGGGCACCCCCCTCCACGTCATCGTCCTCAACAACTCCCGCTTCTACCACATCGGCACTGCCCAGGAGTACCTGCTGCATCTGGCTGCTGGCAGCAAGCTGAGGTTTGAGCTGGGGCTGCAGCCCGTGGCTTTCAGCCTGGTGCCTGGCCCGGCCGCCAGCTGGGACCGGCTGAGCGTCGTGCAGAGCATCCTGCAGCCCGGGTGCCAGCTGGAGCCTGGCTCCGTCATCGAGCACTGCAGGCTGGGGCCCGGGGTCTCTGTGGGGCAGGGCTGCATTGTCAGTGGCTCCTGCATCACTTCCAGGGCAGACATCCCCTCCGGCTGCTTCCTGAGCTCGGTGAGTGTGCAGATCTCTGGCCGGCTGCAGTTTGTCACCATGGTGTTCGGGGTGGGCGATGACTTGAAGAGCACTGCCAGGTCGCTGTCGGATATCCACTCCCTCCAGTTCTTTGGAGCCAGCCTGCCAGAGTGCCTTGGCCTCTGGGGCATGGAGGCTTCAGAGCAGCTCTTCTCCAGCGAGGACACGCGTCTGGGGCTGTGGACTGCCAGGATTTTCCCTGTCTGTGCCACTCGGAGTGAATCAGCCAGGGTGTCGCTGAACATGCTGAGTGCTGTGCGGCACAAGTCACCTTTCAAACTGAGTGGCTTTCAGCTTCTGTCTGTTGAGGAAATGCTCACCTACAAAGACGTGGAAGACATGCTGAGGTTTAGGAAGGAGATTTACGATGAAATCTGCCTACAAAAACAAAAGGAGAAGTCTGATTATGGAACAAACAGTGCTTGAATAAATCTCTTGTTTTCATTTGTGGATGATTGATTACTTCCCAGCTTGTAAGAATCCTAAGGGAAAAGTACACAGATCTCTTCTCTGATCTCATTGAAGTAGAAATGAAGAAATTGCATAACATTAATAAAGCAGCAAATGCAGATAAACTGCTCTTTTGATTAATGTAGGGGAATATTTCAGATCTGAAAACACTAATTGGTGACTTTTTGTGGGTTATATGTTATGTCTTACAGTCTTTGTCAGGATATGATACAGAAAAAATTGTCTATTTGTCTGAAAACTGCTTTAAAGGCTTTTAAAGGGTAGAATATTAGTTTCAGCAACATGGAATAATTCAACTTAGGTTTCTGTCTTTTCATGCTGTCATTTTACAGTACAGTGTCAGTTAGGTAGAGGTAAAATGATTAAAAGTGCTTTTAACTCAAGCCACCTTGTCTTAGGCATTAATAAAT
The DNA here is from genome assembly GCF_903797595.1 of Erithacus rubecula. Taxonomy (NCBI): domain Eukaryota; kingdom Metazoa; phylum Chordata; class Aves; order Passeriformes; family Muscicapidae; genus Erithacus; species Erithacus rubecula. Next base: position 315,973 of record NC_136662.1, on the reverse strand, counting down.
TTTTCTCTTTCGTTTTGTAACTTTTTTTATCCCTTCCTGTTTTTCATCAGAGATAAAAAGATTGGCATGAGAGATTATTCTTCCCTTGTGACTCCTGGCACTGGGGTCAGCACCTGCCACAAGAGATGCTGATTTATTTTACTGGGAGTTGCTGGAGGCTGCAGTGCAGTGTGGTGGAGAAGTTGCCAGCTCTTTGTTACCCGTGGACTGAGTGATGTGTGCCCTGCCAAAAGCAGCATTTTGTGTTTCTCCACACTGAGCTCTTGCAGTCCTTGCTGTGCTTGGTGGGGCAGAGCAAAAAGCAGAGAGGTTTATTGTGAGAGGCCCCACAGTGAGAGAAGCTCTGCCCCTTCTCCCCCTTCTGCAGATGAAGTTGATATTTAGGTCCATCTTTGGATGCCCAAGATGCAGCTCCAAACACAATCTGCTGCTTTTAGGAGTATGCTGTGCACTGTGTCAGTGGGATTTGGCTGTGAGCATGGTGCCTCCTTTGCTCCTGAGTGTCTCTGTGGGGTTTCATGTTTTATTTAGTGCCTCATGACGACAGTGTTTATTCCCTGCTGCCTGAAATCCCAAATGGCACCTAGGAGGCAGCAGAATGGCATCCCCTGGGCATTGCCCCCCCTGCTGTCACCTGCACCAGCTTCTGCTTCCTTAATAAACCTGGAAACACAGACAAGTTAACATGGAGGCTGGGAATTCCTTCAAAGGAATAAAGATTTCTGAGAAAATAGAGGTCTAAAAGTCAATGAAATGTTGTTAATGTAGTTAGACAATGGAAGCCATAGCTTTGGGAACACTCAAGTCCAAGATAAAGTCACAAAGTGGAAATAGTCATAGAGCATGGAGTTGTCATTTGTATATCATCCTGTTTGCATGGTTTATTCATCTATTGTTACACAAAAGATTTCAGGAGAAACATGTCAGACACAGACTGTGCATCTTGACTTGGGGACCAGGCTTGGTTTGGCACAGACTCTGCTGTGCTGCCAGGTGAGTTCTCTGAGTGTTTGGCAACAGGGAAATGCATCCTCTTGCAATTGCATTTGTTCTGAGTTCCCTGAGTACCAGCTATTGAGTTCATTAGTGAAAGCAAACTGGATAAAAATAGGAATGGGTTTGTTTGTGGCACATAAGTATTGGGAAAAGAGACAACTTGTGGGAGAGGCTGTGGTAGGCTGGGCCAGCAGCAGCTGCTGTGGCTTAGGGAGCAGTGAGAATTCCAAGACAAAAAATGGAGTGCCAGCCTGGTGTAGCCATGGACTAGTGCAGTTAGCCCCAGGTCAGATCTTGAGGCAAAGGTTTGAATGAAAATAAATCTGTTGTAGTGGAATAAGCCTAGATTTAGCAGGTAAGAGCCATTGCACTGCTTTCAGTCTGGGCTTTCCTCTTACTCTGAGCATTTCTGTCTCAAATTGAGAGGAGATTTCAGTCAATATTAGCCCTGGATAACATCAGCAGGGTGGATGGATTTACTCCACAGGTGTGGCAGTATCTGGTGGTGTACCATTCTTCATTTCTGAACTGCAAGCAAGTTTAATGTAAAAGGTTATGAGGGACATTACAATATATCTTTGATTTGCAGAGAGCTGTATTAATTATTTTCCCATGTGGAGGGATTTGAAAGCCACATGGATGTGACACTTGGAGGCAGGTTAGTAGTGGCCTTGGCAGTGCCAGGGGAATGGTTGGACTTGATGGTCTGGGAGGGCTTTTTTCAGTCCAAATGCTTCTTTGATCCTGCAGTTCTCTGTACTGCAGCTATTTATGAAGTGTGTACATTTTTAGCTGTAACAAATTGCAGTCCTTACAGCAAGGGTCATGTTGCAGTGTCAGTACATCTTATTAAAATCAAAAAGCCTGCAGAGCAGAGCCTTCCTGACAATAATAATAACAATAATCCAAGGCTGATGTATTCAGTCTGTGTATGTATTTTATCTGTACTGCATTTACAACTCCAGGTAATCTGTGTATTCCACAGCCTGCTGTTCGTGTAGATGACAATTTTCTCCTGCAGCCAGCTGGGATAAGTGTGTCCCAAGGAAACTGGGAAACTGTGCAAGCCACCCAGTAACACTTCACAGGAGGGTCAGGGGTTTGGGGTTGCTAGTTTCCAGGGCCAGGTTCCCAAGCCAGGACCATCACAGCATTTTCCTGAGGGATGAGGGATGCACTCATCAGAGTGCCAGGCACAAGCAGCTCTGCTGGGGTCCTCTGCTGAGAGCCAGAGTTTGCTTTGGGTTGTTCCTCTCAGAGTTCCCCACGTGGGTGCAATGTTTTGTGTCCTCTAGGTCACTGCTCCATCTGTCCTGAAATGCAACTCGGGCTGGTACAATCTCAAACAAACTCAAGATGAGCTTGTAATGACTTTTTTTCCTGTCAGCTTTGTTTATTGAATTAGTTTTGCTGTTTAGTACAAGAATAGGGCTGGTGATGAGCAGGAGTGCAGTGATCTCCCTGGGCAGGCACTGTGGCCAGAGGGTCAGCCCTGCTGCCTGTGCTCTGCTGAAACCTGAGAGGGGCTGTTTCTGTCAGACTGCCACCTCACAGAGAGCTCAGGGCAAGGCAGCTGACACAGAAACCAGCAGCTGGGAGGGATGTGTGCCAGGAGGATTTGGGGAGCTGCTGAGAGAAGTGAGCTGCAAGGATCAGCCGGATCTGCAGAGCAGTGCTGGTGCCTTCTCAGGGTGGGTTTGCTGCAGCCTCTTCTCATGCCCAAAGCTGTTTGATGCCAGAGCTTTGTGTTTGCTCTCTCAGCTGAGCCCCTCTCCTGAGAGCAGAAATGGCAGCACGGTGCTGCACACACTGCTGCACCTGCTCCCCTCCAAGGGCCACGGGCTCCTCTCTCCTCCTGAGACACATTTCCTGGGACACACCTGAACCTCACCAGAGCAATGAAATTCATGGGAACAACTGACAGCTTCCTCAAGTAAATTATAAATGTGGGTATATGTTAATTGTGGATATGTTCTGATCAATTTGAAATAAAGATGATTTCAAAAGCCTTACTCCTGTAAACCCTCCTGGGAAGGACATTTCAGAGCTCAGCCCTCCCAGTGGTTTGGTGGCTGGATGTGGGAATCAGCTGCCAGGCTCGTGCCTTTCTGTGAGTCATTCCCAAACATCTCAGCATCCCTTGTCACAGCAGTGCCCACTCTTGTGAGGTGGGTTTGTGTGTAAATGTGTGCAAGTGCAGGGGCAGGCTGCAGTGCCAAGGCAGCCAGGCTGGGCAGGGGGATGCAGCAAGATCAGGTTTTAGGGCTGTGTGTTCTGTTAATGTGCTTGCCTGCCTGAAACCCTTCACTGGCATGAGAACTCACACACAGAGCAGCTGCTGGGGCAGTCACCACACTTCAATACACGAATATAAATATTTGTATGTGTGTGTGTTTGCATTTCACTTTGAATTGTGTATTGCCCTTCTAAGTGCCATGCCCAGCTCCTGTGTCAGGGGTTCTGAGCTGCAACTACCCCTGGCCTCTGAGGGGTCACCCCTCTGGGACCCCTGCACCCCCTGGGGACCCCCTGCACTCCCTGGGGACCCCTGCACCCCCTGGGGACCCCCTGCACTCCCTGGGGACCCCTGCACTCCCTGGGAACCCTGCACTCCTTGGGGACCCCTGCACTCCCTGGGAACCCTGCACCCCCTGGGGACCCCCTGCACTCCTTGGGGATCCCCTGCACCCCCTGGGGACCCCTGCACTCCTTGGGGACCCCTGCACTCTTTGGGGACCCCCTGCACTCCCTGGGAACCCTGCACTCCCTGGGACCCCTGCACTCCCTGGGAACCCCTGCACTCCCTGGAGATCCCTGCACCCCCTGGGGACCCCTGCACTCCTTGGGGACCCCCTGCACTCCCTGGGACCCCCTGCACTCCCTGGAGATCCCCTGCATTCCTGGGGACCCCCTGCACTCTTTGGGGACCCCTGCACCCCCTGGGGACCCCCTGCACTCCCTGGGGACCCCTGCACTCCCTGGGACCCCCTGCACTCCCTGGAGATCCCCTGCATTCCTGGGGACCCCCTGCACTCTTTGGGGACCCCTGCACCCCCTGGGGACCCCCTGCACTCCCTGGGACCCCCTGCACTCCCTGGAGATCCCCTGCATTCCTGGGGACCCCCTGCACTCTTTGGGGACCCCTGCACCCCCTGGGGACCCCCTGCACTCCCTGGGACCCCCTGCACTCCCTGGAGATCCCCTGCACTCCCTGGGGACCCCCTGCACTCCTGGGTACCCTCACAGAACACCTGGCTGCCTTCAGCTGCCTGAATTCCCTTTTCCCTACAGAATGGGCAGCAAGTTACCAATTATTACCCTTCCCAAATTACCCCTTCCCACGGCTGGGGGTGCCCAGGAGGTGGGTCAGGGGTTTCTTTGCAGGTTTCTCAGCCACCTGAGTGGATGTTCTGTCACTTTAGCCCAGGGCACAGCACAGGCTATTGTTGCATGACATTCCTCTGGGCACAGTGATTATTTTTAGCCAGACACTATCACAAGTATTTTTCAGCAGGACTGTCACTGCCCCTGAACAGGGAATCATATTACTGCAAGAACTTTGCTGAAACAAAGAAGATACATTGGACAAATGGGAAATTATAAATCCAGACCAAGCCAGACTTGCACGGGTAACTAATGTCACTTTTTTACAGGTGGTGTGCCATCCATCCATGGGCAAGGAGAAATGCTATTTCAGGGGATAATTCATTCCTGCTTTGCTCTTGAGGTCAAGGCTCAGGTATTGTTCTTGACTTAACCCAGATGCAGGCTGTGAAAGAAGACATACCAAAAGAACTACTAAGCTAAATTTATTTGGGCAATTATATAAGGTCATAATAACTTGTATACTATGTTGATTTAACTCATACTTCATGAAAAAAAAAAAAACTTTGAATCTCCAGCTGTTTTCTGCTGTGTGTCTGTTGAGGAAAAAAGAGCTAGCAAATGTAACCTGAGCTTTAAGTTTTCTCTTGGATATTATTTAATAATAAAATATTTCTAGTGAGGATTCATGCATATTTACTGTCTCTGAAATCCTTGAATATGTTCCTGTATTGGCTGCAACAGGAATAATTTAAAAGCTGTAATATTTTAAACTTTAATAGCAATATATACAAAATTGTACAATTGGATGTTTACAAATGAAGTGTTTGGTTACTGGGGCACGCTGATTTTTGTGCTTGGAGGTTTCATCAGTTGGGAGTGTTTGTTGCAGATGAGTGGAAGAAGAAGGTTGGTGAGTCCTATGCCACAGTCAGGGAGCGGCTGGAGGACGATCTGCACCTGGGGGAGAAGGAGCTGGCAGAGCTACAGCAGGTCTTCAGGTACTGCCCCAGGGTCTGCTCACTGGCTGCTGACTGCTGGCAGTGGGTGCACTTTCAGCTGCTCTGTGTGGGCAGTTTCTCTGTGGAATGCATGTTCCCCCTGTCTATTTTTGGGAATACATCGTCCTGGTGCTGGGCAGAGCCCACAGCACACGACCAAAATTAGTGACTGCTGATTAATGCCAGTATTTTACAGCAAACACCAATGTACAGCACCACAAGTGGCTCTAGTGCAATGTCTGGGTTTGCTGTGCACTCCCCAGTTCTGCTGGTGTGTTTCTGCAGCAGGAATGCAGCAGTGCATTGCAGCAGTGCATTGCCGCAGTGCTTTGAGGAATTACCCTCAAAGCTCCAGTGCAGCTGACACCCAGCTCACAGATGGGAATGAGTTCATAGTTACACAAATCCCAGTGTTCTGCAAAATCAGGGTCATGGGTCTGCTGATACTGAGTGGGAAATCCCAAACTTCTGCAGGCAGGCCAAAATCGAGATTCTCGATTGCATGGCAGGATTTCTCAGGAAACAATAAACCTGAACCACTCAGCCTGATAGCAGTGAAGCATTTCTGAATTTACAGCCTGTGAGCTGGGTACAAACCCAGCCTTGTGTCTCAGGAGGATTCCATTTGGGTACAAACCCTTGTGTGTCAGGATGATTGCATTTGGGTACAATGTGTCCCAGGAGGACGCCCCATGCCCTTCTCTCAGGAGGATTGCATTGGGTGTAACCCTGCATTGTCTCTCGGGAGGATTCCATTTGGGTACAATGTGTCCCAGGGTGTTCCCCGTGCCCCTCTCGGGAGGATTGCACTGTGTGCAGTGTCCCAGGGGCTCCCCATGCCCTGTTCCCGGGAGGATCGCACTGTGTGCTCTGCTCTCGGAGGTGCCCGCAGTGCCCGCAGTGACCCGCTCTCGGGAGGATCCCATCGTGTCCCTGTTCCCAGGAGGATTCCCCGTGTCCCCTGTTCCCGGGAGGATCCCATTGTGTGCAGTGTCCCGGGAGTATCCCCGTGCCCTGTTCCCGGGAGGATTCCCCGTGTCCCCTGCTCCCGGGAGGATCCCATTGTGTGCCCTGTTCCCGGGAGGATTCCCCGTGTCCCCTGTTCCCGGGAGGATTCCCCGTGCCCTGTTCCCGGAGGATCCCCATGCCCTGTTCCCGGGAGGATTCCCCGTGTCCCCTGTTCCCGGGAGGATTCCCCGTGCCCTGTTCCCGGAGGATCCCCGTGCCCTGTTCCCGGGAGGATTCCCCGTGTCCCCTGTTCCCGGGAGGATTCCCCGTGCCCTGTTCCCGGAGGATCCCCGTGCCCTGTTCCCGGGAGGATTCCCCGTGTCCCCTGTTCCCGGGAGGATTCCCCGTGCCCGGTTCCCGGAGGATCCCCATGCCCTGTTCCCGGGAGGATTCCCCGTGCCCTGTTCCCGGAGGATCCCCGTGCCCTGTTCCCGGGAGGATCCCATTGTGTGCTCGGTTCCCGGAGGATCCCCGTGCCCGGTTCCCGGAGGATCCCCGTGCCCGGTTCCCGGAGGATCCCCGTGCCCTGTTCCCGGGAGGATCCCATCGTGTCCCCTGTTCCCGGAGGATCCCCGTGCCCTGTTCCCGGAGGATCCCCATGCCCTGTTCCCGGAGGATCCCCGTGCCCTGTTCCCGGAGGATGCCCGTGCCCGGTTCCCGGAGGATCCCATCGTGTCCCCTGTTCCCGGAGGATCCCCGTGCCCGGTTCCCGGAGGATCCCCGTGCCCTGTTCCCGGAGGATCCCCGTGCCCGGTTCCCGGAGGATCCCCGTGCCCGGTTCCCGGAGGGTCCCCGTGCCCGGTTCCCGGAGGGTCCCCGTGCCCGGTTCCCGGAGGATGCCCGTGCCCGGTTCCCGGAGGGTCCCCGTGCCCGGTTCCCGGAGGATCCCCGTGCCCGGTTCCCGGAGGGTCCCCGTGCCCGGTTCCCGGAGGATGCCCGTGCCCGGTTCCCGGAGGGTCCCCGTGCCCTGTTCCCGGAGGATCCCCATGCCCGGTTCCCGGAGGATCCCCGTGCCCGGTTCCCGGAGGATGCCCGTGTCCCGCTCTCGCCCGCAGCTCGGCGGAGGCGTTCTCCAGGGTGAACCTGTGTTTCCGCACCGAGGCGGGGCTGTCGCTGCTGCACCTGTGCTGCGTCTGCGGGGGTGCGTGAGCGCCGCTCGCCCCTGCCCTGAGCCTGTCCCTGTGCCTGTCCCTGTCCCTGTCCTGTGCCTGTCCCTGTCCCTGTCCCTGTGCCTGTCCCTGTGCCTGCCCTGTGCCTGTCCCTGTGCCTGTCCCTGTGCCTGTCCCTGTCCCTGTGCCTGTCCCTGTGCCTGTCCCTGTCCCTGTCCCTGTCCCTGTCCCTGTGCCTGTCCCTGTGCCTGTGCCTGTGCCTGTCCCTGTCCCTGTGCCTGTCCCTGTGCCTGTGCCTGTCCCTGTCCCTGTCCCTGTCCCTGTCCCTGTGCCTGTCCCTGTACCTGTCCTGTCCTGTCCCTGTGCCTGTCCCTGTCCCTGTCCCTGTCCCTGTCCCTGTGCCTGTCCCTGTACCTGTCCTGTCCTGTCCCTGTGCCTGTCCCTGTCCCTGTCCCTGTGCCTGTCCCTGTGCCTGTCCCTGTCCCTGTGCCTGTCCCTGTGCCTGCCCTGTGCCTGCCCTGTGCCTGTCCTGTGCCTGTGCCTGTGCCTGTCCCTGTCCCTGTGCCTGTCCCTGTGCCTGTCCTGTGCCTGTCCCTGTGCCTGTCCCCGCTCAGCTCTGCCCACCGTGGCTCCTGCCTGGCTCATGTGTGACACAACCCCAGCAGGAAGGCGTAATAGGCCTCACCTGTAAAGGCTACAAAGAAATTTTTAAAAATTTATTTTATTATTACAAACTATAAAAATATTAATAAGAATCAGAATAAAATGTTAAGAATATTTTTTTCCTACAACTTCTTCTTTTTCACACCAACCAAGTATGGAAAAAATTTAGTTAATTTACTGTTTCTAAAATAGTCTTTTATTAATTTACTCCCAAGAGAAGACTTTTCTTTTTAGTTTATGGAGATTTTTATACAAGAAACAGGTTTTTTGTGGCCTTGATGTTATAGTGATTAGTTATTTGAGAGAATGGAAATTTCGTTATTATGTAATTTTTTTTACTAATGGTTTTTTTACAACTATTATTGAGGTCTGCATTAACTTATATTAACTTATTAACTATATTAACTTATGGGATACACTTTAAGGATTATGACGGTTTAAACAAAAGCTTTTTCAATATTTGAAAACAGGGTTTTCTTCGGTTTTTTGTTCTTTTTGGGGGGACACCTGGGATTTTTTATATTTAAATTATGGGATTATAGCTATTTTAACATTTGTTTACTTTAGTACTGATGCTTTTGTTCATATCTACAGTTAAAATATTCATATTGATACATTCATGTCACTTTTTAAAAGGCCTTAAACACATAAACTTTTTCATTAGCATAACAATGTATTAATATTAAAAATCAAGCTCATCCAGAATTGTTCCTGTGTGCACTCCTTAATCCAAGTTCGTCTCAGAGCATTTCTGGCTCCACCTTTCTGGACTCTGCCCTTGGCTCAGGCTCCAGCACAGGGACCTTGTTGTGGCAGCACTTTGCTGCACTTACACCACCAGCCCTCCTGCCCTAGTGAAAATATCTGTATTCTATTCCACACTGATTAAAAGAAGAATAACTGAAATGCTTCAGTGACAAACATCAGCTGACAGGGCTTTTCCCAGATCAGAATCCACAAGGGAAGAGGGCAAGGTGTGTTCACCATTTCAGTGTCACAGGATGTATTTCATTACTTGCCTAGGCCAGCAGTTCAGGTACCTATTTCTCTGCTTTCAGAGAAACTTCTTACCTCATCTGCACGTTCTTTCCTGTAACTGACTTTTTTCCCACTTTTCTCCCTGAAGGTAACAAATCACACATCAGGACTCTGATGCTGAAAGGGCTGCGCCCATCCAGGCTAACGAGAAATGGATTTACAGCTCTGCACTTGGCAGCCTATAAGGTAAATTATCTTAGCTGGAATTGGTGCCAGGAAATCAGAACTGAGCCACTGGTTTGTCTGAACTGTCTAGATGAGCTCTCTAGTCATTATTCCTGGTGAAAACATTAATTTCACCCTTGTGGTGCATAGGAAAATGCCCCATAAGGGGCCCATGCACAGGAATCAGCTTTTGCAGTGTCATCCATGGGGTAGGACACTGCTTTGGAACTACTGATGGAGACACCCAGTGCAAGACACAGGGACTCAAGGTACAGGGGTTGTCCTGTGCCACCATAAAACCAGGATAGAGCCTCTTTTGACATCCAGGCTTCAGTCTAGCAAAGCCTAGCCTGGTGCCCAGGCCAGCCTTGCCCAGCCTCTCCTGGCACTCTGAACCCCTGGGGCTCAGCTGGTCCCTCTGGGTGTCACAGCCAAGGCTGGGAGCTGTCCCAGGGATGATGGGGTGAGCTCTGTCCCATGTGAGTCCTGTCCCAGGGATGATGTGAGTGGATCCCTGTCCCAGGTTTGGTGTGTGATCCTGTCCCAGGTTGGTGTGTGTGATCCCAAGTTTGGTGTGTGATGCTGTCCCAGGTTTGGTGTGTGATGCTGTCCCAGGTTGGTGTGATGCTGTCCCAGGTTGGTGTGATGCTGTCCCAGGTTTGATGTGTGATCCTGTCCCAGGTTTGGTGTGTGATGCTGTCCCAGGTTTGGTGTGATCCTGTCCCAGGTTTGGTGTGTGATGCTGTCCCAGGTTGGTGTGATCCTGTCCCAGGTTTGGTGTGTGATCCTGTCCCAGGTTTGGTGTGTGATGCTGTCCCAGGTTTGGTGTGATCCTGTCCCAGGTTTGGTGTGTGATGCTGTCCCAGGTTGGTGTGATCCTGTCCCAGGTTTGGTGTGTGTGATCCTGTCCCAGGTTGGTGTGATCCTGTCCCAGGTTTGGTGTGTGATGCTGTCCCAGGTTTGGTGTGATCCTGTCCCAGGTTTGGTGTGTGATGCTGTCCCAGGTTTGGTGTGTGATCCTGTCCCAGGTTTGGTGTGTGATGCTGTCCCAGGTTTGGTGTGATCCTGTCCCAGGTTTGGTGTGTGATCCTGTCCCAGGTTTGGTGTGATCCTGTCCCAGGTTTGGTGTGTGATCCTGTCCCAGGTTGGTGTGATCCTGTCCCAGGTTTGGTGTGATCCTGTCCCAGGTTTGGTGTGTGATGCTGTCCCAGGTTTGGTGTGTGATGCTGTCCCAGGTTTGGTGTGTGATCCTGTCCCAGGTTTGGTGTGATCCTGTCCCAGGTTTGGTGTGTGATGCTGTCCCAGGTTGGTGTGATCCTGTCCCAGGTTTGGTGTGTGATGCTGTCCCAGGTTGGTGTGATCCTGTCCCAGGTTTGGTGTGTGATCCTGTCCCAGGTTTGGTGTGTGTGATGCTGTGCCAGGTTTGGTGTGATGCTGTCCCAGGTTTGGTGTGTGATGCTGTCCCAGGTTTGGTGTGTGATGCTGTCCCAGGTTTGGTGTGTGATCCTGTCCCAGGTTTGGTGTGTGATGCTGTCCCAGGTTGGTGTGATCCTGTCCCAGGTTTGGTGTGTGATCCTGTCCCAGGTTTGGTGTGTGTGATCCTGTCCCAGGTTTGGTGTGTGTGATGCTGTCCCAGGTTGGTGTGTGATCCTGTCCCAGGTTTGGTGTGTGTGATGCTGTCCCAGGTTGGTGTGTGATGCTGTCCCAGGTTGGTGTGTGATCCTGTCCCAGGTTTGGTGTGTGATCCTGTCCCAGGTTTGGTGTGTGATCCTGTCCCAGGTTTGGTGTGTGTGATCCTGTCCCAGGTTTGGTGTGTGATCCTGTCCCAGGTTTGGTATGTGTGATGCTGTCCCAGGTTTGGTGTGATGCTGTCCCAGGTTTGGTGTGTGATCCTGTCCCAGGTTGGTGTGATCCTGTCCCAGGTTTGGTGTGTGTGATGCTGTGCCAGGTTTGGTGTGATGCTGTCCCAGGTTTGGTGTGTGATGCTGTCCCAGGTTGCTGTGTGTGATCCCAGGCTGGTGTGTGACCCTGTCCCTGCTGACTGGCTGCCCTGTTGCAGGACCAGGCAGAGCTGCTGGCAGCCCTGCTGCACGGAGGGGCTGACATCCAGCAGGTTGGCTACGGGGCCCTGACTGCCCTGCACGTGGCGAGCCTGGCCGGGCACCAGCAGGTACGTGGGGGTGAGGGAGGGGCTGGGGCAGGGTGGGCACGGGCAGCCAGCCTGATTCACCTGCCAGAGCTGGCCCAGAGCTGGGGAATGCAGCTCTGCTTCACCTGCCAGAGCTCATCTAGGACTGGGTAATGCAGCTCTGCTTCACCTGCCAGAACTGCATTCAGTTAACTGGGTAATGCAGCTCTGCTTCACCTGCCAGAACTGACCCAGAACTGGTTAATACTTCTCTGCTTCACCTCTTTCAAAACTGCATCCATAACTGGTTAAGTACAGCTGGATTTTATTTAATTTATTTTTCTGGTTTTTGGGAAGATTGCGTCTGTGCACGTATTTTTTCACTGAACAAACGTGCACCAAGGACACAGATCAAAGGTTGGACTTCACAGATCTCAGGGGTCTTTTCCAACCTTGAGGATTGTTTGATTCTAATAGTTGTGTGCAGGATGATGGTGGAGCTGTTAGCCTGAGCCCTAACTCTGGGATGCTGTGATCTCTCCAGTCTTCTCAGGGCACTCTGGGGTTCCAAGTGATTTCTGAAGCATCTGTCCCTTCTGCTAAAAGCCAAAGGCAGACCTGCTCAGATATCCTGAGCTCCTGCTGGGCTTGTGGGCAAGACTTGCAAGGACAAGTCTATTTACTCCATGGGAAGTGAACTGCTGCTAGTCCTTATTTCTTCCTTGGGAGAAGGATCAGCTCTGTGCCACAAGCATCCCTATAAATGGAGTGGGAGCCTGTATAACTCATTTGGTTCATTGCTGCTCTGGGAGCCAAGGATTTACAGCCCAGGCTCTTGCTTTCCTTCTTTACATAGCTGTGAAATTTTCAGTCAGTTTAGAAGTTCCTCTGCAAGATGAAGTAGCTTGTTTTGGCCACAATTTCAATAAAATTAATGAAAACATGGAATAATTTTTTCAACCCCCCATTATAAGGATGAGGTTTTATCCCTTGCCCTTTTCCAAAACACAAAGTCCCCATGTCTGGTTTTTTTTTTCTCCTTCTAACCTTCAGAGTGTCTTATTTAATTGTCTTTGAAGTGAAGATCGACTTGAGTGTTCAAAACACTTCTGAGTAACCCTTTTGTAAGAGAATTTTAGGAAAAATTGCTGAGGCCATTGTACAAGTGGTTTAGTGTTGTTTGGAGATTCCATTGGTTGTACAAGGAAGGGCAGCATTGTCTCCCCTGGCTCTCCAGGCTGGGATTTTGGGCTGCTTTTGAGCTTCCTCTGCAGCTGGGCAATGTCCCTGGGTTACAGGCTCCACCTTCACTGTCTCCTGAGCATAGAAATCTCTTTTTTGCCTCATTTTCTGAAGTATTTCTGTCCTTGCACATCCCTCCAGCAGAGTCTCACACCTGTGATACCTGTGACAGTTTTCAGTGCTTTCCAAGGCTCCTTTTTCCTTTCCTAGAAAGGAGTTTTGTCTGAGAGACCACCAAGGCTGTCTCTGTGCCCCTCTCACCATTTACACTCCAGAGGAATTTCAGTACACACACCAAATCCCATTTATCAGATCACAGGCAGCAAGCAGAGCTGCCTTTGCTCCAGCCTGGAAAATGTGCCAAAGCCCATCTGGCTGTGTGCTCCTCACAGGGTGGCTCCACATCACTCAGCACCATCTCTTCACCTTGAAGGCTTCTGGATTAATCTAAATTTTGAATAGAGTGGAGAAAGGCATTTCTTGAGAGTTCACAGCTTGCCAGAAAACACCTGGGCCTCCTGAGGGACAAAAGAAATAGAAATTTGAAAGAAAACTCTTAGAGTTGTTTATTGAAGCCAAAGAGCTCTTATCTTCTAACACAAGGAATCTTCCCCTGTTTGAGGATTTACCTTCACACGTTTAAATTTAAAAGGATCTTTTCATTTTGTGTGACTTTTTCACTTCTAAAAACTCTCACATGTTTACAGCTCTTTGTTCATAATGGCTAAAAGAAAATTAAAGGTTGTTCTGAGGATATCTAGACAGCCATTTCTGTGCTCTCACTTCAGAAATCAGTTTATTTTAGTGGCACACCGATTTCAAGCTCATTTGCAAAGCATCAGTGACATTCAGTGTTCAGTTCAAGTACTGTAAGCTGATCCCTTTTACACAGCTCTGCACCTTCATAACTCATTTGTTTGGGGCTGTTTGACTTTCTTTAAACTGGAGGTGTGAGGTTTCAAAATCCTGTTTTACCAGAGCACATGTATACATATATACACATATACCTACATACATATATACACATATACACATATGTATAGACATTTAGACATATAGATATATACATAGACATGTAGACACATAGACATATAGGCATATATACATATATACATATATACATATGTGCAGTGTATATTCTGATTTTTTTTGTGCTCCTGGTCCCCCAGGCTGTGGATATCCTGCTGCAGCACAGGGTCTGTGTGAATGTGATGTAACCCAGTGTATAATGTGATTTTTTTGTGCCCAGGCTGTGGATATCCTGCTGCAGCACAGGGTCTGTGTGAATGTGATGTAACCCAGTGTATATTGTGATTTTTTCTTGCCCCAGGCTGTGGATATCCTGCTGCAGCACAGGGTCTGTGTGAATGTGATGTAACCCAGTGTATAATGTGATTTTTTTGTGCCCAGGCTGTGGATATCCTGCTGCAGCACAGGGTCTGTGTGAATGGGATGTAACCCAGTGTATAATGTGATTTTTTTGTGCCCAGGCTGTGGATATCCTGCTGCAGCACAGGGTCTGTGTGAATGGGATGTAACCCAGTGTATAATGTGATTTTTTTGTGCCCAGGCTGTGGATATCCTGCTGCAGCACAGGGTCTGTGTGAATGGGATGTAACCCAGTGTATAATGTGATTTTTTTGTGCCCAGGCTGTGGATATCCTGCTGCAGCACGGGGCCTCTGTCAACGTTCAGGACGCCGTGTTCTTCACCCCTCTGCACATCGCTGCCTACTGCGGCCACGAGCAGGTGACTGGGCAGCCTCAGCCCTGGACTTGGCTCTGGGCTGTCCCTTTCTGACACTGTTTGTCACTCAGACCAGCCACTCTGGTCTCCATCCACCACACAGAATGGTTTTCTGAATTAACGTTTGCGTGCTTTCGAGAGTTTTAATATTTTCATAGACACCTATGAAAATGGGTGTTCTCTTTAACCTCTTCTCCCTATTTTAACTTTGCAGAATGCTGACATATACAGCATTACCCAGTGCAATATTGCACCTGGTTTTCTCAGTTCAGTTTCCAAGGGGTGTTTAATTGACCCTGGTGCAATGTTCAGGTAACTCGCCTCCTGCTGAAGTTCGGGGCCGACGTGAATGCGAGTGGTGAGGTTGGGGACAGACCTCTGCACCTGGCTGCTGCCAAAGGCTTCCTCAACATCACAAAGCTTCTGATGGAGGAGGGAAGCAAAGCTGATGGTAGGAAAAGATAATTTAAAACCACCTGTAACACAGTGTTTTCTAGAGAGAGCCTTAGCTCCCTGACACGTGCACTTTGTACGAGTGTCTGTGTCATCCGGGCGAGCTGAAACAAGAGCAGAGTTGGAGAGTTTCCCTGGGTCCTGCAGGCTGTGAGTGCTGCTGCAGCTCAGGATGTGTGAGAGCAGCAGCAGGGCCTGGAGGGAGCAGCTCTGTCAGCTCTGAGAGTGAGCTCAGGGAGTTTCAGCCTCCACGTGCGTGCTCTGAGCTGGTATAATTATAATAAAGAGGAAAAGAGACATTCTCTCATTGTGACAGGGCAGTGGGAGGTTTGCTCTCTGTTAGAGAGTTTATTCCAAAAGGAAAGAATCTGGGGCACCATTTCAGATCCTTTTCTTTAAACTCAGAATCTTCAGCACAGAAAAAAAGAAAAGGGAGACTGGAAGCAGGAAGCCTTTTGCTCTGAAAGTAGCACACTTTGAAACTTGCTGTAAATGCAGCAGCAGAGGAAAAGCCTTTGGTGCCAGGAATGAAAGGAATTGGGGAAAGAACCTGAATAAATCTGGCCCTGTTCAGGGCAGAGCAGTAATTGGGGTCACAAACCTGAGGTGTTTCTTTAGCACAGTGTCTGTCCAGCCCAGAGCCAGCCCTGCTGTGCCAAGGCAGCAGAGGCTCCAGGCAGGGTGAGCTGGGCAGGCTCTGCCCGGATCCCACCCCAGTCCAGGGGTCCCCAGGGTCACTGAGCCCTGCCCCTGGAGCAGCTCTGTGCTGCCTGGACATTCCCAGTTCTGTTGATAATGTTGTTATCATCTTCCTTTTGCTTCAAAATTGCTTTTTCTAAGGGTTGTTTATAACTCAGGATTCCTTCATGGACAGCTTCTTCAAAAGTTTGCAGCTGGAAGGAAGCAGCCATGCCCCAGTTCAGGAAATCACTGCAGAGGGCACAGAGCAAAAGATCACAGAAATTTCAATTTTAAACAAATACATCCACCAACATTTTTCCAGGAGGTTTCAAAATGCATAGACACAAGACATAAAATTCTACTAAATGCCTGAGACAATGCCAGGCACGCTGTGCTAGGGATAAAATCCTCTCTGTGTTTTTTCTGGGTGCACCGGCAGTGAATGCTCAGGACAATGAAGATCACATTCCTCTGCACTTCTGCTGTCGCTTTGGGCACCGTGACATCGTGCAGCTGCTGCTGCAGAGCAGCTCCGAGGTGCAGCCCCACCTGGTGAATATCTACGGAGACACCCCCCTGCACCTGTGAGTGCCCCGCAGCTGCTGCTGGCTGCCCGAGATTCCTGCTGTGCTCTGCAGTGCTGGTGTGCATCTCTGCATCAGCCTCATCCAGACCAATATTTATTTGGGGCTCTTGGGAGGGCTCCTTCTGCTGACCCCTCTGTGCTGGCTCCCTCTGCAGTGCCTGCTACAATGGGAAGTTCGAAGTTGTCAAGGAACTCATCCAGCTCTCAGGAACAGAAAGCCTCTCTAAAGAAAATATATTCAGTGAAACAGCTTTCCACAGGTGAGGTGCTCCAGTGCCTGTATTTGTCAGCAGGGCTCCCCTTACCCACTCACACTCCCAAAATCCCAAACTGGAGTCTGTAACCCACTCACCAGCAGCCAGGGAGGGACTGAGCTCACAGGGAGGGTGAGTTTGACAGGGCACGAAGGAAGAGCAGAACCAGGCAGGGAAAATCATTCCCCACCACCAATGGTTCCTCTGCTTGTCCTTGTCCTGTCTGGGAACTGAGATGAGTTTGTTCCACCTGGGTGTCTGCTGGAGCCAGGTGCTCTGAGGGAGAAACCAGGTGGTTTGGTTGGAGTGATGGAATTTTGTGAAGGGCTGTTTAAGAGGAACTTTGCAACACAGATTGTTTGCAGAATTAGGTGATTCAGCATTAATT
Organism: Erithacus rubecula; assembly: GCF_903797595.1. Classification (NCBI taxonomy): domain Eukaryota; kingdom Metazoa; phylum Chordata; class Aves; order Passeriformes; family Muscicapidae; genus Erithacus; species Erithacus rubecula. Next base: position 299,191 of record NC_136662.1, on the reverse strand, counting down.
AGAATGGTTCTGAAACAATAAAAATGAATATGCTCTGGTGGATTAACCATGCATTTGCACATTTGCAATTACCCTCTATTACTGCATTTTTACCTTGGTGTAATTCTCTGTAAATCTTTGGCTACCCAAAGTACTCCTGTGATGGACTCACCACTGCCTTTCCTCCTGCAGTGCTTGCACCTATGGCAAGAACATAGAGCTTGTCAAGTTTCTTCTTGACCAGAATGTTGTGAGCATCAACCACCAGGGGAGAGATGGGCACACAGGTAATTACCATCATCATTCCTACTGTGTGTGGGTGAGCCAGCAGCATGGCAAGCACAACCATCATTGCCAGAAACTCCAGCACCTCTCAGACGGGGCACAGCTCTCCTGAAACACTTTTGCAGGAGGCACAGAAGTGATAAGACTTCAGTGAGGGTGCACCAGGCTCATTAGGGTGTACATGAGTAATAAAACCTGGTGTAAACTGTTCCTCCCATGCTGAGCCTTCCAAGCAGAGTTAGACATTATTCTGCAGGACAGGCTCGTGGTGCCTGGAGGTCTGCACACCTCCTGACCCTGTGCACAGAGCTGCCCTTGCTTGCAGCTGCTGTTTCTCACATGCAGAATTGCTCAGTGTGCACAGAGCTGCCCTTGCTTGCAGCTGCTGTTTCTCACGCAGAATTGCTCAGTGTGCACAGAGCTGCCCTTGCTTGCAGCTGTTTCTCACATGCAGAATTGCTCAGTGTGCACAGAGCTGCCCTTGCTTGCAGCTGCTGTTTCTCATGCAGAATTGCTCAGTGTGGTCACAGAGCTGCCCTTGCTTGCAGCTGCTGTTTCTCACATGCAGAATTGCTCAGTGTGCACAGAGCTGCCCTTGCTTGCAGCTGCTGTTTCTCACATGCAGAATTGCTCAGTGTGGTGGCAGTGGCAGGGTAAGGGGTGGCACAAGGTGCACAGGCAGTAGTTTGGTCCTTGCAGCATTAATGTCTCATTTTTGCCTCTTGCCTCGGGAGCTTTTTTTGATACACATTTATTTATGGAGGAGATCTATTTGCACTTTGGGCTGTTGCTGCAGTCCTGCAGCACGTTCTGACAGCTGTGCTCCCTCTCTCTGCTGGGGCAGGGCTGCACTGTGCCTGCTACCATGGCCACATTCGCCTGGTGCAGTTCCTGCTGGATAACGGAGCTGACATGAACCTGGTGGCCTCCGACCCCAGCAGGTCCAGTGGGGAAAAGGATGAGCAGACCTGCCTGATGTGGGCTTATGAGAAAGGTATGTCCATCTTCTGCTCTCTGCTGTGAAACCCACCAGGGCTGTGCAGGAAGGAGAGGGCAGCAGGGGAAGGAGGCAGCTCAGAATAACCTGGCAGTGCCTGAAGAGAGAGCTCACCCCAGGAATGGCACAAAGGGCTCTAAAGGGTTAAAAAGGGTTAAAAAAAGGTTACAAATGGCTACAAAGGGCTACAAAGGGTTACAAAGGTTTATAAAGGGCTACAAAGGGTTACAAAGGGCTACAAAGGGCTACAAAGGGTTACAAAGGTTTATAAAGGGCTATAAAGGGTTACAAAGGGCTATAAAGGGTTACAAAAGGTTACAAAGGGCTACAAAGGGTTACAAAGGGCCATAAAGGGTTACAAAGGGCCATGAAGCCCATCCCTGACCCCAGAGCTCTGTTGGACCCCATCCATCCAGCACAGCCCCAGGGGTGCCCGTGCAGCTGGAGCAGGGCACAGCTGTGCAGCTGGGCTGCCCCTGTGCCATGCAGGAGCCATCAGCTCCCTGCTGAGCATGGTGAGAAACAAAGAACCAGCCAGGAATCCTGGATTCTGCAGATATGGACCAAGGGAGGCATCTGCCATGTTCTGTTGCACTGTCTGCTTGCACAGCAGCTCCCTTTTCATCTCTGAGCCTGTGGATTCTGGGACATTCCCCTGCAGGGCCACTTGCTGTGAGGGTGACTGTCATAAATTAAAACTATGGGTTTGCAGGGCTTTACAAAACCTGACCATTGGCAAAATGATACGTGTGAAATCACTGAGGGAAAACTCACCTTGGAAAGGTTTAGGAAAGCATTTTGAAAGGTGCCAGGCAGAGTTTAGTGCTTCAAACACCTGAGCAGGTGGCCCCAGTGGCAGCTGGTGCCTTGAAGGGGCAGCTGAGGTTCCATCTGCAGCAGTAGGAGTGCAAAGGGCTGGGTTAGGGCTACAAAATGAATGTTTAGACAGGCACTGGGTCTCCTGATCAGCTCCACTGAGCACTGTTGTTGTCAACTTGCATTGCAGGATTCCTGCAGCAGGGTTTTCCTTTGCCAAATCTTGCATTTTAGGAGTAGGTGGACTTGAGAAAATTACATGCTTGTTTTTACTGGCAGAAATTTCCAATATTTCTACAATTAAGAATCACAGCAGGTTTAGATTATCTTCACCATGTCTTTGCCTATTTTATAGGCACGTCTCACTTATTTTTTTTAAATCTCCTGATTTTCTGGTTTTTTTTTGTTTTTTTTTTTTTTTTTTTAATCTCCTTTGAGTTACCTGCAGTTCCTTGTATTTCCTGTTTCTTTCCTAGGTCACGATGCAATTGTGACCCTCCTGAAGCACTACAAGAGGCCTCAGGATGAATCCCCCTGCAATGAATACTCCCAGCCTGGAGGAGGTATGGCTGAGCAATCATTTTATTCCAAGGGCCTGATCCAAAGCCTGCTGCACTCTCTGGAACTGCTGTACCCATGTCAGAGAGCTTTGGGTCAGTCCTGGCCAGCACAAATAAAATCATTGTCATGGCACTCACCATTTTCTGGCCATACACAAATTCCTTTAATGACTGTCTCAGCTCTCCCCATCCCTGGCCATACTCAGATTCCTTTATACACTGTCCCAGCTCTCCCCATCCCTGGCCATACTCACATTCCTTCCATCCCTGTCCCAGCTCTCCCCATCCCTAGCCATACTCAGATTCCTTTATACACTGTCCCAGCTCTCCCCATCCCTGGCCATACTCACATTCCTTCCATCCCTGTCCCAGCTCTCCCCATCCCTGGCCATGCTCAGGTTCCTTCCATCCCTGTCCCAGCTCTCCCCTTCCTGGCCATACACAAATTCCTTTATACACTGTCCCATCTCTCCCCTTCCTGGCCATGCCATCCCCTGCCAGCAGTGTCTGCAGCCTGCAGCAGCCCCATCCTGCTGAGCTGGTGCAGAGAGGAGAATGAGCTGCCCCCCAGCCCAGGCAGATGTGCTGGTGTGTTTATCTGATTCCCACCCTTTATTATTGAATCTTTCTGGCATCATTGGCTCATGAATTTACCAGCACCATCACTGAGCTCCATATTTCACTCTGTTCTTTGTTTCAGATGGTTCCTACGTGTCAGTGCCATCCCCTCTAGGGAAGATTAAAAGCATGACAAAAGGTATTTGCAATGGCAAGGGAAAACATGAACTTTTGTGGTGCTTTTATCCAATGTGTTTGTCACCCTGAACATCCTACAGAGGGTCCTGTGCCCCAGCCCAGGATCTCCTGTGGTTCCTGTGCCCCAGGCAGGGTTTGCTGGTGTCTGGGGCTGGCAGGGTGTGGTGCCAGGGTGCCCCACAGCCCTGCCAGCCTGTGTCTGTCCTGGGCTGTGCTGCAGCAGATCCAGCAGCCATGGCCAGGGCACCCAGCCTGCAGGGCAGGGGGCTCAGGGCAGTGTTGGGGGGCTCAGGGCAGTGTTGGGGGGCTCAGGGCAGGGCAGGGGGCTCAGAGTCCTCTCCCCTGCAGAAAAGGCTGATGTGCTGCTGCTCCGGGCTGGGCTCCCTGCACATTTCCACCTGCAGCTCTCGGAGATCGAGTTCCATGAGATCATTGGCTCAGGTACACGGGGAAGGGGCTTGCAACCCCCTCCCTCGGGGTGCTGCTGCCCATCTCAAACATGTTCCAGCTCGTTTCCTTTGTCCCTTTCAGGCTCTTTTGGGAAGGTCTACAAGGGGCGGTGTAGGAACAAAATCGTTGCCATCAAACGGTGAGTTTGTCCTTTCCTGGGCTGGTTTGAGGACCCACCAGTCCCCCTCCTGTGACATCTGCCTTCCCTGTGCCGATCCAGCTACAGAGCCAGCTCCTACTGCTGCAAGTCAGACGTGGACATGTTCTGCAGGGAGGTGTCCATCCTGTGCCGCCTCAACCACCCCTGTGTCATCCAGCTGGTGGGGGCCTGCCTGGACGACCCCAGCCAGTTTGCCATTGTCACCCAGTACATCTCGGGGGGGTCTCTCTTCTCCCTGCTCCACGAGCAGAAGAGGTACAGCCTGTGCCCCAGATGGGCAGTGGGAGCTGTGGGGCTGCCAGTGCTCATTGCAGCCTAGGACAGCATGGGGGAGAAATGGGCTTTGGCTCAGTTTATTGGGTAAATTGGTGAGTGGTCACAAAATTGTTGTCATTATTTTACGGTACATAGGTTTACATAGATTATCTAACATTATTTTGTATGTAAAACAATTTTAAATGTTCTGTGATTTACAGGTAAGAGTAATTTTCAGCTGTCTATCACTTCAAGTGACCTTTTATTTTTTTACAAAATGCAGAATCCTTGATCTGCAGTCCAAACTCATCATTGCTGTAGATGTGGCCAAAGGCATGGAGTACCTCCACAACCTCACACAGCCCATCATACATCGGGATTTGAACAGGTCAGTTCCTGTCTCCAAACTAAAAATTCGGGCAATGTGAAACCTCAGAGGCACAGGGACACCCTGCAGTCTCTGCAGCCCCAGTGTCTCATTAGCACTCCATTGACAATGATCTCAGAGGTTTTGTAGAGAGCCCTGCAAGTCACAACTGCTGAACTGTGAGGCTGCAGGCACTGGCAGTGCTCCTGTGTGTTTGTCTGAAGCTCTGTGTTCTGTTTCAGTTTCAGCCTGGCCCTGCTGTCTGAGGGCCCTTGGTCACATTCCCTCCTCACTCCATCCCTTTGCTTTGTCTCTTGTGCTGTGGGTGTTTGCCTGGTGTTTGCTCCAGCAGCAGCTCTGGGTGCTCCCCCTGGGGCTGGGCTGTGGCACAGGGCCAGGCACTCACCTGTGCCTGCAGGTGCCAGGGGAGCCCTGAGCCAGGGAAACCTGCTCCTGCTCAGCCATGGAAACTGGAAACAGCAGGGCAGGGAGCACCTGAGCTGCTCTGCTGCAGGGCTGGAGATGGAAAGGGTTCTTCTGCTGAGGCCAAAACATGGTCCTGCTCTGTCAGAACAGGGCAGGCAAGGCTCAGACCATGGTAGGCAAAGCTCAGATCAAGGCAGGCAAGGCTCAAAGCTCCCAGGGCAGCCAAAACCCAGTGCAGGGCAGCCTAAACCCGGAGCAGGGCAGCCAAACCCGGAGCAGGGCAGCCAAACCCGGAGCAGGGCAGCCAAACCCAGAGCAGGGCAGCCAAACCCAGAGCAGAACAGCCTAAACCCAGAGCAGGACAGCTTAAACCCAGAGCAGGGCAGCCAAAGCTCAGACTAGGGCAGGCAAGGCTCCCTGGGCAGCTCCCTGCCTTGGTGGCTCTTAGAAGAGCAGCTGTGCACTGGAGGGTTTTCAGTGCTGGTTTCCAGAGAGGAAACCCAGCTCAGTGGGTTCCCAGAGGGGCACAGAGTGCCAGGGGCCGTTTGTGGGGTCAGGGGCAGTGCCCGGGGCTGGGGGTGCCCTGAGGGGTGCTGCTGAGGGCTCAGCTCCTCAAAGTGCAAGAGCAGGAGTGGTGCTTGCAGCATGAGCCCCAGCCAGCCACAGGCACAATTAACAGATGAAAATCTTTGCAACAGCTTAGCAGAAAGACTGAGAGTGAAATTCCGTGTTAAGTTTTGCCAGTGGCTTCAAAGGAGCCTCATATTTTTTACCTTGAATTTCCACATAACTCAACCACCTTTGTGAGTTCTTAAATCTAATGCACTGCACATAATGCATTAAATAAACCTGCAATGTGGCTCGACAGAATAGAGAACAAAATCAATCTTTCATGTCTCTACCCTGGAAAAGGGGTTATCCTTCCATTTGAAGAATAATTGGGAGCTTTATTTTGCTTTTCACTTCTGGCAGCCATCAGAAATGGTGACATGCACCACCCTATTACTGCTCCCCCCGTGGTGAGGGATGGCAGCCACGATGATCATAGCACTTTAATAAAAGAGAGACCATTTCAGTGCCCATCTAATGTGAGCCACAGCAGCTGAATGTGGCTGGAGGAGCCTTTGAGTGGCTGACCTGCTTTGATGGCTCTGGCTATCAGTGAACGCTTCTGAGAGCTGCTTGGGAGGGAGATGAGAGACAGGATGGCAGCAGGGATGGAGTCTGTGACTCCTCTTTGTTGAAATACCCCTTGTGAAATCCTAAAATACCCATTGCTTTTCATTACACCCCCAGCACGTTGCAGACAGAAGGATCCTTTAATGGCCAAATCCCTGGGAAAGGGACACCTGAGCCTGTCACTTGCCATGGGACAGAGGAGCCTCTGTGCCTGGCACAGCCCAGAACCGTGTCCTTGCACAAACCAGGGTGATTGCACACCCCCCATTCCCTTCTTCCCTGGTCTCACCAAGAGAGCAGTGCCTGCTCCCACCTCTGCCATCCCTGAGTGCCCCTAGCAGGAGACAATTCCTGATTCTGCTGAATTCAGTATTAGTCTTCTGCCAGCTCAGTTCAGCTTGGATTTTCCTCACTGTATTTCTCCAAACACAAGCTTAAGAGTTCCTGTTTCATCTGAGGTTTTCAAATTTTGAAGTGCCACTGAGGCAATAGCAGCATTTTTAAGATGTTCCTTCCAAGCCTTGTTTCTGTGGGTGTGCTTTGGACTTTGGAAAAGAAAAATCAGTATCTGCAGCATTCCCTGGAGGTACCAGGCTGGCAGATCCCTCCCAGAGCTTCCTGCTCTCAGGTGTGCCCACCAGCACACCCAGCACCAGGAGGAGCATTTCAGCAGGGTTGGCCAGGTCCTGGCAGGGCAGGTTCAGGTTGGGCAGCAGGGAGAATTTCCTCCCTGAAGGGGTGTCAGGCACTGGGAGAGGTGCCCAGGGCAGTGGTGGAGCTGCCCAGGAGCAGCTGGAGGGGCACTGAGTGCTCTGGCTGGATGAGGTGGGGATTGGGCACAGGATGGGCTCTGTGATCCCTGGAGCTGCCCCAGTGCTCTGGGCTGGGACAGGTGGGGATTGGGCACAGGATGGATTCTGTGATCCCTGGAGCTGCCCCAGTGTTCTGGGCTGGGACAGGTGGGGATTGGGCACAGGATGGATTCTGTGATCCCTGGAGCTGCCCCAGTGTTCTGGGCTGGGACAGGTGAGGATTGGGCACAGGATGGATTCTGTGATCCCTGGAGCTGCCCCAGTGTTCTGGGCTGGGACAGGTGGGGATTGGGCACAGGATGGGCTCTGTGATCCCTGGAGCTGCCCCAGTGCTCTGGGCTGGGACAGGTGGGGATTGGGCACAGGATGGGCTCTGTGATCCCTGGAGCTGCCCCAGTGCTCTGGGCTGGGACAGGTGGGGATTGGGCACAGGATGGGCTCTGTGATCCCTGGAGCTGCCCCAGTGCTCTGGGCTGGGACAGGTGGGGATTGGGCACAGGATGGATTCTGTGATCCCTGGAGCTGCCCCAGTGCTCTGGGCTGGGACAGGTGGGGATTGGGCACAGGATGGGCTCTGTGATCCCTGGAGCTGCCCCAGTGTTCTGGGCTGGGACAGGTGGGGATTTGGCACAGGTTGGGCTCTGTCATCTTGGAGAGCCTGGAGACTTCCCAAGGATTCTGTGATTCTCTGAGAGGCTGATGCATGCCATGAGCAGAGTGGGAATTTCTATTGATTTCTCTGCCTCTCCACAAAACCTGCCAGCCTAGGTCTAGATATGTCTTGACTTGTCAGATTGGGTTTATTCAGGTCTGCACAGTCCTGGAAGGGTCTGGAGTTGAAGCCAGGGCTGTGAGCAGTTTATTCCCACTGAGCCATGGTGATGATTGCTGTGCCTGCTGGCAGGGCCAGGTTTGAGCAGGGTGTGCAGTGTGCTCCTGCACCCAGCCTGGGCTCAGCCTTCAGGACTCTCTCACTCAGCCCTGCCTTTGACTCCTATTTTCATTTGGCACTTGGTGTCTCAAAACAATTCCACATGTCATACTGAAATCACAACAATGTTTTGATGGAAAGTACACATGAGAGCTAAAATCAGATTGAATATAAATCAAGAATCATGGTTACATTTTTATGATTAAATTTATTATCCCAAGGGTTGGGTTTAGGTGAAGGTGGAAATCTTGAAGACAGTGATGTGTGGGAGTCCTGTTTGGGACAGCTTAATTTTTTTTCTGTCTTAAAACTGTAATCTGGTAAAATTTGTGTTCCTCAATTGACTGTTCTTGTTTGTATCTGCAGCTCTAATATGACAATGTTGTGCTTTTTGTTGAGACCATCAATATTATTTCCATTTTCCCTCCTCTCATGTAAACTCTTGCCAATTTTTTAATTTCTGTTTTTCATACACTTTTCACTCTTCTGAATTTTCCTGGTGCAGTGCCTGGGCAGGGAAACCTTTTTCTCCAGAGCTGCTGGAACTTGTGACCCAGCTAAAGCAGCTTGTGGGTCTTCCCAAGTTCCCATTTTGTTTGAACCCTTTTTGTGGTTTAGCTACCCAAGGAGGTGATATGAACTCAGATATTTAGCTATGACACAAAAACTATAACATTTTCACCATCTTTAAGACACTATCAAACAATTACCTATATTTTGTTGTTCTTTTTTCCCCAGTCACAATATTCTCCTGTATGAGGATGGTCATGCAGTAGTTGCTGATTTTGGAGGTAAGGAGTTTTTATGAAACACTTATAAATTACCCCAAATTCTCTAAAACTAAACATGTGCTTACTGAGAGGGTCCTGTGGAACTGCTCTTAAGGTAGGACTTTTGTACAATAAGGTGTGTGTCTGTATTGGCCTGAGAGTAATTCTTTCCCTTGCTCTGTTTCAGAATCTCGATTTCTGCAATCCCTGGATGAAGACAACATGACAAAACAACCTGGGGTTTGTTCCTTGCTTTGTTCCACATAATTAGTATCAAACATAGAGGCACACACAGTTTAGGAGAAGGAGACATTGCAAATATGTTTGTTGGAAAAGATGGAACTGGTGTAGTATTTCATCTCTCTCAGTGTTTCTCTATCTTGGTTTTATTTTTTCTCTCTGTCCTTAATAGCAGAGATGAGGGAATCTATAACATCTGCAGCAGAAACAATGCTGTATAAGGCTGCCTGTGGAGCACTACTGCTCCAGTTCCTTACTAAAGAGTTATTTTTAATCCACTCTGCCCCAGTCACAGGCTGCTGGCAGGTGGATCCTTGTTCTAACAGGGAATTAGTTCCTCAGCACTGGTTCCCTCATTTCACAGCTTTCATTCACAATGGCCTGCTGCTCACAGTGAGATTTAAATCTGTGACTGTGGCAGTGCTTGTCCCCACGGTGTGCAGCGTGTCCTGTGTGCCAGCCCGAGGCAGGGATGCTCAGAGCAGCCCTGCTGAGTGGGAGGGGGTGGGATGGCAGGGCAGGGCAGGGGGTGCTGCTGCCCCTGCCCTGGGCCAGCTTTGCTACAGCACTCTGCAGTGGCACCCAGAGCCTGGGGACACAGTGGGGGACAAGGACTCTGCAATCAGCCTGGAGCATCTCCCCAGGGACAGGGGGTGCTTGTGCAGCAGCTCAGCTCAGAGCTGGGGAGTGCAGGGACCCCAGAGAGCAGCCCCAGCGCAGCTGGCCAGTTCCTGGCCCATGGCATGCACCTGCCAGGGGATGTGGTCTGCAGCCCCCCGGGCTCTGCCCTCATCCCCAGCCTGCCGGGCGTTCCACCCTCTGGAGCTGAGGCGGCACATCAGTTCCATGTCGTGCACGGTGGCACTGCTGCAGATTGCCCTGGCACATCAATTGTTTCATGGAGGGAAGGGGCAGGAAGGCAGGCAGACAGTGCCGAGCTGAGCGGGCAGAGGAGCGCTGAGCCGCTGCTCCCGGGCAGAACCTGCGCTGGATGGCGCCGGAGGTGTTCACCCAGAGCACCAGGTACACCGTCAAAGCCGACGTCTTCAGCTACGCCCTGTGCCTCTGGGAGCTGCTGACGGGGGAGATCCCCTTTGCACACCTGAAACCAGGTACCTGCCGGGAATCCGCGTCCAAACTGTCCCTAAACCTGAGAGATCCCCTTTGCACACCTGAGACCAGGTACCTGCCGGGAATCCGTGTCCAAACTGTCCCTAAACCTGAGAGATCCCCTTCGCCCACCTGAAACCAGGTACCTGCCAGGAATCCTTGTTCAAACTGTCCCTAAACCTGAGAGATCCCCTTCGCCCACCTGAAACCAGGTACCTGCCAGGAATCCTTGTTTAAACTGTCCCCAATCTTGAGAGGTAGCTGCACTGTGTGATTCTAACCAACACCTCACTGAGGGTGTCATTAAGTGTAAGATATGCAATTGGTGGAAGGCACAGAAATATCCTGTCCAGGCCTGGGGCTGGGAACAGGACCCTGGCTGCAGGGTGTCTGTCTGTCAGTCTGTCTGTCAGTCTGTCACATGATTGCTGGGATTGCAAAGCCAGTTCTTGGTGCATCTCCTTGGTGTGCCCCAGGACAGCATCCATGGGATGGCTGGTGCTGTTGGGTGTCCCAGGGGGGTCAGGGCTGTTGATGGGTGTCCCAGGGGGGTCAGGGCTGTTGATGGGTGTCTCAGGGGTGTCAGGGCTGTTCCTGGGCTGGTGGCTGGTGCTGTTGGGTGTCCCAGGGGGGTCAGGGCTTTTGATGGGTGTCCCAGGGGGGTCAGGGCTGTTGATGGGTGTCTCTGGGGTGTCAGGGCTGTTCCTGGGCTGGTGGCTGGTGCTGTTGGGTATCTCAGGGTGTCAGGGTTGTTCCTGGCCCTGCTGACCTGCCCTGCCTGCCCCTGCAGCAGCAGCAGCAGCTGACATGGCCTATCACCACATCCGCCCCCCCATCGGTTACTCCATCCCCAGGCCCCTCTCTGCCCTGCTGATGAGGGGCTGGAATGCCTGTCCTGAGGTGAGTGCAGCCAGCAGAGGGGAGCACACTGCTCTGCCTGGACCCCAAAAACACATTTCATACTGCAGAAACCCCCAGGCAGATCACGGGTATGTCAGCAAACACAGGAGAGTTGCTGAATTGAGGAGGAAAGTAAATTAACCTTTAATTAATCACATAATGCTGATTAGGACTTGAGCTGTTACAGAGTGAGTAAATTCAGATTTTTGTGAGGAATGGCTGATGATAGCACGTAGCACACATTCATTTTAGATTTATTAATCAGGTGTCATATTCAAGTGCTGACCTGGACAAGCAGGAGATGGGTCTCTGAGTGTTGTCAGCATTCCCACAGCCCCTCAGCCCCATGGGGAGAAAACATCTTTCCAGAGTCCCAGTGCAGTTTGTTACCCATCCAATGTCACTTCATCTTGCCAGTGTTTTAGAGCTTCAGGGCAGAACTACAAAACAATTGATGGCTCAGTCAGCTCCTGGATAGCCAGAACTTTGCACAAGATCTGAGCAAAAACTTGTCAAAATTATTTTTATTAGAAGTTTTTTGCTACTGTTCTTTATTAGGCTCTATTTTGCTTCACTAGAAGTTTTTTCTACTGTTTATTATGGAAAAATTATTAAATTTGGAGCTCAACGAGTGTTCACAGGTCAAAGTTCTCCAGAAGATCTGCTCAGTTTAAAGAAAAAAAAGCAGAAAACTGAGCATGCTTGTAGGGGTTTTGCTGGATGACCATGAAATGCCCCCAGATTAGAAATTGTATCCTTTTATTTATCTTTAATTTCATTCAAGGCTCATCCCAGCTGAAAGCCAGTTCCCATGTGCCATGTCTGGCTCTATTTATCAGCTACTTGAACATCTGTTTCCCAGAAACTTTTGACAGCAGTTGTCTCCAAAGGCAAACTGGCGATTACAAGATTAGCAGCATCTCCTGAGAAGCCTTTTCCATTGGCTAATAAGATTTGTGAGCTTTAATTAGAGCCAGAGAATTTGCCATAAGGCCTAAGGCTGAGCTCTGTAAAGCAGTAAAGATTTAGTTTTATTAAGTGCAGCTCTCATGGACGGGGTGGCCACAGAGTGGGCAGGAGCTTGTCCAGTGCCCATCACTGCTGGCTGAGCTCCTGCTCGTGGGAAAAGGGGAAGTCCACCTAAAGAGCAGAGCCAATAATGCATTGGGGGTGTCTGTGTGATCTGGTCAGCATTAGCACAAATCCAATCATTTCAGAAAAAGGGATGAGTTGCAGTTGAGGCTCGTATGCACTCCTCTCCAATTGTAGCTGAACCTCAACTTGCAGATTTCATCACTCCCGAACAGACCGACAGCTGTGCTGTGAAATTCAGAGGGGAATGGGGGCACTGGGACCCTTCCCTTCCCTTCCCTTCCCTTCCCTTCCCTTCCCTTCCCTTCCCTTCCCTTCCCTTCCCTTCCCTTCCCTTCCCTTCCCTTCCCGTTGTTAACCCAGCTCTGCCTTTCCTGCCGTGTTCCCAGGGCAGACCGGAGTTCTCAGAAGTTGTCACAAAGCTGGAGGAGTGTCTGTGCAATATCGAGGTGAGGCGGGGGCCGGGGGGTCCTGGGGGTCTGTGCGGTCCCGGCGGTGCTGTTGGGTCCCGGGGGGCCTGTGCGGTCCCGGGGCGGCCGTGGGGCCCCGGCGGGGTGAGGAGGGCCCGTGAGCCCCCTGACGGTGTTTTGGGGTCCCAGGTGCTGTCCCCCGGCTCCAGCAGCAGCAGCGGGTCGCTGTCCCCCGCCTCCTCCTCCGAGTGCCTGGCGGCGCGCGGCGCTCCCGGCCGCAGCCACGTGGCGGCGCTGCGGAGCCGCTTCGAGCTGGAGTACGCGCTGCAGGCGCGGGGCTGGCGCCTGGGGTGGGTCTGGGGGCACGGGGGGCACGGGGGGCTGGCGCCTGGGGTGGGTCTGGGGGCACGGGGGGCACGGGGGGCATGGGGGGCTGGCGCCTGGGGTGGGTCTGGGGGCACGGGGGGCACGGGGGGCATGGGGGGCTGGCGCCTGGGGTGGGGCTGGGGGCACGGGGGGCATGGGGGGCTGGCGCCTGGGGTGGGTCTGGGGGCACGGGGGGCATGGGGGGCATGGGGGGCTGGCGCCTGGGGTGGGTCTGGGGGGCATGGGGGACATGGGGGGCTGGCGCCTGGGGTGGGTCTGGGGGCATGGGGGGCATGGGGGGCTGGTGCCTGGGGTGGATCTGGGGGCAGAGGGTGGGTATGGGCAGGGGACATGGTGGGGTTTGGGGGGCACAGAGGGCTCTGGGGGCTTCCCTGGACTGACTGCACAGAAAGACAAGGCTGTGCTGCTGGGAGGTGGCGTGGTGGGACCAGCATAGAGGAGCAGGCCTGGGCCAGCACCTGTGTCCAGCACAGTACATTATTGTACCACTAAGTAAACACCTGAGGTGTTAGACCCTGCCACTGGGAGAGCTGGTTTCAAGGGCAAACACAGCAGCTCTGATCTCTAGGATCAGGGATGAACCACGTGCTGGCAGGACAGTGGGTTTGTCCATGACTGGAGGATAATTCCACAATCTTCCTGGCCTCAGAAGTGTGTTTGCAAGGACCTTTTAGCAGTGGCACATCAAATACATATCAGTGACCCTGGATTGATGCGTGGAATTGTTTCCAAGGTGGCAATCCAGAGAGAGCTGTGAGACAAACAGGGTATTTGAGTCACTCTCAGAAGGGTAACTGAGGGGGCCTGGGGGTCATGGTTTCACTTCACGACTTATTCTTGCTGTTTGTTTACTGGACTGCTGTGGCCAGGCCCAGGCTGATGTCTCATGGTCTGGAGTTGTGCCATCCTCAGTCTTACCTACACTGACACTCCTGTTTGATTGCAGCACGGGGCAGCCCCCTCCCCAGGGCCTGTCTCTGGATGACATGAGAAGGAGCTTCCAGTACCCCCCCGTGGACCAGAACGGTGAGCTGCTGCCAGCAGCTGCTTCTGCTGGCACTGCAGGGTGGCCAGGGCACCCTGTGACCCTCTGTGACCCTCTGTGTCCCTCTGTGTCCCTGCAGGGTACGTGTCAGACCCCCTGAGCACCATGAGGTTCCACCCCTGCAGCAGCAGCCTGGAGGACAGCAGCTGAGAGAGGGAGGGAGCATCACCCTGGACATGGAGCCCTGAGAGCCACAGGGGCATGGCCAGTGTCCCTGTCCTGCACCCTGAGAGCCTCAGGGACATGGCCAGTGTCCCTGCCCTGCACCCTGAGAGCCCTGAGAGCCTCAGGGACATGGCCAGTGTCCCTGCCCTGCACCCTGAGAGCCACAGGGACATGGCCAGTGTCCCTGTCCTGCACCCTGAGAGCCTCAGGGACATGGCCAGTGTCCCTGTCCTGCACCCTGAGAGCCTCAGGGACATGGCCAGTGTCCCTGCCCTGCACCCTGAGAGCCCTGAGAGCCTCAGGGACATGGCCAGTGTCCCTGCCCTGCACCCTGAGAGCCCTGAGAGCCTCAGGGACATAGCCAATGTCCCTGCCCTGCACCCTGCCAGCCCTGGACAGCCTCAGGTCATGGCCAGTGTCCCTGTCCTGCACCTCCTCAGCTGCCACCCTGCCACCTGCAGCTCTGGCATTAAAAGCCAGAACAGAGGAAGGGCAGCAGGGGCTGAGCTCTCCCTCGAGAAGCAATTACAGAGTTAATCATGCTGCTGTTTTCTGGGGTGTTTTTACAAATTAACAGACTTCACCTGTCACGCTGCATGCGTGGCCAGGCAGAGCTGCCTCCCTGGCTGAGCACCGTGGCAGGTTCTGGGATGATTTTGAGGATGTTTCCCTGCAGCCACGGTCCCTGGAGCTGTGGGGCAGAGCTGTGACTGCATGCTGGGCCCTGACAGTGCTTCTGACATTGCTACCACAGTGTGAAGCAATAAAAACGGCGCAGATTTCACCAAGCAGGAATTAGAGGTCATTTTCCATTTGTTCTGTTTCACGTGAAAAGTGAATGGGGAGAAGCTGTTGGAGAAGCACAGGCAGGGAATAAGCTGATGAAAGAGGGGGGACAGAAAGGAGCCATTGTCAGATCTGAAAAATCAGTTCCAGCACTGATTCATTTTACAGGAATTTTTTTCTTACAAATATCTTTGCATTCTGTCTTTTTTCCATGCTTAAAGTAACCATGCAGTGACTGCATTTAGTGACTGGGCCTGAAAACCAGAAATTAAACTAGATTAGAGAAACAAAAGTGGAGCAAGGAAGCATCCTTCATGTGCACTGACACCTCTGTACTCACTGATTCCTGAGCTGAGGTGTCATCCCTGAGCACCTTCTCAGAACACATCAGAGGGGAGCATATGGAAACAACAACCAAAAAAATCAGAATGCAAAACTTTTTTAGTTTAAAAGCTCTTTACAAAGACAAGTGCTTGCATATAATTAAAATTAGTAATTACTGGTTCCTTGAAGGAAACAATGTCTTAGTTAATTGCTCTATAGAAGAAAATTAGGCTCAGAGGGGAAATGTGTTTCATAGGAGTGATCAGTTAGTAAAACAAACAAACTCTGAAAAATGTAAGTAGAACATGTTCCAGAGCAGTTTGTGGGAGTGCAAGTAGCCTGTCCTGTTCCCAGAGGAGCCCCAGCACACTCAAATATTTACCAAGAATGAGATGCTAAGAGGATTCTGACCCTGCTTTGGGGACATGCCAGTGATTTGTGTCTGTCTGTCCAGCTGAGCCCAAAGGCACTGAGGCCATTCCCAGCCAGGACAGTCCCTTGCAGGCTCCTGAACATTCCTGAGCTGCCCACCAGGTCCTGGGAGTGTCTGAGCCACCATTCCACACCTGCCAGCAGTGCCAGGTTGGTGCCTGGTTCCAGGAGCTGGACTTTAAATTCTTCCCATCCTGTGTCTGCAGTGCTCAGCTGTCGTGGCTTTGAACTGATGAAATGCATTTTTCAGCTTGGAATGTCAGCAGGTGCCAGCTGGTGAGACACACCTGAGGCACAACGAGCAGGAGCCAGTGACAGGCAGCTGAAAACACCTGACACCTCAGGGAGTTAAAAACCCTTCCTGATGAGCCACGAATGAGTTTTGCCAGTGGCAATGCTGTTGGATAGTTTGCTTTGCTCACATATGCTCACTTCAATAATTAGTCTTTTTTTCCTTCTTGCTGCACATCTTGTTTTTCCCTAAGTACAACCTACTTTTCACTCTGAAGTTAATTACCAATTAGCACCATAGGAGAGGAGAAAGGACCACGGGAAGCTTTTCCAAATCTATACAATTATCCATTTCCACATTTTGCTTATTACCAAACTTCTGCCCGCTCAAACGACAGGGACACTAATGATTTGGAACTCCACATATGTGTTCCTAACCACAGAATCCTTTCCCCCAACTGTTACAACCATACACATAAGTGTCAAATATGTCAAGAATGTTAAATACTGTGCTGTTATTCATTATTGTACAATATAGGTGTTACATTTTGCATTCCAGGTGCTTACAGTGACGCTGCTCTGTTCATCCAAGCCTTCACTGGTGCCCCAGAGGGGCTCCCAGGGAATCTCTGCAAAGGCAAATCCGTGCATCCCTCTCTTTGCTCACCTGTAACCCTGGAATTGCTGCCCAGGTGTGGCCACACCTGCAGCCCTGGGCAGGAGCTTTAGGGGCACAAACACCCAGCCCAACCTCAGCCAGCCTCTGGCAAGCAGAGACAGACCCTGAAGCTCAGCCCTGCTGCACTGGCAGGGGTTAGGGTTAGGGTTATCCCCACAGCTGCTGCACAAACTGAAGGAGCTGCACAGACGGGTGCAGGTGTTTAATAGAGCTGAGGGAACACACAGGTGTGGGCATGGGCACAGAAACACAATCCTCTGAGACAGCCAGCACATGTGCAGTGTACAAATGGAACCATCACTAGCACAGGAACGTCTCTAGGAGCGAGCACACTGCAGCCCCTTGATCACACTCGAGTTTCCAGTTCGTGTAGATTGATCTCAAGTGACTCACAGCACCAACCACTTGCAGTCCTGCTCGCTCCGGTGTCCACACCACACGGAAACACCACAGACACCGTGCTGAGCTGGCAGGTACGAGCTCCAGAGCAGCAGGGAGGGGGAGCGCTCCCAGGGCTCCCCCAGTGCCACCAGAGCTGCGACAGGCGGGTGCGGCTGCGGGAATTGATGCCACAGCAAGGGGATTCGTTTGCCCGGGACTGGGGGAACGGGAAACAACGCAGAAACTGTCACCCAAAGGATTTATCATCCCTTGACCCAGCCACCCTCGGCAGACATTTAAGGAGTGGATAAGGACGAGGAGGTGCATCCTGTGTCCCCCTGCCAGGGGCTGCGGCTGCTCTCGTCCACGCCAGCGGCCTCCGGGACCCCTGCGCCCCCTCCGAGGGGTCTGTCCTGCCCCTGCTGCCCTTCGGCCTCCCCTCCTGCCTGCCCCGTGCCCTGCCCCTCTCCGCCCCGGGACCCTCCTGCACCGGGCTGTTCGCCCCGGGACGCTGTTCCGAGCCCCTCTGCCCCTGTCCCGCTCTGTGCCCCCAGCACTGCCCCTGTCACCCCCTCCTGTGCCCCCACCCCTGTACCCAGCCAGCCGCTCCCAGTCATTGCCGGCCCCCTAAGCAGTGCCGGCCCTTTGGCTGTTGCTGCTCGCCCGGGCTGCCCGCCCAGCACAGCGATGGCCACTAGCCCCGGCTCCCCTGGCCGCCTCCCCTGCCCTGTCCCTGTCGCACAGCCCGGCTCTGTCCCCGCTGTCCCATCCGCGCTCTCCTCCTCCGGTCCCCAGCCCGCCCCTGCAGACCCTGCCACTGCCCCGGCTTGTCCTTCCACCGCTCTCTGTGTCTCTGCTTCGCTGCTCCCAGACTCTGGGGTTCCATCCCAAAGTGCTTCTGCTGCACCCTCCTCCTCCTCCTCCTCCTCCTCCTCCTCCTCCTCCTCCTCCTGCTCTGCCGGCAGCTGCGGTGACCCTCCAGTGCCAGGATCCCCCCGGGCACCCCCCAGTGCCCCTAACCCAGGTGTCACTTCCAGCGCAGGACCCTGGTCAGGCTCCACAGACTGTTCCACCGTGTCCTCCGCTCTCTGCGGAGCGCTCCCTCCCTCCTCCCATCCCTGAGCACCCTCAGGCGCTGCTGCTCCGGCTTTCCCCATCTCCGCCCACTCTTCCCCCGACGCTTCCAGCTGGGAAAACTCAGCTGGTTTTACAAACCCTTCCTCTCCGGGCATCGCGTCTCCTGTTTGCATATCCCCTAGTGCTTCCCAGAGACCCCCAGGCTCCACCGCAGCCCCCTCCCCTTCAGAAATGCCCTCTCCAGCACTCTCTCCTCCTCCAGGGCTGATGGCAGTGCCCCGTGCTGCCCGCTCACCGTGCTCCGCAGCCCGCTCTGCCCGTGTCTCAGCGCCAGCAGCAGTGTCCCTCGCCCCCTGCCCTGCCTCACCCGCCTGCTCCTCTGCTCCCCTCGGCTCTTCCTCTGCAGCCTCCTCCTCCTCCTCAGTGCAGCCCCCGGCCCCCTGCAGCCCCGTGTGTGCCCCCCACCCTGGCAGTGCCCCAGCTGGCCCCTGTCCCTCAGCCTCTGCCAGGGGCACCTCTCTGTCCATGGGCTCCGGCAGCACCTGCTGCTCCCCGGGTGACACCGCTGTGCCCGGTCCCCCTGCCTGCCCTGTGCCCGGTCCCCCTGCCTCCCCTGTGCCCGGTCCCCCTGCCCGCCCTGTGCCCGGTCCCCCTGCCTGCCCTGTGCCCGGTCCCCCTGCCTCCCCTGTGCCCGGTCCCCCCGCCTGCCCTGTGCCCGGTCCCCCTGCCTGCCCTGTGCCCGGTCCCCCTGCCCGCCCTGTGCCCGGTCCCCCCGCATCCCCTGTGCCCGGTCCCCCCGCCTGCCCTGTTTCCTTTCCTTTGGGATGTTCCTGTGCCGCGGCGCCGTCCTCAGGTGCGGGTTCGTGCAGCTCAGCCCCGGTGCCCGCCTGGGGCAGCGAATCCCCGGCCCCTGCCGCTTCTCCTCCGGCCCCTGCCGCTTCTCCTCCGGCCCCTGCCGCTTCTCCTCCGGCCCCTGCCGCTTCTCCTCCGGCCCCTGCCGCTTCTCCTCCGGCCCCTGCATCTTCTCCTCCGGCCCCTGCCGCTTCTCCTCCGGCCCCTGCCGCTTCTCCTCCGGCCCCTGCCGCTTCTCCTCCGGCCCCTGCCGCTTCTCCTCCGGCCCCTGCCGCCTCTCCTCCGCCCTCTCCGCTGGCAGCACCTCCCTGGGCGCCGTCCTGCTGCAGGGCTGGTCGCTGCGCTGTCCCCCGCCCTTGTCCCGCTTGTCCCGCTCTCTCCTGCGCAGCGAGGCTTCTCCTCCCTCCTGCCGCGGAGCGTCCAGGCGGCGCTACCAGGAAACAATGAGCATTGCTTTACTCACACCCCGTCAGGGCTCCCCGCTCCCCAGGTTAGTGCTAAAGGTGCCACTTCAACGGGGGACATCAGCCCGGGCCCCCAAACAGAATCGCTGTGCTGCTTCTCAGCACATCCCCGGGCCCTGACCATGACTTTGGTACTAAAAACATGTTGCACCAAGAAACCTCAGAGCCCCTAGCAAGGCTCTACAGTGCTCTGCAGAACTGACCTTGTGCATCACCTCCAGAGCATCCATCACCTTCATCCTGCTCCCTGCCCGAGGCCCCCAGAGCCTCCTGGCACGAGGTCTCACTCCCCTTCCCAGAGTCTAAATCATGGCTCTTATCATCTGAGGGTGCCTCTGGCAATCCATTCACTTGATCACCAGTCTGCCCCTCTTCAATGACTTCTTCATATGCTTCAAAATCTTCCTCATATTCTAAAACAGAAGAATTGTACTGTGAGACAAGAAACAGAATTCACAATTAACAAAGTTCTTTTTAAGCAGATAGAAGTTAATGCCATTGATCTCCTTTTGCTCTTGAATTTGCTCAGTCTTTTTAAATCCGGGAGAGAATCTAAAACCACAGATAGGAATGAGCATAGGTAAGAGCACATTATCATAAAAAAGCATTGTGTTCTTCATAGAGTAGAAAAAATGCAGCAAAACTACAAGTATGATTAATACATCAAAACAAAAATAAACAAAATTACCATCTGTGGAAAGTACTAGAAACATTTAGAGCCAGGAAAACTCAGAAATTAAATGTAAGAATCTCTTAATACAGGAGAAAAACTGGTCGTGAGAAAAAAAAATTACAAGCAATTGAGAAAGCTGGAGAAAGGTAATAATATATTGTAGTGCAATAGGTCAAATAGCAGAGAAGTGTCTTGTAAGCTCAGTGAATTTCATGAACTGCAGGCAAAGGGCACTGAGAGGAACTCTGCTGTCACACTGCTCTAAGGTGCTGCTCCAGGGCCCAGGGCAGAGCCCAGCACAAACACATCCTGCACAGAAAGATGTCCACACTCATACTCACACTCATACTCACACTCATACTCACATTCACACTCATGTCCACACTCATGTCCACACTCCAGATTTCAGCCAGGTGCTCTCCTGACGAGCTGTGTCACCTGACAGGTGACAGGGCAGAGGAGCTGCAGGGATGCAACAGCACCTGGGCCCAGCCCCCAGCCCTTCCCAGCCTCTGCTCAGCCTGCAGCTCAGGACCCTCCTCACACAGATCAGTAAACACTGCCCTTCCCCAAACCGTGCACACCCAGCACAGCACGGGGAGGGATCCCACCTGCAGTGCAGAAACTACCTGCTGCTGCACAGGGAGCACACCTGGAATGGCAGGGAACACACCTGGAATGGCAGGGAGCACACCTACAGCACACAGGGAACATACCTGGAATGGCAGGGAACACACCTACAGCACACAGGGAGCACACCTGGAATGGCAGGGAGCACACCTACAGCACACAGGGAACATACCTGGAATGGCAGGGAGCACACCTACAGCACACAGGGAGCACACCTACAGCACACAGGGAGCACACCTGCAGCACACAGGGAGCACACCTGGAGCAGGCAGGTGAGCTGGCACTGCTGCCCACACCACCTGTCCCTTGTGGCCCTCATTCCTCCCTGCACAGATTCCATTGCTGCCCTGCCTTCCTTCCACCAGGGCTGTGACAGACTGAAGGGACAGAGGTCCCAAGGACAGAAATGAAGAGCTCCTCATGCAGGGCCAGTTAGGGAAACAAACAATTACCAAGACAATGAAAACTGGAGGAGAAAGGAGATTTATTTTTCTGTGTTAAAAATCTGTTTCAGTGTGGGCAGTGAGGTCTCTTTAGGTAAGTGTCAGAGGGGCATTTCCTCCTGAAGGAAGAAGGCTTCATTAATCCCAAACACACATCTGGAGGGACTAATAAAAGTCAGATGAGCAGTAATGATGCAGAACTGTGAAAGCAAAAATAGGCATAGGAAGTAGGAATTAAAATCTCTCTGTAAGTGTGATTGCCTCTAAAGAAGACTTTAATAAGGAGCAAGTAAAGGCAGAGGCAGAGCCTGACTCCTCTTCCACAGCTGAGTGCACCTTCCACCATCCCTGGCTGCTCCAAGCCCCGTTTAACCTGGGCTTGGGCACCAGGGCTGGGCAGGCAGAGCTGCTCTGGAGCCAGAGTCACTGCCTCAGCCCCCCTTCCTCACCTTCTGCCTGCTGCACAGCCCCTTCCTCACCTTCTGCCTCAGCCCCCCTTCCTCACCTTCTGCCTCCTGCACAGCCCCTTCCTCACCTTCTGCCTCCTGCACAGCCCCTTCCTCACCTTCTGTCTGCTGCACAGCCCCTTCCTCACCTTCTGTCTGCTGCACAGCCCCTTACTCACCTTCTGCCTCCTGCACAGCCCCTTCCTCACCTTCTGCCTCCTGCACAGCCCCCATCCTGCTGCAGGGCTGAAGGAGCCCTTCCAGTTCTGCTGCCCAGACACCACCACACTGCTCATGGCCCAGCCAAACTCGCTGTCCCACCCCTTCCCCAGAATGCTGCTGTCCCATTTCTCACCCCCTGCTCATGTCTGGAACACTGTACCTTCTTTGCTGGTGTCTTCCTCACTCTCTTCTCTCTCCTCACACTCCTCGCTCTCCTCGGTGCTCGGGTTTTCTGTTTCCTCCTCACTGAACTCCTCCTCAGTGTCCAGTGTCCTCTCCATGGTCTCTGCACTGGTTCCCTGGCTCGGGGTGATGACTGAGGCTGATTCTCCCGTGGATTTGGGCTCAGTGCTGCTGTCACACAGCTCGCAGCACACGGCACGGTGACAGGGACACACGCGCTTCACCTCACAGGGTCTGCCCTTCCTCTTGGGAGGGGAGGGCTTTTTGTCCAGGCCCATGGCAATAATGCACCTGTAAATAGCACAGATTGGCAAACACCACACTTTTCTTCTTTGGGCAATGGAGGGCAGCAGACACAGTGAGTTCAGCCTGTGATCAGCAGTGAGACCAGCTGCCCTGCACTGCACAGTGATCACAGCAGCACCCTGAACCACAACTGGGGGGGAAGGAGGACACTGAAAGTTACTCATTTCCTTTTTCTGTCCTGTTTACCTTCCTAAGAGAAACCCAAGCAGATGGAAAACAAAGAGTTTTGAAGGAGCTGGGGCTGCTCCTCTTGTACAAAAGGCAGTGATATGCTCTGTTACAGTCAGGAGCTGCACAGAAGTGCTGGACCTTGGCCAGCAGAAAGCTCTCATGACAAAGCTGACAGCACAGAAACCACTGCAGCACCCCCTGAGAACCCTGACCCACCAGGGAAAATCAGCTGGGACCTTGACTGCACACCAGAGTGGGCACTCAGTGCATGGCACAGAGCAGAAAACAAACCACTTGCACTTGGCCTGAAGGATGTGAAAACAGCTGGAATATATGGGGAAAAGCAGTTAATGGAGATGGTTTTCAGTCATCAGGTAAGGCCAGCTGGACCCATAAGAGGCAGGAAAAAAGAGAGGTATCACTAAGGGATAGGGGGAAAGGGGGACAGAAAGGGGGAGTAACTCAGAAATTAATTAACACAATTTTTGGATACTATATTAAATTCAGAAAATTCACTTCAAATCTTCTAGAAATCACAAAAAGCTAAGATTTGGGCATTTCCTAAAAACTATAGCCACTATATCCATTCTGAACTCAGATGCTTTTCACTCCTTTAAACATGCATTAACAAAAATCATGTTCATTTTTAGACTGGAGCAAAAACTATGGCACAATAAAGTGGCCTTTTTTTTTTTTTTTTTAGAATTCAGTTCTTATCTGAAGGAACAGAGTGCAGCTCTGTGGAGAGTCCCTTCCAACCGCTTGCTTCTCTTCTAAAAATTATTTCTTAAAACAACATAAAATATTTTAAATTATCCCCATGTCCATAAGTTTACTGTATGGCCTGAGTTAACAGAGAAGACTTTATGAAGATGAAAGCCTTTTGGCAGAATCTGCAGTTGGTCACAGCACTGACTCTCACCCAACACCTTTCTGCACTGATTTGGTTTCTGAGCCGTGGCAAACACTCGGTGCTGCTTGAGAGGGAAGGGAAGCAAGCTGTGGGCAGCTGGGGCAGGAGGGGCAGGGGCAGGTGGGGCAGGTGGGGCAGGAGGGGCAGGGGCAGGTGGATGCTGGGGCAAGAGGCAGCTGGGGCAGGAGGGGCAGGGGCAGGTGGGGCAGGTGGGGCAGGTGGGGCAGGAGGCGGCCAGGGCAGAGGCAGGAGGATGCCGGGGCAGGTGGGGCAGGAGATGCTGAGGTAGGTGGATGCTGGGGCAAGAGGCAGCTGGGGCAGGTGTCTGGCAGCACAGGTACCTGTAGCAGGGCGGGGCTCCTGCCACGTGCAGCACCCTGAAGTAGCTGTTCCTGGTCCTGTTCCTGTTCCCGTTCCCGTTCCTGCCCCCGTTCCTGCCCCGCAGGTGCCGGTACTCGCAGCAGCTGCTCAGCCGCTCCAGCTCCGTGTCGTTCAGCACGAAGGTCAGGCTGAACGGGAAGCCAAGGTGCCTCTTGGACACGAACTGGAAGGTGTCTGCAACCACAGGGAGAGGCTTCAAGGAAAGGTATTGCACTTTGCTGTCAGCCTGTGCAGGTGCTGTGACAGCTGCATCACCGCAGCACCCAGCCCTGCAGGACAGGCACGGGGCTCAGCTCTGGGTTAAACCCTTCCCCTCCTCACCCAGCCCTGCAGGACAGGCACAGGGCTCAGCTCTGGGTTAAACCCTTCCCCTCCTCACCCAGCCCTGCAGGACAGGCACGGGGCTCAGCTCTGTTAAACCCTTCCCCTCCTCACACCCAGCCCTGCAGGACAGGCACGGGGCTCAGCTCTGTTAAACCCTTCCCCTCCTCACACCCAGCCCTGCAGGACAGGCACGGGGCTCAGCTCTGTTAAACCCTTCCCCTCCTCACCCAGCCCTGCAGGACAGGCACAGGGCTCAGCTCTGGGTTAAACCCTTCCCCTCCTCACCCAGCCCTGCAGGACAGGCACAGGGCTCAGCTCTGGGTTAAACCCTTCCCCTCCTCACCCAGCCCTGCAGGACAGGAACGGGGCTCAGATCTGTTAAACTCTACCCCTCCTCACCCAGCCCTGGCTCTTGCCAGCCCCGGATCCCAAACTGGGACAGCTGGCACAAGTGACAGTCACACTGTCAGTCTGGCCACTCACTGCTGCAGCAGGACAAAGGCCAGAGCCTCACAGCCATTTCCAGTTTCCCAGAACACAATTCCTCTTTTACTGGTGTGATGGAGTTGCACTCACATAAAATAGATGGGAACTGGGCTCCCACTATGTTATTTTCCTTCTGGATAAGAAGGGACATTACTGATCTATTTCAGCAACCCATAACTCCTTTTTAAGGGCAGTTTATTGCTTCAACTGCTCTATTAACTATATATCTCTATAGAAAATTAACCTAAGCCATGAGTATTTTGTTAAATCGATTCTCTAAATTCTTCTACCATCATTGCCAAAGTAACTGTAACCTCACTTTCAATCATGGGACTGTAGATCCAGATTTAATGTGGAGGCAGATGGTATAAACATCCCTGGTGCATATATCCTGACCAAGCTGAGCTGAACCCACTCTGATGCCAGGGCAAAGTTTTAGAAAAACGATTCTGCCAGAATCAGAATGAGCTCTCTGACTCCATCCTTACCCCCCTCCATCAGCTCGCCTCTGTAGACACAAATGTTCTCTGTTCCACAGTATTGCTGGTAGACTTTGACCTGGTCCTTGTAGCCAAGGGACACGTGCTTACTCCTTCCCAGGTAGATCATGGTGACCAAGGCATTGCTGCACCGCGGGGACTTGGGGTACCCTCGAGTATTCTGCAGCAGAAAATGCACAGAATGCCTCCAGCCCCACTCCAAGGGGGAAACAGCTCACACCTGTGAGCACACACTTGAGACCTGCAGGCTTTTACAAGCACTGAGCTGATTCAACTGGGAGGTGTTTGTAACATGCAGAGGGTCTGGGAGGTGTTTCCAGCTGAAAACCCAATGCACTCAACAGCCCCACATTGCAGGGACCAGCTCTAATGCCCCCATCGTCCCCAGCCCTGGGCTCCTGCACCCTCATCTGCAGGAGTTCAAAGTGCCTGGGGACAGTGAGTCCATGCACCCAGGGCATTTCACAAAGCCCAGATCCTGGTGCCAGGCACAGGCCAGACTGACTGAACTGGAAGCCTTGGAATAACAGTCAACTACAGGCTGTAGTTCAGCACCTTTTTTTGCTCCCCAGCTGACGAAAAACACCAAAAGCTTTAGTTTACAGAGATGTGCACTGCAGTTATATATTTCAATAGTTACACATTTTCTTTAAGCTGACTAGGCAGGCACATCTTTCAGCATTACACAAACACCCCAGCGAGGAGCACAGTGCTCCTGGCAATGCAGGCTGTGCTCACCCTGATGAGGAGCTGCTCATTTACAGAGCCATGCACAGCAGTTAAGTATTTAATATTTTAATATTATATAGATATAATATATATTGTATATCATAATATATTATATAATTATATAATATATTATATAATTATATAAAAATTTGTTTATATATTTATACTTTAAAATTTATATTTTTATTATATATTTATAAATATATTTATATTTTTTATATTTAAATATGTTTCATATTTTGTATTTTCTTTGTGCACACACACCTTTCAGCATCCCACACACACCCCAGCGAGGAGCACAGTGCCCCTGGCAATGCAGACAGTGCTCACCCTGATGAGGAGCTGCTCGTTGCAGACTGTGGTGGGCTGCAGGCCCCTCTCGGGGGGCAGGGGGCCCCTGAGCGCTGTCCTCAGCCTGTCCCCCCGGCGGGGGCGGGCGGGGGGCACGGGCAGAGCCCGGGGGCACAGGGCAGGGAGCTGGTAGGGCGACAGAGGCAGGTACTCCAGCGAGGTCACCACCTGGATCTCACTGCTCTCCCCCTGCAAGGCATTCGGCAGAGTGACACGGCTGGGGACACACAGCGCCCCAGGGAACGGGCTGGGGAGGGCCATGGCAGTGCACCGAGCAGCAGGGACTCTCTGGAACTGCTCCTAACCCAGGGCATCCTCTGGAACTGCTCCTAACCCAGAGAATCCTCTGGAACTGCTCCTAACCCAGGGCATCCCTCTGGAACTGCTCCTAACCCAGAGCATCCTCTGGAACTGCTCCTAACCCAGGGCATCCCTCTGGAACTGCTCCTAACCCAGAGCATCCTCTGGAACTGCTCCAAACCCAGGGCATCCCTCTGGAACTGCTCCAAACCCAGAGCATCCTCTGGAACTGCTCCTAACCCAGGAGCACAGTGAAGGACAGCCTCAGCCCATGGACACAGTGCCCTATACACAATGTACAACCTCAGCCCATGGTCACAGTGCTGCTCTGGGCACACTGACAGCCTCAGCCCATGGTGCTGCTGTGTGTGCACAATGAAGAACAGCCTCAGCCCATGGTCACAGTGCTGCTCTGGGCACACTGACAGCCTCAGCCCATGGTGCTGCTCTGTGCACAATGAAGAACAGCCTCAGCCCATGGTGCTGCTCTGTGCACAATGAAGAACAGCCTCAGCCCATGGTGCTGCTCTGGGCACACTGACAGCCTCAGCCCATGGTGCTGCTCTGGGCACAATGAAGAACAGCCTCAGCCCATGGTCACAGTGCTGCTCTGTGCACACTGACAGCCTCAGCCCATGGTGTTGCTCTGGGCACAATGAAGAACAGCCTCAGCCCATGGTCACAGTGCTGCTCTGTGCACACTGACAGCCTCAGCCCATGGTGTTGCTCTGGGCACAATGAAGAACAGCCTCAGCCCATGGTCACAGTGCTGCTCTGTGCACACTGACAGCCTCAGCCCATGGTGCTGCTGTGTGTGCACAATGAAGAACAGCCTCAGCCCATGGTGCTGCTCTGGGCACAATGAAGAACAGCCTCAGTCCATGGTCACAGTGCTGCTCTGTGCACACTGACAGCCTCAGCCCAATGGTGCTGCTCTGGGCACAATGAAGAACAGCCTCAGCCCATGGTGCTGCTGGTGTTTCAGTGCAGGCACCTGTGTCTGGCAGCCCAGAGGAGGGGCTGGGGCCAGGGGCAGCACTGCTCACCCTCAGGCAACTCTGAAAGGGAAAAGAGAGAGAAAACCTCAGTGAGTGGCTTGCAATGCCCAGCAGCACAGAGGAAACAGCCTGATGGGGGTGATGCAGTGATGAGAGATTTCAGATACCTACAGGACAGGCATTTCCTAGTCTGCCTCAAGAGCCAGACCCTTCAGCACTCTGGCTGACCACCCAAAACAACTCCTGGCCAGAAATACAAGGTTTGCTCCTGTCCCTTCATGTGCAGCCTTGGAGCAAGCACAATGACCTCTCAGGAACTGCATCAGTGTGCTGTGGCTTTCAGCACAGGCACCCAGAGAGAATGCACAGCAAATCACACTTATTTTTGTTCAATATTTGGGTTTCTTCAGACTGTTTTATATCTTGTTTTCCTTGTATGCCCTTCAGAATACCAAGTTAAAATATTGACACCTAACAGAAGTGTTGAACTGTGGTTTACTCACCACCTTAGAGGAGAAAGTCTCCCTGATTCGGTGAGGATGAGCACAATGTCCAACAATACAATCAACTCCAAGTCCAGGCAAACTCTATGAAGAGAAGGTCGTTCAGGACTTAAAAGTTTCTCTTCAGTCTGCACCAATTATCATTGTTGATAGAGAGAACCAGTTGAAACTGAACTAGATATTTGATATATTATATTGATATATGTAATTATATATAATAATAATAATTATATATATGTTATATAATGAGCCTATATATATATACACTACACATATGTAATTATATATAATAATAGATATTATATATCATATAATATATAACTATATATAATATATATTATATATAGTATAATATATAACTATATATAATAGAGTTTACATATCACAATATTATATATAATATGGTGATATTGATATATTATATGATATCTATATTATATCTAAATATTGACCTATGACTTGGGGCTGTAGCACAGTATATTTCAAGGGTATATTAACATTCCCTCCTTGCTGTTAACAAAGAGCAAAAGGCAGAGCTCCTAGACCACAGCCCTCTGAAACGAGCTCCAGTCTGCTTTCATCCCTTTATCCAGTTTTCTAAAAGAATGGACAGCCCATTTTCAGGGCTTTACAACACGTGTAACCTTGTCTAGAGCCCCTGTGCCCCCTGACAGTGCCCCACACTGACTGCAGCCTGCTGAGGTCATGGGGCAGCCAAAGTGAAAGGCTGAAGCACATTTATCAGAGAGCAGAGTTTTGGGGGTTTTTCCAGGCTCTGATGTGCCATTCCTGCAGCCTCTGGAGGCTCCTCTGGACAGAGCCCGGCACTCAGGAAATCAGCCTGTGACTGGGGATGGGGCCCCAACCCAGCACGTCCAGGCCCTGCAAACTGCACCCAGGCCCTTGTGCACACTTTCAGCTCCTGTGCTTCCCTGCAGAGGCTGGTGAAACTCACACATTGAGAGCAACAAGCCTCTTCTGCAGCCACCAGAGGCCAGAGCCCGTGGTGGTTCCTGGCTGGGTGTGGGCACTGCACGTGGATGATTTCTTCCAGGGATTCTCTGATTCGATCCAGCTGCAAGAAAAGGAACTGTTGTTTCTGTGGCACTGAATCCAAACACAGTGATGTGTGTCTCTTGGGTCTGTCTGTCACTGCACAGCTGTGCAATCAGCTGGCCTGCACCTGATGGAGCAGGTGCTTAAGGGAGGAAAGGACACCATGGGACAATGACAGGGACAAGCAAAAAGGCTTGTTCCCAGCTCTAGTTCATTTCCCCGCACCTGATGGAGCAGCTGCTTAAGGGGGGAAAGGACACCATGGGACAATGACAGGGACAAGCAAAAAGGCCTGTGCCCAGCTCTGGTTCATTTCCCTGCAGCTCTCTCTGGCTGCTGACCCACCAGGTTCAATTCATGCCTGTTTCTGTGTATCTCACAATTCTTGGCTTGTTTGAAGGCCTCTTTCTTTCTTGAATTTAAGTGTTCCTGCCACTCCTCTGCTGTGGCTGCAGCCTCTCCCCAGCCTCTCCTGGCTGCCCCCCTGGAAACTGCCCTGCCTCTCACCCTACCTGGCTCAGCATCTCCTTTCTGCTTTCCTCTCAGAGGAGCCCCCCAGGTGGGTTCACTGAGGGGCAAGGTGAGAATTGGATTACAGCTCTGGCTCAGGCAGGCCCTGCACCCAGCACACCCAGATCAGGTGTCTGCAGGGCTGCTGACAGAGCAGCTCTGCTTCACCTCCCAAACATCCACCCTGACAGAATCCCTGCGTGACCTCCCACCACAGGAGATCCGTCAGCAAACAGCACCTTTGCAATTTCCACAGTGACCAGAGTCTTCCAGGAGAATCTCCTCCTCTCTTTACCCCATGACTTGATCACAGTTTACGCATTATTTACAATTTAACAGATCTGACATTATTTACCAGCTGCTCAACGAAGCAGCCACCCATTCTGCTCAAAGCATTCAGGTTCCTAACACAGAAATAAAATGCTGAGCATGTTTCTGCCAAGATGAGGATGACATTTCCCACATGAATTCAGGGGAGAAGAACCACTGACTTCTATGGGATTTCCACTACTCTAACCACAGAATCAAGTTCAAACTCCATGGCACATAAATGAAGACTCCTAAAACCTCTCACATTCCCCACATGCCAGCTCTGCCCAAACCCTGTGCAGAGACAAACAACCAAACATGAGCTCAGTGCTCATCAGCAGCCAAAAGCAGAGAGGTCTAGAATTACTGGGAGGACAATGTATCTTGAATTATTCATTCTGTTACAGTTCCCCATTTCAAAACAGAAATAGTAGAATCAGACAAGGTAAAAAAACAGCAGCAGTAGTGAGAAGCCTGGAATGGCTCAGGTAAGAAAAATTCAGACTGAGGACCTTCAGCTTAGAAAACTGAGAAGAATGTATATGAAACCACAGATGCCTTGGAAAAAGAGAACATTTAAGAACTTTTGTCATACTGAGAACAATGGAGCATCAAACAGACAGGTCAGACAGCAGAGACATTTATTACTATCCAGAAATGCAGGGAGGTACCCTTTCATGCAATTCAGGATTAAATCACCCAACCAAGAACACTCCAGAAGCAGAAGAATAACTAGATTCAGAAGGAGTTAAATGCATGAATGGAGTTAAATGCATGAATGGAGTTAAATGCATGAATGGAGTTAAATGCATGAATGGAAGCTCTGAACTTCTGGACAAAGGATGAAGGAGATGCAGGATGATCCCCTACTTGCCTGTTTCTTGTCCTTCCCTGGTCAGAGACAGAGCCCTTGTCTCATCAATCACAGGCTGGTGGTTGTTGCTCAGCACAGCTCCCATCAGCAGTGCTGCAGCCTTACCTTGTCTGACTGCATCCTGTCCTTGCCCCCAGCACAGCCGAGTCTGTTCCTGCTGCCCAGCCGGCGATGGTGCTGCCATGTGAGAGGAAAAGAAATGCCATTACTGTGTGTGCTGCAGCTCTTCCTCCTGCTCTCACTGTGCTGCAGCTCTTCCCCTGCTCTCACTGTGCTGCAGCTCTTCCAGCTGCTCTCACTGTGCAGCAGCTCTTCCTGCTGCTCTCACTGTGCTGCAGCTCTTCCTGCTGCTCTCACTGTGCTGCAGCTCTTCCTGCTGCTCTCACTGTGCAGCAGCTCTTCCTGCTGCTCTAACTGTGCAGCAGCTCTTCCCCTGCTCTCACTGTGCAGCAGCTCTTCCTGCTGCTCTCACTGTGCTGCAGCTCTTCCTGCTGCTCTCACTGTGCTGCAGCTCTTCCCCTGCTCTCACTGTGCTGCAGCTCTTCCCCTGCTCTCACTGTGCAGCAGCTCTTCCTGCTGCTCTAACTGTGCTGCAGCTCTTCCTGCTGCTCTCACTGTGCAGCAGCTCTTCCCCTGCTCTCACTGTGCTGCAGCTCTTCCCCTGCTCTCACTGTGCTGCAGCTCTTCCTGCTGCTCTAACTGTGCTGCAGCTCTTCCTGCTGCTCTCACTGTGCAGCAGCTCTTCCCCTGCTCTCACTGTGCTGCAGCTCTTCCCCTGCTCTCACTGTGCAGCAGCTCTTCCTGCTGCTCTCACTGTGCTGCAGCTCTTCCCCTGCTCTCACTGTGCTGCAGCTCTTGCTCCTGCTCTCACTGTGCTGCAGCTCTTCCTGCTGCTCTCACTGTGCAGCAGCTCTTCCTGCTGCTCTCACTGTGCTGCAGCTCTTCCCCTGCTCTCACTGTGCTGCAGCTCTTCCCCTGCTCTCACTGTGCTGCAGCTCTTCCTGCTGCTCTCACTGTGCAGCAGCTCTTCCCCTGCTCTCACTGTGCTGCAGCTCTTCCCCTGCTCTCACTGTGCAGCAGCTCTTCCTGCTGCTCTCACTGTGCTGCAGCTCTTCCCCTGCTCTCACTGTGCTGCAGCTCTTCCTGCTGCTCTCACTGTGCTGCAGCTCTTGCTCCTGCTCTCACTGTGCAGCAGCTCTTCCTGCTGCTCTCACTGTGCTGCAGCTCTTCCCCTGCTCTCACTGTGCAGCAGCTCTTCCTGCTGCTCTCACTGTGCAGCAGCTCTTCCCCTGCTCTCACTGTGCTGCAGCTCTTCCTGCTGCTCTCACTGTGCTGCAGCTCTTGCTCCTGCTCTCACTGTGCAGCAGCTCTTCCTGCTGCTCTCACTGTGCTGCAGCTCTTCCTGCTGCTCTCACTGTGCAGCAGCTCTTCCCCTGCTCTCACTGTGCTGCAGCTCTTCCCCTGCTCTCACTGTGCAGCAGCTCTTCCCCTGCTCTCACTGTGCAGCAGCTCTTCCTCCTGCTCTCACTGTGCAGCAGCTCTTCCTGCTGCTCTCACTGTGCTGCAGCTCTTCCTGCTGCTCTCACTGTGCAGCAGCTCTTCCCCTGCTCTCACTGTGCTGCAGCTCTTCCCCTGCTCTCACTGTGCTGCAGCTCTTCCTGCTGCTCTCACTGTGCTGCAGCTCTTGCTCCTGCTCTCACTGTGCAGCAGCTCTTCCTGCTGCTCTCACTGTGCTGCAGCTCTTGCTCCTGCTCTCACTGTGCAGCAGCTCTTCCTGCTGCTCTCACTGTGCTGCAGCTCTTCCCCTGCTCTCACTGTGCAGCAGCTCTTCCTGCTGCTCTCACTGTGCAGCAGCTCTTCCCCTGCTCTCACTGTGCTGCAGCTCTTCCTGCTGATGCTCTCACTGTAGCTGCAGCCTTGCTCCTGCTCTCACTGTGGGGCAGCAGCATCTTTCCTGCTGCTCTCACTGTGCTGCAGCTCTTCCTGCTGCTACTACTCACTGTGCAGCAGCTCTTCCCCTTGCTTCTACACTGTGCCGGCAGCTTCTTTCCCCGCTCTCCACTGTGCTGCAGCTTCTTCCTGCTGCTTCACTGTGCTGCAGCTCTTCCCCTGCTCTCCACTGTGCTGCAAGCTCTGCTCCTGCTCTCACTGTGCAGCAGCTCTTCCTGCTGCTCTCACTGTGCAGCAGCTCTTCCTGCAGCTCTCACTGTGCTGCAGCTCTTCCCCTGCTCTCACTGTGCTGCAGCTCTTCCTGCTGCTCTCACTGTGCTGCAGCTGACCTCTGCTCCTCACTGTGCTGCCTCTCTCCTGGCTCCACTGTGCTGCAGCTCTTACCCTGCTCTCACTGTGCATGCAGCTTCTTCCGCTGCTCTCACTGTGCAGCAGCTTCCCTGCTCACTGTGCGCAGCTCTTCCCCTGCTCTCACTGTGCTGCAGCTCTTCCTGCTGCTCTCACTGTGCTGCAGCTCTTCCTCCTGCTCTCACTGTGCTGCAGCTCTTCCCCTGCTCTCACTGTGCAGCAGCTCTTCCTGCTGCTCTCACTGTGCTGCAGCTCTTCCTCCTGCTCTCACTGTGCTGCAGCTCTTGCTCCTGCTCTCACTGTGCAGCAGCTCTTCCTGCTGCTCTCACTGTGCTGCAGCTCTTCCTGCTGCTCTCACTGTGCTGCAGCTCTTCCCCTGCTCTCACTGTGCAGCAGCTCTTCCTGCTGCTCTCACTGTGCAGCAGCTCTTCCCCTGCTCTCACTGTGCTGCAGCTCTTCCCCTGCTCTCACTGTGCTGCAGCTCTTCCCCTGCTCTCACTGTGCAGCAGCTCTTCCCCTGCTCTCACTGTGCTGCAGCTCTTCCCCTGCTCTCACTGTGCAGCAGCTCTTCCCCTGCTCTCACTGTGCTGCAGCTCTTCCTGCTGCTCTCACTGTGCTGCAGCTCTTGCTCCTGCTCTCACTGTGCTGCAGCTCTTCCCCTGCTCTCACTGTGCAGCAGCTCTTCCCCTGCTCTCACTGTGCTGCAGCTCTTCCCCTGCTCTCACTGTGCAGCAGCTCTTCCTGCTGTTCTCACTGTGCTGCAGCTCTTCCCCTGCTCTCACTGTGCTGCAGCTCTTCCTCCTGCTCTCATCTCCCCTGCCCTCTCCCTGGCCATACCCCCACTGAGCCCTGCAGCAAAACTGCTGTGGGCTGAATCTATTTGTATTTCACTGCTTATATTCACACAGCCAAGGGAGCAGCTGAGCCCTGGTAAAGCCGTAGGAACCAGCTCCATTCCTGACACCCCACAGCAAGGTGCCCAAATTTTGCACTCAGGCAATGTATATAAACATGTCCAAACTGGTTGGTTTCTCTCAGGATTTTTCAAAGCAAGCTGGCCCTGTGAATATCATCTCACAATCTGCCAAGGAGCAGGAAAGGAAGCCAGGACAGTGGCTGCTCCCACAATAACTCAGCTGAGAGGAGAGGCCCCTGCAGGTTTCACGTGGGGACATGTCCTGCACAAAGAGTGTCCCTTTCCCATCAGGAAGAGCACTCCAGGGAAGCAGCAGGGCACGTGGGGAGCAGCCCCAGGGCTGAGGGCTGCCCCCAGCCCAGCTGCCTTACCTCCATGTCCAGGACCTTTCGGAATATGGCATCGGCCAGGCGCTCCCGGGCGTGGCTCTGGCGCTCCCTCCGCATGGCATGGGCACGGAATTCCCTCTCAGGGATGATCCTGCCACTCCTTGAGATCTGCCAGGCACAAACAGAATCCTACTGAAAGCAGCAAGGTGAAATAGGCCCTGTTCTATTTATTATTTTGAAACTGTACATTTCCCAAAGGCGTGGAAAGGATTCAGCACTTGCCTCCCTGCTTCACCTGTCTGTGCAAAGCAGAGTCACACCGAGGGGTGCACCAGTGCTTGTAACAAAATGTTCAGCATTGCACCTTTACCAAATCTTTCAGTTTCCATTAAACTCTTTGGAAAAATTACACTGAGCTATTTAAACAAGCCAAAGATGCTTACAGCTCACAGTGTAAAAACCCTGAGTGAATCAATATGATGCTGTGCATCTGAAAACTGAAACACTTTGCAGAGGGAAACTCCAAGGAGCAAAAGGAAATATGGAAAAAAAAAACCAAAAAACATTCTGAAATGAATGTAGAATTGAGGGAAACTTTTCAGCCTCACCAGTCCTGATTTCTGAAGATGTCGTCTTATCCTGGCATTGCTGAAATATCCAGCCAGGTGTTTGTCTGTAAGACTGTTGTAGGTTTCAAGAAGTCTGCAATAAAAAAAAAGGAAATGCTTATAATCCCACTGACTGACAAATTATTACAGTTTAAGTTAAACAGAGCTACCCAACAGCTTGCTACACAAAATGCACAACTGTGTCTCACTTCACCCTCTGGAAAACTGGACAGTGACACCAGGATGCAGTTTGTGGTACTGTAAATCCTTCCACTTTTGTTTTACAGCACATATTTCAGTATGTACAGTAGATATTGCACAGTTTACACACTCGGGTACATGCTGCATTAAACACTCAGCCTGACCTGGCTGTCTGAGGCAGGATTTGCCTCAGTTACACCAGAGACTGATCTTTTGTTTCCTTTGGCTTAGGTTTAAATGCACTGTGCCTCTATTACACCCCTTTCAGCTGGATCATTCAGTTATACATCTATTGCTAGGCTGATCTGCCACACACAAAAGCATAATCAAGGAAAGAGAAGACAAATTTTTTAAAGTAAAGAGATCATGGATTTACAGGAATTTTATGTGGGTTTCACATTAACATCAAAGGTAGCTGCCAACAATAAATTAAACTTTAAACAAACAATGTAGGTTACCCTTTTATGCCTGTTGGTTAAACACTGGTATGATAGCAACTGTTCTATGTTACTTTTTTATTCCAGAGTTGAATTTGAAACCACCTGATTCCACCAATTTTGCTAAGTACTCATTTATGGTATCACCTGGCAACTGCATGTTGAGGCAGAGGAGAAACTCAATCCAACTCCTTTCTATTCACTTCCTTCCATCTAAGATATCCTAGACCATATTACTAGTTAAAATGCAGCTCCCACCTGAACACAGTGATGTGGCAATTTCTGTTTCACCACAGTCTCAGAACACGCATTTTCTCATTTAAATTATGAATAGGCTGGCCCTCAAAAATTAGAATTAAATTCAAAGGCCAGAAGGGTTTCAGAGGAAATAAGGAAATAACCAACACCAGTTAAATCAGTGGGCAGAATGCAGGAGGGCCCATGGGACCCCGAGCACCACACTCCTGCCCTGGAGCCCCCTGTGCCTAGAAATGCTGCCAGGAACATTCCAGCAAGGCAACCAGTCCCCCTCAGTCTGCTCATGGGGTCAACACAAGGATAAGAGAAGTTCTTGTCTGAGCTGTTTTGTTCAAGATTCCAGTATGTAAGAACCACACCTTTAAACCCTCTGCAACAGGCTGAAGTGCAGAACTGAGAAAATCCACATAAGGGAAAAACCACAGGGAAGGGAGAGCCCCAGAGAGCTCTGTGTGTCCCAGTAACCACATCCCTTCTCTGGGCATCCCTGGGGCTCCTTCTCCTCTGCCCGTTCATCCTCTCCATTCTTCTCTCTAAAAACACTGGGTTTTGCTAGAACAGCAGAGTTTTCCTGGCACAGGACCTGAGCTGACTGGTCTGTAGATTTCTGGAGCACATCTGAAGCTGTTCCCAAGATGAGTGTCGTGTTTGTTTCTGACAACATGTCACTCTTAGGTCAGTAATTTTATATTTGAGGTTATTTAGAGTTCTATGGTGCTGTGACCATTGACACTATTATTTATTAACAGTACATTTGTTCTCAGCTGTCAGCTTACCCACAACATTGCACTCAGAGCCAGAGCTGTGTACCATGGTAAATTTTAAGATCAGTCTCCCTCATTTGGAGGGATATCGAGACAAAGTCACAGCAGGCATCCTATGCGTTTTGCAAAGCAACTCTTCACAGTTAATGTTTCACAGTGCAATTAAACCAGTGGCCACCAAACAAATGATGTGAGAGCACCAAGGCTTCAGTCATCGACGGGCAGGGTCACAGGGGACCCGGGTGCCTGTGCTCTACCTGGCACCTGTCTGCCACCCCCAGAGGAACTCTGAACCCCACAACCAGACAGGGAACCAGGAGCCAAAGCGTTCTCTGCTACTGATTTCTCATGAATTTCTCTCTGATTTTTCGCCCGGGAGCGAGTTCTGCCCGTTTCCTTACTCAGAGCATCGCCCACCCGGCCGGGCTGTGCCGGATTTTGTCTCAGCTGCGCAGGGGTTCCCCGCTCCTCCCTGCTCGTCTGTGACATCAGCCCGAGGCAGGCGGATTCTCTGAGCTCAGGAGCCGCGCTCGGCAGCCACAGCGAGGGGATGAGTCCCGGGCAGCGGGGGCTCTCGGGCACATCCCCCCAGAGCCCCCTCCGTCCCTCCCTTCCCTCGGCAGCCCCGGCCCGCAGAGCCGCGATTCCCGCAGCATCCCACTCACCGCGGCTGCGGAGCGCTCATGGTGCGGCCCTGCAGCGTCCCGGCGTCGCCAGGAGACCGGGAAGGGACGGACGGAGGAGGAGGAGGAGGAGGAGGAGGAGGGAGGAGGGAGGGAGGAGGGAGGGAGGATGGAGGGAGGGACGCACAGAGGAGGGAGGGAGGGAGGGAGGGAGGGAGGGAGGGAGGGAGGGAGGGAGGGAGGGAGGGAGGGAGGGAGGGAGGGAGGGAGGGAGGAGGGAGGGAGGGAGGGAGGGAGGGAGGGAGTGAAGGATGGGATGGAGGGAGGGAGGGAGGGAGTGAAGGATGGATGGAGGGAGGGAGGGAGGGAGGGAGGGAGGAGGGAGGGACGGGAGAGGGAGGGAGGGAGGGAGGAAAGGAGGAGGGAAGGATGGAGAGAGGGAGGGACGGAGGGAGGAACGGAGGAGGGAAGAATGGATGGATGGATGGATGGATGGATGGATGGATGGATGGATGGATGGATGGATGGATGGATGGATGGATGGATGGATGGATGGATGGATGGATGGATGGATGGATGGATGGAGGAAGGGAGGGAGGAAGGGAGGAAGAGAAGAAGGGAAGGAGGAGAGAGGAAGGGATGGAGGAAGGGATGTAGGGAGGGATGGATGGATGGATGGATGGATGGATGGATGGATGGATGGATGGATGGATGGATGGATGGATGGATGGATGGATGGATGGATGGATGGATGGATGAAGAGAGGAAGGGATGGATGGATAAACGGTTCTGAACAGAGAGAATTCTGCCAAATTCAATGGTGTGTGGCCCTCACTCTCTTCCTCCATCCTTTTCTGCACTGCCAAGGGGCAGCATGTCCCAAAAAGAGAACAGAACCAGGGACTCTCCAGGATGCTACATTCTCTAAATGGGTGGCTTGCACAAATCAGACACACCTCACTCCTACCTCACTAGTTCTATCCATATTACTTCTTCCAAAATGAAAAAAAATCCTTCCATTTGTCCAACACTTTGGAAATTGACAGAATAAATGTTATGCGACATTCCCAACCAGTCAGTCCCAGTCCTGCTGTGCCTTTCTGCCAGAAAGGCAGAGAGCAGCGACAGAGCTGCTCTGACACCTTCTGGTGACAGAGAATGGTGACAAACTCCATCACTGCCTCGGGACAGCAACGGTGAGGACAGAGCAGAGACTGCTCTGCTTTTCTCCTCTAAACACCATCCAGGATGCAGAGGCAGCACTGAGCAAGAAAGGAGCCACTGCAAACTCATTCATGTCATAGACCCCTACTCAATTAGAATGAATCAAAAACCATTAAATATTGGAACACTGAATATAGAGAAAAGGTATATAGTTTTATATGCACATTATCTCCACAATAATACCCATCATTTATCAATACCTTTAACCTCTGCTTAGTACTTTGATATTAAAAGATGTTTAGTACTTTGATATTAAGAGAGGTTTTCTTTCTCTAACAGCACTGTCAAGAGGAATATTAGGTTCCCAACACAGCACCACTGCTCAGGCCACATTCTGCTTGAGACAGCAGCAGCAGCCAGCAGCTTTCACCTGGATAATCAGCTGGGACACGACCTACACTCATCACTTACCCCAGGGGGATCACTAAACCCTTCACAGAAAACCAGCCCCTGCTCCTGTGGGAAGTGCTGCAGGGAAGGAAACCAGCTCCATTCCCCAGGGAGCCTGGAAGGAGGAGGGACCCCTGCACCTGGGTGGGCAGGGTCCCTGCCTCATCCTCCTCTTCCCAGCTCTCTGAAACCTCCCACTGAAATCATTAACTCAGCAACATTCCATCATCTTCCCTGGCCACAGCAGCTGCTGTGCAATGGATTCCAGGTGTGAGAACAAGGCAGTGAAATGACCCCAGTGCAGTGGCAGTGGCCCCACAGACACCTGCACAGGAGCCAGGAGCTGAGCCTGAGCCCTGCCCACCCAGCACAGGGGCTCAGGAATTCACAGCAGCCAGGGACCCAGCAGACTTTATAAAGGACACAGGAAGAGCTGGAATCTTCACACCCAGCCATGTACACCCAGCTGTGCAGTGATGAGCATCAGTGCCAGGGGCAAATCCTGCAGGGAGCTCCAGAGTGACAGTCCTCTGCATGAGCCAGGACACAGCCTGAGGACAGAACTGCCTCTGCTACAGACACT
Organism: Erithacus rubecula; assembly: GCF_903797595.1. Lineage (NCBI taxonomy): Eukaryota > Metazoa > Chordata > Aves > Passeriformes > Muscicapidae > Erithacus > Erithacus rubecula. The sequence goes on along the minus strand of NC_136662.1, from coordinate 259,934 downwards.
CCATGTCTGAGAGATTCTGCCCATCTTTTGAGCTGCAAAGGGAGACATTTTCTCAGTAAAAGCTTTTATTTCAAGTAAATTATATGACAAAATTTGAGTACAAATTGTGTAACAAATTTGAGTACAAATTTTGTGGCTAAAAGAATTTACAGTTCTAATTAACATGCATGGTGAGCTATTTAAATTTGTGTATCTATAAAAAAGCAGCTTCATTCCGTGTTACCTACAGTGGCCTCACTCTGCCTTCAGATGGACCATGATACCAAACCCCACCATCCCCTGCAGCACAAAGAACACCAGCAGAGAAAATTTATTTCCACATTAACCAAAAAAAGCTACCAAAATTGCTTTACAGTAAATGCAACTCTGCTCATTACAAAAAGAAAATGTTAACTAATTCATCTAAGTGAGCATTTTCAGTTCCTGTCAGACATGATCAAAGGCATGTTTATAACATACAATCAGTGAACCATGTAAGCAAAGGTGCAGTTAGAACAGCTACAAACTAAATGGGAAAAGCTGCTCCTTTACAGAAGGAGCACCATCTTCCCTCGAGCACCACTGCTGTGAATAATGTCTTCATGAGCCTGGGCTACTTTCTCCAGGGGGTATTCCAAGCCCACCACAGGCCTCAGCCAGCCAGCTTCTACCCCCTTGAGGATTGCTGTGGCACATTCATTCCTTTCCTCCTGCAGGCAACAAACACAGTGCTTGTGACAAGGCCTTTGCATTTTAGAATAGTGCAAGAATTAAAGCAAATTCCAAACATGAAAATGTTTTAGGATGTTCAGAGAGTGAATTAAAACATAGAGAATGAACTAAAGAGTGAAATTATTCATTCTTTTTTCATACAAATAATTTTAACTGTAAATGGAGGGGTGCTGGAAAAGCCAATTAAAGCTTACTTAAAATAGAAATGTTTTCTCACCTCAGTTGCAAGGAACAGACCCACTCCAATAATGCTGGACTCCCTGCTCATTGTGTCTCTTGGGTTTATCTCAATGCGTCCCCTGCAGCCCACAACCTGCCCAAAGAGCCCAAAGATCCAGTCAGAGCTGTTCAGAGAGGTGCTGAAAGCAAAACCAGTGACAGAGCAGCCACCACCCCCTGCACAGGACACACTGTCACCCCCTGCCCCAAAACAAACACTCACTGTCACCCCCTGCACAGGGACACACTCACTGTCACCCCCTGCACAGGGACACACTCGCTGTCACCCCCTGCCCCAAACAAACACTCACTGGTCACCCCCTGCCTAGGGGACACCACTCCACTGTCACCCCCTGCACAGGGACACACTCACTGTCACCCCCTGCCCCAAAACAAACACTCACTGTCACCCCCTGCCTAGGGACACACTCACTGTCACCCTCCCTGCACAGGACACACTCACTGTCACCCCCTGCCCCAAAACAAACACTCACCATCACCCTCCCAGCACAGGGACACACTCACTGTCACCCCTGCCCAGGGACACACTCACTGTCACCCCCCTGCCCCAAAACAAACACTCACTGTCACCCCCTGCCCAGGGACACACTGTCACCCCCTGCCCCAAAACAAACACTCACCATCACCCTCCCAGCACAGGGACACACTCACTGTCACCCCTGCCCAGGGACACACTCACTGTCACCCCCTGCCCAGGGACACACTGTCACCCCTGCCCAGGGACACACTGTCACCCCCTGCCCCAAAACAAACACTCACCATCACCCTCCCAGCACAGGGACACACTCACTGTCACCCCCTGCACAGGGACACACTGTCACCCCCTGCCCCAAAACAAACACTCACTGTCACCCCCTGCACAGGGACACACTCACTGTCACCCCCTGCACAGGGACACACTGTCACCCCCTGCCCCAAAACAAACACTCACTGTCACCCCCTGCCCAGGGACACACTCACTGTCACCCTCTGCCCAGGGACACACTGTCACCCCTGCCCAGGGACACACTCACTGTCACCCCTGCCCAGGGACACACTCACTGTCACCCTCTGCCCAGGGACACACTGTCACCCCTGCCCAGGGACACACTCACTGTCACCCCTGCCCAGGGACACACTCACCATCACCCTCCCAGCACAGGCCAGCAGCTGCAGGTCAGCATCCAGGTTGACATTGGAGAGCATTTCTATGATGATATCCACTCCCCCTGGCCCTGTGCACTCCTGGACAGGACACAGGGTGGCATTTCAGAGCGTGGCTGCCACCAGCTACTCTGAACTCTGCAGAAACCATCCATCCCTCAGCTTGCAGTGCACATCTTCAACACAGCCTTTGTACTGCAGCTGACAGCTAAGGAGCTGGATTGTTTAACTCAGCACATTTAGCACATTCTGCTGTGCTAACTCATGCTCTGATCCCACACTGGAATCTGCTGAATGAAGAAGTCTAAGTGCCACTCTTCCAGCCTAAGATTTTCCTTGTGTAGGAACAAGAAAGGCACTACAGTGTTGCTCCTACATAAATCTAGTTTAAAGTCCTCTGCAAACAACTGTTCAGGTTTTGTTAAGAACACCACAACCTGCATTCCTGAGTGCAGACACCAGCCTACCTTGATTCTCTCTGTGTAATTGGGGTCTCTGTGATTGAAGGCCTGGTGAGCACCATTCCTCAGGACCACATCCATGCCCTCCTCAGTTCCTGCTGTACCCAAAACCTTCAAACCATAAGCTCTGGCAATCTGACATGCTGCCAGTCCCACCTGAGGCAAGAAAGAAAACAGAGAAAATCAGTTTACTTAGTTCTCAGAATTTTAAAATTTAAATACTCTACCAGTGACTTGGAACTTCCCCATTTAAAAAGCTAGTCTGGTAATGTGCTTTATAGCCACTAATTTGGATCTTAAAGACAGTCAAATACTCTTTTAAAAAGAAAATATATTTACAGAGGTATGGTACACTTCTGGGGTTTTTTAGTAGCTATCAGAATTTGACATACATCAATGTAGAATGCTGAGTATCTGTCAAAGCTGGACCATATATTTGTGATACAAATTTAAGGAAACTCTTCACAGAATCACCTGCTGTTAATACCAGCATTATACATTGCAAAGAAAATTTACAGGCACAAATTTTATTAACACTACTTCTTTGGAAAGTAAATTCTCAGTGCCTTCTACCAGCTTTGCACTCCAGCAAGAACAGAAGAGCCACATTTAGTTTATGAAAATTTTAAAAAACAGTTATGATGCTAAATGCCTTAATAGTATCTCAGAATAAGATATGGATTCATCTTTTTGTTGTATAATAAATAATTCAGGACACTTGGCTGTTCACAGCAGCTGTTTGGTGCACACCAGAAACTGAGCAAGTGCAGAGGGTGGGGGATCTAAAACAGGTTTGCCATGAAAACCCCAAGAAAACTAGAAGTGCAATTTGCTGTAGTATTCAGTCTCAGGTTTATATGTTCCAGCACCTTTCCTGGTGCAGCCAGCTGCTGGCTCATGGTAAACACATCCCAGAAATGCACAGTCACCCTGACTCATCCTCAGAGGACTGAGAGCAGCTTGCACATACTGGAAAATCAGAGTTTTCTGCTGTCAAACTCCCAGACCAAGCCCCTGCAGCAAACACCTGCCCAGGGTGGGCCCCTCTGCCCGGGGACCCCACAGCAGCACCCACAGCTCCTGGGAGCAGAGAAAAAGCTGAGCTGCAGATCTCTCCCAAACGTGACCGTGGCTCACAGCCCAGAGAGCAGAGCAGGGCAGAGGGCAGTGCCCCCTCACTGCCTCCCTGGCATACTTACCCCCCCACTGGCACCATGAACCAGCACGCTCTCCCCAGCTCTGGCACGGCCTCTAGGTGAGAACACAGGCAGTGTTGGCACTGGCTGAGTGACACTGAGCTGGGGCTGCAGGCTCTGACCAAACCTCACTGCTCACACAGCACTGACTCCCACTCATGCTCCAGCTGTATCCAATTTAGGGCTAAACAGGTACCACAAACCTTTCTGGGAGAGCAAGGAGGCAGAACAAACCCTGTGCTGGATGGCTTGAAGCAAAACTCAGCCAGCAGCCAGTGAGAGCCTGGCACTGAGCCCCAGCTCAGACTTTGGGCTGTCACAGGACAGGCTCTGCCCCACAGCCCCTGTCTGCTCACTGAGGAAATTAGCACTACTGCCCTTCTTCCTCCCCAGCCAAAACAGAATGAGTACTCAAAGGGAGTCACATCTTATTCCATGGAGCTTTTCCAGGTAGGTTCTCTCAAGGAAAAAGACTCCAGAGGAAAGCACAGTCACAAGTTTCCAGGTCACAATTACCTGACAATTCCATCAGTGCAATGTTTTTGAACACTTCCCACTCACCGACCTCCCCACTTTACAGGAGAGTGAAAACATGAACTTTGGCATTGCAAATATCAAAGATTAAAGTGCAGGAGCAGGGATTTGGTGGCTTACTTCTGGAACAGGGCCCTGTAGGCAGTGAAGTAGGGCACTCCAATGGCTGCCCCCTGCCTGAAGTCCAGCTTGTCTGGCAAAGGAAAGACTCTGTTGGCTGCAGCAACTGCATACTCTGCATATCCTCCAGAAAGCGTCTCGAGGGTGAAAACTCTGTCCCCTTTCTAGAGTGGAGGACAGAACACACAGGAATCAATCCCTTCCCTCCTTTTATTAATAAACATTGAGAAGAAATTTGCAGGGCTCTGTTACATAAATTCCAAATCAGGAAATTCCAGCCCAATTGTACCTACAATTTTAATGTTTGTTTAGGACCAAACGTCTCAAGACTTAAATGGGAGTACCAATTTGAAAACTAAACTGTTGTCATAGATATCCTTTAGCAAATGGAAATTTGCCTTGTCCTGTCCAAAGACTTTTCCACTGAGAAATCCAAGTAAAATTACTAGACAGGAATATACAGCATTTCAACAGTTTTACCAACAAATATCACAATTCATGGAGCTTTACAAGTAAGCACTTTCCATTTCTCAAACACCTTACAGAGAACTTTTCAGTTCTGAAAATTACTGACACTTCAGTGCCTGAAATTATTACACCCAGCAAGAAGCATGCAATCTCAGCTCCTGCAGTGCCAGACTGCAGTGAGTCTTGTGAGAGCCCAGAGGCCCAGGAGGGCTCAGCACGCCCCACAGCCCCACAGCAGACTGGTTTGTGGGGATCCCACAGGGTGCTCTCACCAGCCCTGGAAGGATCCCCCCTTGAGGAGATTGCATCACTACGAGCAACAAAAGCAGGCACAGCCAAAAAGGAGGCAGCAGGCAGCAGGATGGCAGCCAGGTGTGAATACCTTGAAGGCAGTGACGTGCTCCCCAACACTCTCCACCACCCCGGCCACATCCGAGCCGGGCGTGTAGGGCAGAGCTGGTTTCCTGGCGTAGGTCCCTGAACGAATGTAGGTCTCAACAGGATTCACCCCACACACGTGGACTCTGATTAAGACCTGAAAGAAAACAAACACTTCTTAAGCAGCAACTAAAGTGGTTTAGCCCTTGAATTCCCAGAAGAGCATTTTTAGTGAATTCTCAGACAGGCTCTGTGACAAGGCAGTGTCAAAGTGAAGGTGATTTCAGGGAAACCTTGGTGTGGGAGCGGCCCAGAGCAGAGTGAAGAGCCCACATTTGGTGAGCATGGTGCCTGGCAGCAAGAGCACACCGACAAAGCTCACGGGCTCCAGTGTAGGGCTGTGGGCTGCTAGCATCATTACCCCATCTCCCCTCACACAGCTCACGTGTACCTGGTTTGCTTTGGGAACAGGAACTGACACATCTGACTGCAGTTTAAGCACTTCAGGGCCACCGAATTCAAACACTCTGACCGCTCTCATCACACTCCTGGTGGCTGCCATGGCGACCAGAGGATCTGCTGACAGAAACCAGGAGACCCTGGGACCTGCTCAGGCCAGGGGAGCCGAGGAGACGGACACGGGCTGGAACAGGCACACACGGCGGGGACAAAGCGCAGACGGAGCCGGGGACACTGCCTGGGGGCGCGCACAGCACAGCCGGCCCCGCCCACACACACACCCACTCACAGGCCCCGCCCACAAACACACCTGCGCTGTCAGACCCCGCCCACACACACTCACTGCCCAGGCCCCGCCCACACACACCCACTCCTCAGGCCCCGCCCACAAACACACCTGCACGGGCAAACCCCACCCACAAACACACCTGCGCTGTCAGACCCCGCCCACAAACACACTCACTCCTCCAGGCCCCGCTCTTTGGCCCGCCCACGTGCTCCGCCCGTGCCCCGGAAGTGTTCCTTCTATCAGGCCCCGCCCCTCCGGCCCAGCCCCGTCGCCGCCAGAGGCCCGGCCGTGCCCGCCGTGGCGGTGGAGCCGGCGCGGTAGCGCACAGCCGCCGCCTTTCCGTCCCGTCCGGTCCCCGCCGAGGAGCGGCGGGGAGCCCCGCGCCCACCGCCCGCCTGCGGCCCACCTGCGGCCTCCCTGCGTCCCCGGCGGAGGCGGGTGGGACCCGGGCGGGAGGAGCCGCCCCGCCCCTCGCCCCGCCCCGCCGCGCCGCGCGGAGTGTGTCCCTCGCGGGCCGCCGTCCCCCGCCATGGCGGCGTTCGCGCGGCGCAAGGCGCAGCGGCTGGCGCGGCCCGACCCCAGCCGGAAGCGCGCGCTGGACGCGCGGGCCGCGGGGCTGGCGCGGCTGCTGAACGCGCGGGAGCGCTTCTGCACCGCCAGCTCCTGCGACGGCAGGGTCACCGTGACGGTGGGTGCGGGATGGAGGGGCACCCGGGGGGATGGAGGGGCACCCCGGGATGGAGGGGCAACCGGGATGGAGGGGCACCCCGGGATGGAGGGGCAACCGGGGATGGAGGGGCACCCCGGGATGGAGGGGCAACCGGGGATGGAGGGGCACCCCGGGATGGAGGGGCACCGGGGATGGAGGGGCAACCGGGGATGGAGGGGCACCGGGGATGGAGGGGCACCGGGGATGGAGGGGCAACCGGGGATGGAGGGGCACCGGGGATGGAGGGGCAACCGGGGATGGAGGGGCACCCGGGATGGAGGGGCACCCCGGGATGGAGGGGCACCCCGGGATGGAGGGGCACCCCGGGATGGAGGGGCACCGGGATGGAGGGGCACCCGGGATGGAGGGGCAACCGGGATGGAGGGGCACCCGGGATGGAGGGGCAACCGGGATGGAGGGGCACCCCGGGATGGAGGGGCACCGGGATGGAGGGGCACCCGGGATGGAGGGGCACCCGGGATGGAGGGGCACCCGGGGGGATGGAGGGGTCCCGCCCGCCCCGCGGTGTTTGCTGGCGCTCAGCTCCCCGAGCTCCCGCCGTTCCCGGTCCGTCCCTGTCCCTGTCCCTGTCCGTACCCGGTTCCTCGGTCGGTTCCCGGGCCCAGCCCGCTGCTGCCGGGGGCCAGCTCGGTGTGTCTGGGCTCACTCCCAGGGACACTCTTTATTCAGAGCCCAGCTCGGTGTGTCTGGGCTCACTCCCAGGGACACTCTTTATTCAGAGCCCAGCTCGGTGTGTCTGGGCTCACTCTCCAGGGACACTCTTTATTCAGAGCCCAGCTCGGTGTGTCTGGGCTCACTCCCAGGGACACTCTTATTCAGAGCCCAGCTCGGTGTGTCTGGGCTCACTCTCCAGGGACACTCTTTATTCAGAGCCCAGCTCGGTGTGTCTGGGCTCACTCCCCAGGGACACTCTTTATTCAGAGCCCAGCTCGGTGTGTCTGGGCTCACTCCCAGGGACACTCTTTATTCAGAGCCCAGCTCGGTGTGTCTGGGCTCACTCCCAGGGACACTCTTTATTCAGAGCCCAGCTCGGTGTGTCTGGGCTCACTCTCCAGGGACACTCTTTATTCAGAGCCCAGCTCGGTGTGTCTGGGCTCACTCTCCAGGGACACTCTTTATTCAGAGCCCAGCTCGGTGTGTCTGGGCTCACTCTCCAGGGACACTCTTTATTCAGAGCCCAGCTCGGTGTGTCTGGGCTCACTCCCAGGGACACTCTTTATTCAGAGCCCAGCTCGGTGTGTCTGGGCTCACTCTCCAGGGACACTCTTTATTCAGAGCCCAGCTCGGTGTGTCTGGGCTCACTCTCCAGGGACACTCTTTATTCAGAGCCCAGCTCGGTGTGTCTGGGCTCACTCCCAGGGACACTCTTTATTCAGAGCCCAGCTCGGTGTGTCTGGGCTCACTCCCAGGGACACTCTTTATTCAGAGCCCAGCTCGGTGTGTCTGGGCTCACTCTCCAGGGACACTCTTTATTCAGAGCCCAGCTCGGTGTGTCTGGGCTCACTCCCAGGGACACTCTTTATTCAGAGCCCAGCTCGGTGTGTCTGGGCTCACTCTCCAGGGACACTCTTTATTCAGAGCCCAGCTCGGTGTGTCTGGGCTCACTCTCCAGGGACACTCTTTATTCAGAGCCCAGCTCGGTGTGTCTGGGCTCACTCCCAGGGACACTCTTTATTCAGAGCCCAGCTCGGTGTGTCTGGGCTCACTCCCAGGGACACTCTTTATTCAGAGCCCAGCTCGGTGTGTCTGGGCTCACTCTCCAGGGACACTCTTTATTCAGAGCCCAGCTCGCTGTGTCTGGGCTCACTCTCCAGGGACACTCTTTATTCAGAGCCCAGCTCGGTGTGTCTGGGCTCACTCTCCAGGGACACTCTTTATTCAGAGCCCAGCTCGGTGTGTCTGGGCTCACTCCCAGGGACACTCTTATTCAGAGCCCAGCTCGGTGTGTCTGGGCTCACTCTCCAGGGACACTCTTTATTCAGAGCCCAGCTCGGTGTGTCTGGGCTCCCTCCCAGGGACACTCTTTATTCAGAGCCCAGCTCGGTGTGTCTGGGCTCACTCCCAGGGACACTCTTTATTCAGAGCCCAGCTCGCTGTGTCTGGGCTCACTCTCCAGGGACACTCTTTATTCAGAGCCCAGCTCGGTGTGTCTGGGCTCACTCCCAGGGACACTCTTTATTCAGAGCCCAGCTCGGTGTGTCTGGGCTCACTCTCCAGGGACACTCTTTATTCAGAGCCCAGCTCGGTGTGTCTGGGCTCACTCTCCAGGGACACTCTTTATTCAGAGCCCAGCTCGGTGTGTCTGGGCTCACTCTCCAGGGACACTCTTTATTCAGAGCCCAGCTCGGTGTGTCTGGGCTCACTCCCAGGGACACTCTTTATTCAGAGCCCAGCTCGGTGTGTCTGGGCTCACTCTCCAGGGACACTCTTTATTCAGAGCCCAGCTCGGTGTGTCTGGGCTCACTCTCCAGGGACACTCTTTATTCAGAGCCCAGCTCGGTGTGTCTGGCTCACTCTCCAGGGACACTCTTTATTCAGAGCCCAGCTCGGTGTGTCTGGGCTCACTCCCAGGGACTCTCAGACTCTTATTCAGAGCCCAGCTCGGGTGTGCTGGGCTCACTCTCCAGGGACACTCTTTATTCAGAGCCCAGCTCGGTGTGTCTGGGCTCACTCTCAGGGACACTTTTATCAGAGCCAGCTCGGTGTGTCTGGGCTCACTCTCCAGGGACACTCTTTATTCAGAGCCAGCTCGGTGTGTCTGGGCTCACTCTCCAGGACACTCTTTTATTCAGAGCCCAGCTCGGTGTGTCTGGGCTCACTCTCCAGGGGACACTCTTATTCAGAGCCCAGCTCGGTGTGTATGGGCTCACTCTCCAGGGACACTCTTTATTCAGAGCCCAGCTCGGTGTGTCTGGGCTCACTCCCAGGGACACTCTTTATCAGAGCCCAGCTCGGGTGTCTGGGCTCACTCTCCAGGGACACTCTTTATTCAGAGCCCAGCTCGGTGTGTCTGGGCTCCACTCTCAGGGACACTCTTTATTCAGAGCCCAGCTCGGTGTGTCTGGGCTCACTCCCAGGGACACTCTTTATTCAGAGCCCAGCTCGGTGTGTCTGGGCTCACTCTCCAGGGACACTCTTTATTCAGAGCCCAGCTCGGTGTGTCTGGGCTCACTCTCAGGGACACTCTTTATTCAGAGCCCAGCTCGGTGTGTCTGGGCTCACTCCCAGGGACACTCTTTATTCAGAGCCCAGCTCGGTGTGTCTGGGCTCACTCCAGGGACACTCTTTATTCAGAGCCCAGCTCGGTGTGTCTGGGCTCACTCTCCAGGGGACACTCTTTATTCAGAGCCCAGCTCGGTGTGTCTGGGCTCACTCTCCAGGGACACTCTTTATCAGAGCCCAGCTCGGTGTGTCTGGGCTCACTCTCCAGGGACACTCTTTATTCAGAGCCCAGCTCGGCTGTGGTCTGGGCTCACTCCCAGGGACACTCTTTATTCAGAGCCCAGCTCGGTGTGTCTGGGCTCACTCCCAGGGACACTCTTTATTCAGAGCCCAGCTCGGTGTGTCTGGGCTCACTCTCCAGGGACACTCTTTATTCAGAGCCCAGCTCGGTGTGTCTGGGCTCACTTCCAGGGACACTCTTTATTCAGAGCCCAGCTCGGTGTGTCTGGGCTCACTCTCCAGGGACACTCTTTATTCAGAGCCCAGCTCGGTGTGTCTGGGCTCACTCTCCAGGGACACTCTTTATTCAGAGCCCAGCTCGGTGTGTCTGGGCTCACTCCCAGGGACACTCTTTATTCAGAGCCCAGCTCGGTGTGTCTGGGCTCACTCCCAGGGACACTCTTTATTCAGAGCCCAGCTCGGTGTGTCTGGGCTCACTCCCAGGGACACTCTTTATTCAGAGCCCAGCTCGGTGTGTCTGGGCTCACTTCCAGGGACACTCTTTATTCAGAGCCCAGCTCGGTGTGTCTGGGCTCACTCTCCAGGGACACTCTTTATTCAGAGCCCAGCTCGGTGTGTCTGGGCTCACTCTCCAGGGGACACTCTTTATTCAGAGCCCAGCTCGGTGTGTCTGGGCTCACTCCCAGGGACACTCTTTATTCAGAGCCCAGCTCGGTGTGTCTGGGCTCACTCTCCAGGGACACTCTTTATTCAGAGCCCAGCTCGGTGTGTCTGGGCTCACTCCCAGGGACACTCTTTATTCAGAGCCCAGCTCGGTGTGTCTGGGCTCACTTCCAGGGACACTCTTTATTCAGAGCCCAGCTCGGTGTGTCTGGGCTCACTCTCCAGGGACACTCTTTATTCAGAGCCCAGCTCGGTGTGTCTGGGCTCACTCCCAGGGACACTCTTTATTCAGAGCCCAGCTCGGTGTGTCTGGGCTCACTCCCAGGGACACTCTTTATTCAGAGCCCAGCTCGGTGTGTCTGGGCTCACTCCCAGGGACACTCTTTATTCAGAGCCCAGCTCGGTGTGTCTGGGCTCACTCCCAGGGACACTCTTTATTCAGAGCCCAGCTCGGTGTGTCTGGGCTCACTCTCCAGGGACACTCTTTATTCAGAGCCCAGCTCGGTGTGTCTGGGCTCACTCTCCAGGGACACTCTTTATTCAGAGCCCAGCTCGGTGTGTCTGGGCTCACTCTCCAGGGACACTCTTTATTCAGAGCCCAGCTCGGTGTGTCTGGGCTCACTCTCCAGGGGACACTCTTTATTCAGAGCCCAGCTCGGTGTGTCTGGGCTCACTCTCCAGGGACACTCTTTATTCAGAGCCCAGCTCGGTGTGTCTGGGCTCACTCTCCAGGGACACTCTTTATTCAGAGCCCAGCTCGGTGTGTCTGGGCTCACTCTCCAGGGACACTCTTTATTCAGAGCCCAGCTCGGTGTGTCTGGGCTCCCCTGCGGGCTGCCCCTCGCTGAGCTGCTGTAACCCTTTGTGTCCCTGCCAGCACACGGACGGCGCGGGCATCCCAAAGAAGAACTGCACGTGGCTGCTGGTGACACACGAGCCCTGTGCCAAGGGAGATGTGGTAAGAGCACCGTGCCAGGCTGCATTCATATTTATATTTGTATTTATTAATGCTCCTGGTGTCATGGAGAACACATCGTGTCCAAGGGCTTTTATTTCCCCTGCTGAGATGAATTGATACTCTGCTCTCAAAATTAACTTTTCCTTAGATGTGTTATTTAATAAGTTCTTCAAACCTGTTTTAAGAGAATGCTTTTAAACTCAATATCATATTCTCTGCATAGTTATAAATGCAGCTGATAGTCCATAAACTTATATAATTTCTTACTGTCTCGAGTCATATTTAAAACTCTTGCGTTAAAAAACCTCTTGAGCCCAGCTTGCTGTGCTAGCAGACATGGTGTAACAGGGAGTCTCTTACTGCACTGTTAATTTAGTGTTGTTAAATCCTCTGAGATTAAAAACATGTATAGTGCAGAGTTTTTAATTTTTAGCATGTTTTCAAAATAATCTACTCTGCATTTATTGCACAAGTGAAGCAGTTGCAAGGTCAGTATTTTCTCACTCAATTCATAGTTCACTTTACTGTACATATACATTCTCACACGTGCACAAAAGTCTCCTCCAGAATATTTGTTTTCATTAGTATTTGTTCCAGCAGAGCAAAGCTTGCTGGAATTTCTATCAGAAGATTTCAGGCCGAGCAGGATGCAGTAGGGTGTGGTTAACTCTTAGGAGAGGAATACTGTGATTTTTATGTTGTTTTTATGATGTTTTTGTGATGTTTTATGATGTTTTTATGTTGATTTTTATGCTGTTTTGCTGCTTTCCCAGATGACAGCCCTGGAGAAGGCCACAGGTGATGCTGTGTTCAGGTTTGAGCCATTTGTTCTTCACGTGCTGTGTCGGGAGCTGCAGGATGCACAGCTGCTGGTAAAGCCACGTCCAGAACAATGGGCATTGTTGTTCTGTTACATTCCTGCCTCTAAAAAGAAAAGTATTGGCTTTTATAGGCAGTTGCAGAAGTTTTTTTGCAAAACCAAGATTGTACATTGTGTCACAACCCACCCATAAATATATTTTGCTGTGAAAGTGTACAGGACATGTTTAAGCATTTATTTTTTCTGCAGCATTCGGTGGCTATTGACTCTGGGTTCAGGAACTCTGGTATTACAGTTGGCAGAGGAGGAAAAATTACAATGGTAAGAATTCTGCTTCTGTAAGGGATGTAATGAAGTCACATTGTTACGTTAACCTTGATTTTTGTACAAGCCAGGACCTGAGTGGTGCTTGAGAGCTGTCACAGGGCATGCTATAGCAAAGAAATAGCTCACTGCTTTGGCTGACAGCAACCTGAATAATTGCATAGATAAGCAGGTTTTTTACTATAATGAACTCCCTACATTATTTAAATAACCTTTATAAATTAAGCAACTTTATTCCAGGTGAATCATGTGTGTGTTTCAGGCTGTGCGCAGCACTCACTGCTTGGAAGTTCCATTGAGCCACAAAGGGAGATTGATGGTCTCTGAAGAATATATTGAATTTCTGGTACATGTGGCCAATCAGAAAATGGAGGAAAACATAAGGAGGATTGACAGGTTTGTAAGAAAACACCAGTTCTGTTCGTGACATCTAATTTTTATTCAGTATTAAGTAAGACATTAGTAGCCACTTTTCTCCCCTTGCATGTTTTGATTGCATTCCTTTCTCAGAGTAATTTGCAGATCCTGAGCGAATGTATAAAAGCAGTAACCACAGTGTTGTTTCTGGTAGGTTCCACAAAGGCCTGGAGCTGGCTCTGGAGGCTGCAGTCCCTGCAGATCCCTTGTTTCCTGAGGTGCCACAGAAGAGCCAGGTGTACCTGCACAGGAGAAAGAGAGGGGCTGCTCGGGGGCAGGCTGCTCCCAGCACAGAGCTGGAGCCCCAGGATGACACTGAAAGCAGCCTTGCTCTGTTTGCTGAACTCACGATAGACTAAGACATTGGAAAGCAAATGGTGAACAGAGAAATGATTGTAATGCTCTTTTTAAGAGATTCATACACTCCTGTGCTCCGAGTAGTAATGCTCTTGTGCACTGGCCAGAAAAAAGGTAATGAGCAGAACAGTGAGCAGGTGTAGCTACAGGACACAGAGAACAAAGCTGCAGCATTTTTTGGGAATGTTTTAAGTGTACTGTTGAATTAACAAAGTGCTACTTCATCAGTTGCCCCAGAAAGAGCTGGTTTGCTGCGGTCTCACCATTCCCTGTGGCAGCATTTCACTTCCAACTTCGGGGTTTTGCAGAGCCTGCTGCTCTGCAGGTTTCTCCCTCAGGGAGATGGAGAGGTGCTGGGGACAAGCACTGAGGACTGAGGAGCATCCACTGGTGAGACAGCCAATACCTGAGGTGGATATTCCTCAGAGCCTTCCAAAGGAGCACAGTTGGACATGATAGAGGGACTGACACCAGCAGCAGTGACCACAAGCAGTGCCACAGACACTAACAGCAGCAGCACTGCAGTGTTTACATGCTGAGAAATGCAGTTCATCAGAAACTCGTGTGGTATGATCCCACATTGCCCTGAAAAATGAGTAAAAGTTCAGGGAGGCTTTGTGGCATCGTAACACAAAATCATTACCCTCACTGTGGCATCCTGTTACTTTATTCCCATCATCTCTAATGGCTGGAGACTGCTGTTGGCCTCATACTGACACTGAACAAGACCCTACAACAAGAAAAATCAAGCAGCAGGGCAACATGTTACTTCAGTATGTAGAACAGTTTTTGCAGGGTTTTTCTCATTTTTTACACCCCATCCAAGGTTGCACTGGTGGTGCTGAGGTGGTTTCAGCAGCCTGACACCATTCTGGGGCCAGCAGCACCTTCCTCCCTGCACCACTGCCCTTACAGCAGGGATCACACCTTGCCCCATGCTCACCCAAGTTCCACCAGCTCCTTTTGAGGTTAATTTTGTCAAGCTGTGTTTTATTTCCAGCTTCTGATGGGCTGTAAATGTGCAGAGCACAGGCAGCCATTGGGAAGAGCATCCCAAGGCATGGCAGTGAAGGCAGCACCCCTGAAAAGGAGATTTGGGGGTTATGGCTGAAGGGAAATTCACTGATAAACAACAAGACTCCTAAAACTGTCAAATCTTTAGCATTTGTCAGTGTGCTTAGCCACTTAATTAATCTAAAAGGTGTTTTTATGCCTGCTCTCACTGTGTCAAAATTTTTAAAATTCCAGTTTCACTCCGTGTGCACTCAGTTGTTTCAGGGGAGGCAGATGGGTTCGTTCACTCCTGGGGCTGGTTGTCATTTTTCACCCCAGTGTTTCACCCCAGGAAACCACTCAGGGCAGCCCTGCAGCCTTGCCAGCTGGCTGTGCCACAGGTTCTGAGCCAGCTGTGCTCCCAGCACCTCCATGCACAAAGTCACTGGGATCATTCTGTGCATGCAAATCACAGATGTCAGGAGCACCAGTGCTCACCTGAAGCAGCTTCTCCCTCTGAAGTTGGGGTACTGAGAATGGTTTACAGGAGCGTGGCAGTAACAGCTGCAGAGGGCAGTGGAATCTGTGGGAATCTCTGTTTCCACGTGGGGTTAAACCTCTCTGGACCAGGGCAGCTCCCAGCCTCCCCTCCTGCCAGGGAGGACTGGAATTTAAGTCTCAGTTTAACTGTAATCAGTCCCAAGTTTCCAATTTATCACATTAAATGTATCATGCACTGGAGGCTTAGCAGCTCTTCAGTGCTTTTGGTTACTGAAAATACAGTTACTTTTCAATATCTTGGCAATTTTTTTTTACATAGTGGGATCTTATGGGAAATGTTTCATTTCATAGTTGAAACTACCCCAGGGGACTATGCTGGGTGTTTTGTGAGAGAACCTTCAAAAATTAATTTGTGTATTTTAAACATTTTATAAATGCCTGAATTTCCTGAGCTGCTCAATTCATTTCAAACGTGCTGTGCTGGCAGTGGTGTGACAGCAAACAGATACCTGGAATCAAGGTCAGAGAATCCTCAGGTCTTTTTATCCTTTTTTTTTCCCCTAAATCAGAGAATAATACCCAAATTCCATATAGAAATTACATGAAAGGTCTTATTCTGCTTTCTGCTTGCAGTTTATTTATGGTACTTGAGCAGATACGCTGTCAATTTTATACTGGAGGTAAAAGCTTGTTTTCGTTTCCTGTAGGATCATGAGAAAAGAGAAATATTTTTTCTCAAAATCAGGTTTTATAGTTGTAATTGCAATTTTTGCTGAGTAATTCAGACAGCTCAGAGCCCGGTTGTTTGCCCAGCTGGCAGAGGACACCCGCTCTGTCCCATCCCAAACTGCCCGACTGTCCCAGCTGGCACCGCCCGCCAATGTCCCATCCCGGCTCTGTCCCGGTTCTGTCCCGTCCCGGTTCTGTCCCGTCCCGGCTCTGTCCCATCCCGGTTCTGTCCCAGCCCGGTTCTGTCCCGTCCCGGTTCTGTCCCAGCCCGGTTCTGTCCCAGCCCGGTTCTGTCCCGTCCCGGCTCTGTCCCGTCCCGGTTCTGTCCCAGCCCGGTTCTGTCCCGTCCCGGCTCTGTCCCATCCCGGTTCTGTCCCAGCCCGGTTCTGTCCCGTCCCGGTTCTGTCCCAGCCCGGTTCCGTCCCAGCCCGGTTCTATCCCAGCCCGGCTCTGTCCCGTCCCGGCTCTGTCCCATCCCGGTTCTGTCCCAGCCCGGTTCTGTCCCAGCCCGGTTCTGTCCCAGCCCGGTTCTATCCCAGCCCGGCTCTGTCCCGTCCCGGTTCTGTCCCGTCCCGGTTCCGTCCCAGCCCGCAGCGGGCGGTGGTTGCTCGGCGCATCCCCTCGGTGCAGCGGGACCCTCCCGGGGTTCGGGGGTTCGGCAGGTGCCGGCACGACCCGCGCTAAGGGCGGTGAGATCCACACGGAACCGGGGACCGCTCCGTCTGTAACACAACAGATTTTTCGTTTCTCTAAATAAGGATCTAAATAAAATCTGTTTTACCGTGTTTTAACCGGCACAGGGAGCGCAGCTCTCCGCGCCCGCCCTGCTCCCGCCTTGGCTGCGTGGCCCGGTGGGTGCCTGGCGGAGGGGAGCCGAACCCGGGCACCGACCGGCGGAACCGGGCACCGACCGGCGGAACCGGGCACCGGGCGGCGGAACCGGGCACCGAACGGCGGAACCGGGCACCGAGCGGAAGAACCGCGCACAGAGCAGAGGAACCGGGCACCGAGCGGCGGAACCGGACACCGAGCGGAAGAACCGGGCACAGAGCAGAGGAACCGGGCACCGAGCGGCTGAACCGGGCACCGAGCGGAGGAACCGGGCACCGAGCGGCTGAACCGGGCACCAAACGGAGGAACCGGGCACCGAGCGGCGGAACCGGGCACCGAGCGGAAGAACCGGGCACGGAGCAGAGGAACCGGGCACCGAGCGGAGGAACCGGACACCGAGCGGAGGAACCGGGCACCGAGCGGCGGAACCGGGCACGGAGCAGAGGAACCGGGCACGGAGCAGAGGAACCGGGCACCGAGCGGCGGAACCGGGTAACGAGCGGAGGAACCGGGCACCGAGCAGAGGAACCGGGCACCGAGCGGAGGAACCGGGCACCGAGCGGCTGAACCGGGCACCGAGCGGAAGAACCGGGTAACGAGCGGCGGAACCGGGCACCAAGCAGAGGAACCGGGCACCGAGCGGAGGAACCGGGCACGGAGCAGAGGAACCGGGCACGGAGCAGAAGAACCGGGCACCGAGCGGAGGAACCGGGCACGGAGCAGAGGAACCGGGCACCGAGCGGTCCCGGTGAGCTCGCCCGGCGCCCGTGCGGGGACAAGGCAGCGCTGGAGCCTCCCCCGCTCACCTCCGGCGGCGGCAGGAGCCTTTTGAACCCCCGAAATTCCAACGGCTGGCGAGGAAAAGCCTGTTTTCCTCGGGGTGACCAGCAATTCTCCACTAATGGCGTATAAACGGTCCCAGCGCTTCCCGACTGCTCGTCCCCGAGAGATTCGGCATCCACCTTACACGGGCAGCACCGCTCTTTTATAATTTCTCATTTAAATATTTTTGCATAACATCGCTAGCAAAAATCAAGGAATATTTACAAGAG
Source organism: Erithacus rubecula (assembly GCF_903797595.1). Lineage (NCBI taxonomy): Eukaryota > Metazoa > Chordata > Aves > Passeriformes > Muscicapidae > Erithacus > Erithacus rubecula. The sequence continues at coordinate 242,158 of NC_136662.1, read as the reverse complement.
AAATGCGCTCAGAGTTTATGCATATAATCCACTTTTTTCTGTTACTTTGCATACCTTGGTGCTTTATTTCAGAGCTTTATTCAATTGCTCTTAACCTGAGCCTTGTTTTGTTTTCTCCCACTTGAAACACCTTGAAAATACTGCAGAGAGAGTGAAGGGAAAATTAAACCTACCAGAATTTTACTTAGAGCTCTTTTTTCTCCTGTAACATATTCACCTCATGGTGACATACAGGATCCAGGGACACACCAGTCTTGGAAAACACGCAGGAATGCTGTGGGTAGTTCTAAATGGGATCAGAATTTGACTCAAAATGTGCAGTATTAAAAATGACCATTTTCCCTTCATTCCTAGTACCTAGATATGAAAGTTCAAATTCAATAATGTGTTTTCACATCCACAGCACTCTGGGGTAGTATTAAATGAACTCTGTTTAATAAAACACATTCCAAGTTGCTATTTTGATTGAAGCATTATATTTCTTGTCTTGCTATAAGTAGTTCAGATTTCACTGGGTCATTGAAAATTTTTGAATCTGCCTCTTTTCAAATCATATTCAAAATAGAGACATAAATAACTGTGACACAGATCCCTTCACAGCACAAACCAGGAGTAAGGGACTCAGTGCTGCACAGCCAGTGCTGCAGTTACCTCCCAAGATAGGAAGGAAATTTTGTCATTCTCCAGCACACTGATCATACCTTTCACAAAATATCTCACAAAATATCTCACATTCATCCGGGGAGACAATGGCATCCCATTTAGTCCTTGAATCATTGAAATAAGAGGTATTTTGATCACAAATGTCTGCTATTATCAAAACACCATCATGATTTCCACAGGATTAGCATAGATAACCCAGGTGAAGCTGTGCACAGGTCTCCCCTGAACAGGTCCCCCCTGGTTCCTTTTTCTGCATCAAGTTTTATCTGTTTTTAAACACTCTGTCACTGAGAACAGCAGCCCCAGGCGAAGTCCCTAGTTGTGCCCAGGGCAGCTGTGGCCCTCACAGCTGATGGACAGAGGTAGATGGTCCAAGTCCTCTGTTTTGATGTTTACTCCCTAGAAAACCCTAGAATCACAGAACTGCTTTGGCAAAATAACCTCTAAGATCAACCCTGATGTGCATGTGAAAATCACAACAGTCTTGCAGAAGATGTTGGAAGAAGTATTCACCGAAACACTGAAGCATTTACAGACACAGTTCTGCCTGCCTGAACCAGGGAACAAAGGCAGTAAGTGCAGCTCAGGAGCCAGGATAGCCCATGGCTGGGTGGCTGATGGCCCCCAGGCAGGGCTGGGCAGTGAGCAGCAGCTCTGTCCAGCTGGGTGACCCTGACAGGGCCAGGGGGGCTCCTTTGGGGTGGCAGTACCAGCACCCCCCTCACCTGCACGGGTCTCCCTTTCCCTGGGCAGTTCCTAAAGGTTTCCCCCTCTGGGAGCTCAGGCAGGAGCCCTGGGCTGGGAGCAGCACTCAGGGTACTGCTGATCCCTGCTCAGATCTCTGCAGCAAAGGGAAAAGCTTTCACCTCTCTGTGCTTAAACCTCCACATGTCAGAGTGCCACGGGCAGAGGATCCCCCTGGACTTTTCTTTCTTGCGTGTTTCCACTGTGCATCCCTTCCCTTCCAGTATGAGATCAAGAAAAGGGGTGGTGGAAGTAGGAGAGCAGTAGCAGGAAAAAAAATCTGACAAACAGCAACAGCTCCCCAACACCCCTTTAAAGTAATGATGATTTACCAAATGGTTGGGAAGTTGTTATAATTCCTTTTCCAAATTATTACTCGCCCTTTAGATTAGAAATGAGGCCAGGGTTAGCAATCAGCCATAAATGGTAGGATTTCTGAAGTAGAAGCACTTGTCTGATTGTGAAGTGGAGGCCATTATTGCCTTGATTGAGTCTTTTTTTTTCCAGGCTGGTTTTTTTTTTTTTTGGTTTTTTTTTTTTTTTTTAAGCTTGCTTGATTTGTGGCTGAGAGCACACATTCACCACAGTACTGGGAGCAATCAGAGTCTTCCCTGCTCTTTTTTGCTCTGCGATTTAGGGTCCACTACTTTGGCACAGCTGCCACCTTTTAGCCTCCATCAAGCAGAGATAGTTTTAAGTGAACTGCATTTTGTGTTTGTCTTTCATCCTCCCACTGCCTTCCTCATGCTTTTTCTCTCTTTTTTTTCCTTCATTTCTTTTTTTTTTTTTTTTTTTTTTTTTTTGGGGGGGGGGGTTGGTTTTTTTGCAGGGTGGGGGAATTGATGTCTGTGAAAATATTGTGTGAACTTTAGTTCCAAGTATGAAGTTGAAAGAAGGCAGCTGAAGCTGGCTGGTTGTCATCTGGCTCCATGTACACATCAGCTCCACAGTTATACAAAAAATAGGGTTGAAGCAGTTTGCTCAAGGACTGAAGTAAGCCAGAAGCACTGATGGGTGTTTGGGTGCTAGGGTTAAGTTTAGTTTGCCTGAGACTCAGTGTTTAGCCAAGAATTTGCATTTATACCATTTATTTCCAGAAATGTTCTCTTTTGCTAGCAAATGGCATTTCAGAGCTCCTCCAGGCTGTCTGCAGTGTGGAGCACAGCTGCTGGGCTGTGCCTGGCAGAGCCCCTGGCCAGGCCCATCTGTGCAGAAAAGGCAGCAGAGCAGAGCAGGGCACCCTGTGCAGCCAGCACAGAACCAGCAGCACCCTGGGCTCAGGAGCAGCAGCACACTGCAGGAGCCACAGGCATCCTCCTCACCCCTGCTGCTGCTCTGGAGCAGCCGAGCTTCGCCTCGCAGGGGGAACTCCGTGAGCTCAGCCAGTAAAACACAATCCCGTGTGAATGGAAATGCAGCAAATCCCCACCTGCAGAGTGGGACAGGCCCTGGGGGCACAGGGGCCAGCTGTGCATTAATGCCACATAAATGGATGGAACACCCACCATGTGATGTGATTGATGTGATTGATGTGATTGATGTGATTGATGTGATTGATGTGATGTGATGTGATGTGGTGTGGTGTCCTGTGATGCTGCATTAGAAGGCTAGTGCTGTTGACTGTGATCAAAAACAGGCAGTGGAAAAATATCCAAACTAATGTTTCCTGGTGCTGGAAGCTGGAAATGCAGCAGAACAGGCATTAGGGTGTGTCTGTAACTCACCTGCTCCTCAGACAGGTTTTCCAGTGTCAGTTTGGAGGGTCTAGTGCCTCGCCCCAGCCACAGCAGCAGCTCCTCTGGGGGAACACAGGAGAAGCTGCTGCAGAGGATTGTGTCTCTGTCTAAGAACAGCTCCCTTGGTGCCAGGGAGGGGACAGGGACCAAAAGCATCCCTGAGGGAAACTGGGGACAGAGAGCAGCCATGGTCACAGGGCCAGCCTGCCCTGTCTGCAACATTCCCCCAGGGTGCATCTGCTCATCTGACAAGAACCTTCCAACAACTGGAAAAAATGTTACATTTTGAATAATCCTCTGTTAAGTTTCAGCTCAGTTGAAATTTTGTGGTAGATGCTGTGGTTATTTGTGTGGAACAACCATCTAGTATTTTTCCAGTGATTTTTTTTTTCTTTCCTAAATGTATATTTAGGAAAAAAGCAAAATTAAAAAAAAAAAAAAAAACCCAAAAAAATAACCAAAACCCAAAAAACAAAACCAAATACTGGAGAAAGCTGGCCAGGTGCTGTTGCCCATCAACATGCTCAGAGATCTCCCCAGGTGTGTTTTGTCAGCTCTGAGCAGTTTGCCAGGGCTGGCCTGCCAGGACACACCTGCCCTGTGTGGTGGCCAGCAGAAGGAATGCTCCATTCCTCACACGTGCCCCTTTTCCAGGCTTGCACACTCCTTTTCCACACCAAGCTGCTGTGGGCCCAGCAGCTGTATGCTGGCCAGCTCAGGACAAATTCTGCTGATCAGCCTGGAGGGGCAGCAGCAGCAGAAAGGGATGAAGGAATGAAGGAATGAGGGAAGGAATGAGGGAGGGAGGGAGGGAGGGAGGGAGGGAAGGAGGGAAGGAGGGAAGGAAGGAAGGAAGGAAGGAAGGAAGGAAGGAAGGAAGGAAGGAAGGAAGGAAGGAAGGAAGGAAGGAAGGAAGGAAGGAAGGAAGGAAGGAAGGAAGGAAGGAAGGAAGGAAAGGAAGGAAGGAAGAAGGAAGGAAGGGAAGGAAGGAAGGAAGGAAGGAAGGAAGGAAGGAAGGAAGGAAGGAAGGAAGGGAAGGAAGGAAGGAAGGAGGAAGGAAGGAAGGAAGGAAGGAAGGAAGGAAGGAGGAAGGAAGGAAGGAAGGAAGGAAGGAAGGAAGGAAGGAAGGAAGGAAGGAAGGAAGGAAGGAAGGAAGGAAGGAAGGAAGGAAGGAAGGAAGGAAGGAAGGAAGGAAGGAAGGAAGGAAGGAAGGAAGGGGAAGGAAGGAAGGAAAGGAAGGACGGAAGGAAGGAAGGAAGGAAGGAAGGAAGGAAGGGAAGGAAGGAAGGAAGGAAGGAAGGAAGGAAGGAAGGAAGGAAGGAAGGAAGGAAGGAAGGAAGGAAGAAGGAAGGAAGGAAGGAAGGAAGGAAGGAAGGAAGGAAGGAAGGAAGGAAGAAGGAAGGAAGGAAGGAAGGAAGGAAGGAAGGAAGGAAGGAGGAAGGAAGGAAGGAAGGAAGGAAGGAAGGAAGGAAGGAAGGAAGGAAGGAAGGAAGGAAGGAAGGAAGGAAGGAAGGAAGGAAGGAAGGAAGGAAGGAAGGAAGGAAGGAAGGAAGGAAGGAAGGAAGGAAGGAAGGAAGGAAGGAAGGAAGGAAGGAAGGAAGGAAGGAAGGAAGGAAGGAAGGAAGGAAGGAAGGAAGGAAGGAAGGAAGGAAGGAAGGAAGGAAGGAAGGAAGGAAGGTGTGTCTCAGCTGCCCTGCAGCCCGAGCTGAGCACGCTGGGGTGCAGAGCTGTCACTCACCATTATCAGCTGCATCTGCCTGCAGGGTGGCAGCCTGTCCAAGGATAACCATCTCAGTGCAAACCTGACATCTATAAATTGATTACATAAGTGGGCACTGGTGGTCCTTTCAAGTATGTTCCTTTTGTTTCAGCTTTACAGTAAAATTACCAGCAGCAGTTTACAATTAAGGGAAATAATAATAACTTCATATGCTTTCATCTGCACATACAATTACAATAAACTGCTTGCTTTAATAGGATTGTGAAAAATCTATGTTTGACCCCTACAAAAAAGTAAACATTCTTGTTCTGGATACTATATCATTATCACAACAAAGGGAAACTCCTGAAATCTGATGATTTAAACATCTGGAGAATGTTAATCACTTCAAAATGACGGATGTTTTTTATTTCAGCTTTTGACAGACACACTCCTTTCATAGATAGATGATTATTTACATAAATTACATCACCAATGTGAAAAAAAAATCCAAAATAACTTCAAAGGATAAAGAGCTTAATTAAAAGGAGGCTTTTACATTTCTTCAGCTGTAGAACTCAGAAGAAACAGAAGGATTTGCAGAGGGAAAATGCCACAGCACCATTTTAAAGGTTTTGCAGTTTGTCTGTTGGTGTCTCCCCTCTGTGCCTGGGCTGGGGGTGCAGTGACAGTGGCCCCCCTGTGCACCAGGAGCATGTTTGAGATGGGCCCAGGCACAGCCCAGCTTCCCCAGCATCTCTGCAAAGGCTCTGCAAAGGTTCTGGTGCCCTCTGAGCTGTGCCTGCAGCTTCCACTGCTCCCTTGCCACCAATTCCAAACCATATAAAGCCACTGAATTCAGCAGAACTGCTCCTCACCAACTCAGACTTGTTTGGCTTCACCAGTATTAGTAAAATAAATAATGATAAATATATAACAAACGCACAATGCGTTCTGTATAACATAATGTGCTCTATTTAACATAATGTGCTCTATTATAACTTACAGATCTGCACAGAGCAGCACCAAGGTGCTCACCAAGAGCAGGATTATGGAATCTGCATCCAGTCCTTGTCCTGTGCCTCAATGTCACTCATCAGGAGGCAAATCCAGCATCCTCCCCCCTGCCTGGTGGGTGATGAGCACAGGCTCAGCTGCAGTTTCACTCCCAGCTACTTGTGAGACAACAGCTCAGAGAGGGTTGCAGAAGAGCCTGCAGGAAATGTCCCTGTGCATCTGCAGGGAGCAGGAGCACTCTGGGCACAGCTGGGAGCCCCTGGAACCTGCAGGGGCAGCAAACCAGTGTGGCTGTGCAGAAACCATCCACTGCTCACCTCTAGCCCTGGCACTACATCCAGGTACATCCCAGCAGTGCTGCCCACACCATCACTCATTTCTTGTTGTGCCTCTGCTCACCTGCCCTGCACGAGCTCTGCAGGTTTGGGGATTGGCCACTGCCCAGAGCTTCACTGCCCACCTTTATCTTGGCTCTTCTCATCTCACTATCCTGTTTTTTAGCTCCTTCTCTCCCAATTCAGCACAATTTATGTTACACCAGTCTTGAAGGGTCTCAATGAGTTGCAGAAAAACACTTTAAAATGGCTCATCTTGTGCATTTGTTATGAGCAATGGTCTAAACTAAGAAATACACAGAAAAAATGTGAAAATATACAGAAAAAATACACAGCTAAGCACGTGAAAGAACAGAAAAATATGGAGAGAAGCAGCTAAATAGAGTTTGGCTGGTGCACAGAATACAGAGCAAGGCCTGGCTTGTTCAGACATGGCACAGTGGCCCAAAATTGCTGAGATTGCTGCACCTGCCCACTCAGCACTGACCCAAAGGGATTCCTGTGCTGATCTGACCCACAGCCAGTGCTGCAGGATGGAAATGCACACCCTGCACAGTCTGACCCACAGCATTGCTGCTGCAGATGGAAATGCACACCCTGCACAGTCTGACCCACAGCCCTGCAGCTGAGCCCTGGGGCTGCAGCAGGCTGGGATTGCATGGTGCAGCACATCTGCAGCACATCTGCAGCACAGGCTGGTCCCTGGGGCCGTGCCCAGCACAGTTTGGGCTGAGCTGCTGATTTCCTCCTGCACACTGAGCTGAGCTGCACACTGACCTCGGCCAATCTGTTCTTCTGTCTGGCAGAAATGGCATCCAAAAGGAAGTTATTAAGTCAAGGGGGTAATTCTGCAAGAGCAGCCCACTGTATAAACAGAACTTGACCCAGGGTAATTTATTTCTAGTCCTGCACAAAGGTATGGTCAATGCATTTCAGGGTCTAAGTACGCCAGTGTAGGCCAAAACTTAAGAATTTTAGACAATATTCGTGACGGGTTTTCTCTAGTATAGAAACTGAGAAACAAGTGTAAAACAGCCTTCAGTATCTGAAGAGATTTAGTATCTGTATTTAGGAGAATAAACATTTGCAGACAATAGAGCTGAATTTTTGCTAACCAACTCTTATTTAATTCTCTCCCCACTGTGTTAGACTACATTGATGTCCCCCCACTTAACAGCATTATAAAGGGGACCATTTACTGTCTTTTTTCCTTACCAACTTAAAAGATTGCTTAAAAATCATTTTAAAATGCAGCAAAGAGTGAAAAATTACAAATTCCTGCACTCCAATGTAGAAAAAAATGTCATTTGGATTGCAGTTGGAGGCCTGTCTTCCTTGCTAATATAAAATTAATATTTTGCTTAGCCTAAAGTCTCATTTCCTTACCCAAGTCTAGTTCTCCACACACCCATGGACACAGAGCATCAGGTTTTCTCAGCTGGCTGCACACACAGACATGCAGAGCCCGGGGATGGGCTGCTCCCAGCCCTGCAGTGGCCAGGGCTGCCCTGGGTCCCTGCCAGGACCCTCCACCCTGGCCAGGATGGAGCCACAGCTCCCCCCTGGCTTGCCAAGGGCTGGACCCTTCCAGGCTGGCTCTGGAGAGGGAATCACCGAGCTGGGTCTGCCAGGAGCAGCTGGGGCAGCCCCTGGCCCTGTGAGCTGAGCTCAGCTTTGCAGGCAGAGGACAGTCACACCCAGGTTCTGGCAATGGTGGCACAGTTTCAAGGAACAACAGTGTAGAGGGCTAATGTCACAGTTTTTTCATTGTCAAGCCCTTTCCTGGTGTGCAGAGGCATGAAATGGTTAATTATATTTATACATGACTTCCCAAGCCATGAGAAGCAGCTCCCTTTCTTGGCTGGTATTTACACTCCCATTCAATAGCTCACTTTCTAGAAATACCAGCATCTGAAGTTTAAGGAACTCCACAGGATCAAAGCTTCCTTGATGGACCCAGATGAGCTCATTGTGCACAACTCAGCCCTGCTCAAGTGCACTGCCTGCTCTGCTTGTTTTCACCAGAGAAACCTGGATGGATTCTCCAGCAAACACAGAATCTGCTTTCTGTTCTTGCTCTTGTCACCCAAAAGGGGCTTCACAACATACTGTCTATTATCAGCTTGCTTGAAAATTGTTTGTACTAACAGGAACAAAAAGACAGCTCAGTTTATACACTTCTGATCACACATTGCATTTGGGTCCCCAGACACCAGCTGGAGAGGCTTCTTCACACTCTGTGCCAGAGAAGTGAGTCTGTTTCCTGGCATTATTTGTACATTCTTCCCTCCCTCCACATATTTCCACTTGAAATTTCAAATTCTTTTCACAGGGGGTTCACTTTGTCTGCCAAAGCCAAAAGAGCCCTGTTCCTGCCCAGATTTACTCCTGGCACAATGCAATGAGCTGTTGCTCGTTTGGGGTCTGCTGGGATGAGCCCCAAGACACAATTCTGTGTCTGGCCCAGAGCAAACCTGACTGCTGCCCTGTGCAAGGACAGAGCAGCTCCTGGCAGCTCTGACCTCAGGGAAAACCTCACACCTTTGCTCCATGGCTCTGGCTGCAGGAAAACCTTTGTATTCTGCATGAGGCAGCAAAAGGGAGCAGGGTGGGACACAGAGAGACCCCAGACCCCTTCCTGCCCCCAGAGGAGACTCCCATCAGAGAGGATCCATATGCATCAATCCAACAGAGGAGGGAGGAAAACAAAGTGCAGCCCAAACCTCCCTATGAAAGGCATTATAGATCTGTTATCTGGTTTTTATCAGTTTTCCATGGTTTAAACAAGTTGTAGGATTTAAAGTTCTGCCTCAGCATGAACCAGAACATCATCTCCAGCCCACCACATGCTCAGGGTAGTGTTCCTCTCTTGGTTTGTCCTTGAGCCATTTTCAACCAGTCTTAAAAAAGAATAGAGTTTAGTCCCATATTTTGTACCATTGAATGTATTGGTCACCTCTAGTTTCAATAAATAATAAACTAGCTAATTAATTAATTAAATAAATAAGTAAATAACATAAAAATAAATAAATAAATAAATAATAAAAACAAACAAACAAATAAATAAATAAATGAAAACTGTGAATAAATAATGTGAAACTGAGCACATTTCCCATTTATGTGGAAGCTTGACTTTGGCACTGCCCAGAGGTGGCAGAGCATGAGGCTGTTGGCACCACACCTCAAACACCCCATCTCTTCTGGTTAAATCCACAATCTCAGCTGGAAAACAGTGAACTGATGTTCAGCCCTGGTGGGGAGAAAACAATGAAAAAAATAAAAGAGTTCCACTGTCCTTGAGGCTTGAAGTGAAAAAACAGTAAAAATAGGCATTGAGCAGTCCCCAGTCTTGCTCTTACTCAGGCCCCTCCTGGGACTCTTCTCTCCACTGGCAGCACAGTCTGGGGCCTGGAGGAGCAGCCAAGTGAGAAAATGAGCTCCTGCAGAGTTAAATAGCAAAAAAAGAAGTAGCGAGGGTGAAAATAAAGTTATGAAATAATTTTCACCACGCAAATGTGAAATGAGATGCATGAAAATTAAAAATTACAAGAAATTGAACACAGGTTCCTGATTATATGCTTTTATAGCTGAATCCCAAGCCCCCTATTTTACTTAGTTATCACATAAAAAGTTGTGTTATTTTCAGTGAGTTTCATATCAGGCGTGCCTCAGGTTCTTCCTACAGCTGATAGCACCCATCAGTTCTTCATACTATTATCATAATAATTGTTTGGAATTATCATTGCTATTATGTATGCAGAGAATAGAAAATTAAACTAGCACACAAATCAAATGGGAAAACGTGTTTTAAAAGACCAGAATTCAAATCTAAAGTGACAGGCACAGCAACACTACCTCTCTGTGGAAAAGGTGTGGATCTTCCTGACAGCTCTGGATGAGGCACTCCAGAAGATTGTTCATCAGTTTGCATTTTAATACAACCTTAAAATATTAAAATCAGAGCTGAGTGAAAAGTGCTCAGCCAAGTAATTTCAGTTCTGTTTCAGAGCACAAGCCCTTCTGTTCCCCTCCTGCTCCCCCAGGAGATGAGGTGACAGTGATGTCCCCAGAGAGGGCCAGGGTGTCCCAGGGGGTTCCACATCCTTCTCCAACACTGCACAGCCTGAGAACCAGCACTGCAGAACAACCAGAGAGAGAACCAGCACAGCCAGAGAGAGAACCAGCACAGCCTGGGAACCAGCACAGCCAGAGAACCAGCAGTGAAGAACAGAGAGAGAACCATCACAATCAGAGAGCCAGCACTGCAAAGCACCTGCTGCTGGTAACTCACAGCACCAAACACCTTTGCCTCACAGACTTCTCTTACTGGTACCAAGCCTCCCAAATTCCAGCCTTGTCTGAGGGTGCCTCAGCCTGTGCTGTGTCCTGGTGCCAGCAGTGTACCTGCACACAGACCTGTGCATCCATGCAGAACAGCCCCAGAGAAGCCCCCAGACAGACACCAAAATGCAAAGGCAGCTGATGCTCAAACCAAACACTGCAATCCATTATTGCTCACTGCAATCCACAATTACTCACTGCAGATGGAAACAGTGTAAGCTTACACTTTTCACACCACATTTTGACTCAATACCAGCCAAAGACCAGAGCCAAAATTCTGTCAAGACTCTGCTCTTTTCAGTTTTGATTCCTTGAGAAAGAATCTGAGGGAACAACATGACTAGGACTCCTTTAACCTAATTAGAAACTTATGCCCTTTTACAAATGAATGGACGAGATATAGACAGTGAAAGGAAATGTCATCAGAATCCCAGGATTCCAGCAGTCCCAGGGATGTGTGCAATCCCCTGGTAACCCAATAGCTGCATCAAAAGCAGCCCTGAGCCCCGGGCAGTATGGCCAAGATGATTACTCAGTTCCTCTTGGAAGTTTACATCCAGCTTCATGTCTTACATGCCCCACGCTGCACATTGCAGCAGGTAAAAGGAAACTGAGCCATGTGTTCCTGTTTTAATTACAGAGCCAACCCTTTCAACTCATTCCTGGATGACTTAATCATGCTGGGAAACTGAGCAATGCTGACAGGTGAATGTGAGTATAAGGAATACGCAGTTGTTAATCTAAACCTTTCCCCTGTGCTGGGGGACCATGGACCCACCACGACTGGCAGAAGTGAAACCCCCAAGGACCCCAGGGGGGACTGGTGGGGCTGCAAGGCTCGGGTGGAAACTGCACAGTTCCCATCTCTGGTAGAATTTCCTGGGTAAAACACCTAAGAAATGCAGCTGTGAGCCATTTTGCAGAAAATGAATGCAGGCATACCAAGGGATGAGCAATTTACCCAAGGGAACACGGATGTCAGGCCACACAGGGGACTGGGCTGTCATGTCCAGAGCCTCTGGCTCCTTTGCCAAGCACAGGTGTGCCCTCCACACCCAACCTGTGCCCAAGGGCATGTGCCATCCAGCAAGAACAAGAGAGCAGCAGAGGCCTGGGGTGCCCAAAGCCTCCTTCACCCACACAGGGCTCAGAGTCCCCTCGTGCCCTGCCTGGCACCAGGAGTGAGCAGAGCTGCCTCTGAAGGGGGCTCTGGCTAGAAAGCAAAGGGGGGTTTGACCCTATTTGGGATTTCCCTTCCAACATCCATTACCACGTACACCATGACACTCAGTGTCAAACAGAGCTCCCAGCAGGCTGCTGATGGAACATTCCAGGCCCTTCTCAACCCTTGGGATGAGAGCAGAGGCTCTGCACTTCACCACTCAGATGAAAGCCCATGGGTTCAGAGGTATTTCATCTCTCTGCAGCATGTCTCAGCATTTTCTTTACCAATGATGGTTATTCAATAAAAGTTTGTAACTGCAACTTCATATCCACAATATAAATCAGTTTTAACTGCACAGCCTGAGTATGTGAGTGTTCTGGCAACCAATTGAAAACAGATAGGTTCCTGCTCACAGCTCCATGGCAGTGAAAACCATGACAAGCTGAGGAAGGTATGCTCAGAAAGGAAAATCTCACACCAGTGCTCATATGGAAATGATTGTTTCAAAACACTGTGGTATTGCAAACCCAGCCCAATAAACAGCAAGGTCACAGTAGCATTGTTCATCATGGCATCTCCTGTAAAATTCAACTTATTCAGCATTTTTTACTGTCAAGACACTACTTGCTCTTCAGTGTTAAAAGTTAACAGCTGAACAAAAGTCATCTTCATCACTACTAATTCTTCCTAAAGGTTCTCAAGCTCAGGGATTGGGGTACACACTCCTGAGTGCTGGAGCTTCACTTATAATATATATATATATTATATATACACTGTTATATATATAACTACAATATAGAGAGAGCAACACAGAACACTGCATACTTGCTACTTTTAGTAACAAAAAATAACAACTTTATTAGTTAGCCGTGAGCCTGCCAGTGCTTCAGAACTCTTTGGACAAAGCTCTCAGATATATGTTTAACTTTCCAGCTGCTCTGTGTGGAGTCAGGAGTTGGACTCAGAGGTTCTCATGGCTCTGTTTCAGCTCAGGATATTCCATGATCCTCAGGATATTCCGTGTTGTTGGGTCAATACCAAGGAACCCATGACAGTATGTTTAGAAGTCGAGCAGACATGTTGGTTTACAGAGGTCTTGAGAACCTGTGTGGGCTGCACTGGATATGTCTGTGGCTGGAGAAAAAAGCCATGATCAAACACAAGGATTTAACTCAAGAGACAGGAACAATCACACAAAAAATTCCTGAGTGAAGGCTAAGTTGGGCCCCCTTGGAGATTCATCAATACAATGTAGTGATGAGCAAAATAAGAAGTGTGTACCCAGTGAGCCAGCTCTGACAAGGGCTGGCTGCCTGGGGGTGGCTGGAGGGACCAGATGCTGGCTGAGCTTTCCTCTGCTCAGGGCACTCAGCTCCTCGCACAGGGAAATTTTTAGCTGTTGCTGTGCCAAGCTTTTGGCTTGCATACCCTTATACAAGACACTCACTTTATCTGTTCTTAATGGTGCCTAATCCAGGAAAGGAACCAAACATGTGCTGAAACACACACTGAAATCCCATGGAAGACAAGAGAGGAGCTTAGGAATCAGTGCCAAGGCAAGGAGAATTATTTCAGTGGTTTGGGAAACAACGTGGTGGTTTTGCTCTTGCCCCCCTTGCTCCGAGCTCTCGTGGCAGCACCCTCTGGGCTGGCAGGGCTCTGTGCCACTGTGCACCAAAAACACCTCACTGAAGTATCACTTAGTGCTTCTCTGTGCCTTTATCACAAACCCCATCAGCCCAGGAGGCCCAGAGTGGAGCTAGACAGGGATCAGGGCAGGAGCACACACTGCTGGAAGAGTGTCCTTCCCAGAGAGCCTGACTGGCAAAAACCACCAACAGGGTGAGAGGAGATGGCCTCAAGGTGCAGCATGGCAGGTTTAGATCAGATATGAGGAAAAAGCCCTCATGGCAAGGGTTGCAAAGCCCTGGCACAGCTGCCCAGGGCAGGGGTGCAGTCTCCATTCCTGGAAGGGCTCAAAAAGAATGTGGCAGTATGAAGGACATGGGTGGTGGTGAACATGAGGTTGATGCTGGGTTGATGTTGGACTTGATGGTCTTAAAGGTTTTTTCCAGCCTTAACAAATGTATAAATCTGTGATTGGAGTTTCTTCTCTGTTATTTGGAAGTTTTTTATTGTGCTTTTCACTGGGGAAGGTTACTAGGGGCTGTCATGGTGGTGTGACACAGGGAGGGCAGAAGGAGCAAGAGGGATGGCTGAGTCTGGTGAGGAGACAGAAAGCTTTGGCTGTAGCAGAGAGAGGTAAAACATTGCTGCTGCCAGAGAGATCACAGGTGTGACCAGCAGCACCCCTCAAGAGGTCTCAGAGCCACAGGACTGGCTGCAGTAGTCAGTGTGCACACCACAGACACAACCAGCAGGACTCAGCTCTTACAGCCCTGCTGCTTCTGGACATGCCTTGTTCCTGAAATGCACCTCTGCCATCTAATTGCTTATCAAATAATTAGCTGAGATTTGGTCTTTGAGTGGTTGCAGCTCCTTGGTGTGGGTGAGGGCTCCTAACAGCTCATTCTGTCCCTGACATGCACAATGAAACCTGGGCTGGAAAGGGAATAACCAGGGACCACAGCACTGGGGTGGGCCAGGGCTGAGCACCCTCCAGAGACAAAGCCCAGGCTGCTGTGGACACTCAGGGGTCAATCAGCTCTTCCCCATTTGCTGTGGCAAGCACTAACACATCCCACGAAGGGGCTGTGTTCACTGATAAATACCAGATTGCCTCAACATGGCTGTTCTGGGACTTGTTTCTGGGACAAGCTGCTTGAAAAACGCAGGTTTTAAAGATAATTAAGCATTGTTTTCTTTGGTCTGAGTCATTGAACTGCATCATGTTCTGCCTTTGCATTTTGGACGATCAGTATGATGATACTGGGAAAATATAATAATTTTGATTACCACAGCAAGAGCAAGGGCAACAAGTTCTGATCTTAAATTTCACTCTGTACATCAATTACTACTCCCATACTAACAAAGCAGAGCCCTGAACATGTTCATTTTTTACCCATGCTCCTTGGGAATACTGGAATAGCTATTGTTCCATCCCAGGTCTTACATTCTACAGCTCTGCAGTTTACCAGCTCAAGCCAAATTCATACTGACTTCAGGAAACTATTAGAATATTTCAGCCAATTTTCCTCTAGCAAGAAGTAATCACTTGGGAACAGAAAGGATTAAACTCCATCTTCAATGGGGTCTAAGCGGTTTTTTGGGCACTTTTTCAGGAATACCACATTGGAGAAGCCAAGATTCATAGTCAGTCTTGTAAAAGATTTTGCATCACCAGTAAAAGCCTTTGGAAGTGAACCAAGACTTTGCTGTCACTTGGTCGGTGGAACCAAATCTTCATCACCTGTGCAGTGGTGGGGCAGGATTTGCTCTGGCCACTCACTGTGAATTTAGGGCACAGTGCTCCAGGGCTCCAGCTCACATCAGAAGAGCTTCTGGCACAGTGATGCAGGGGAGTGATGCCAAAGCTGTTCACTGATTTCTTGGCTCTCTCCTGTTACAGTCACTGGCTAATTCCCAGGCAGAAGTGGCACTGGACTCTGGGCACACTGGAGTCCACCTCCCTGCCCAAGAGCTGCCCAAAAGGCAATTTTTACTTTGTGGAATTTCTGCTCATTTTGAGGTCTCGTGCCTATTGCAAACATTAAAAATAAATTTTTTGCCTATTAAGAATAAATAAGTGTTAGGCATCAGAAACTCTCAAGCAGTATTTCGGAGCCTCAGAGGCTGTGCTGAAGCATTTTCTTGTGATCTGTTAACAAACATTTCATTCCCTGAGAAGAAAGACTCACTTTGGCTGCTAAATATAGCTCAGACCCATAAAACCTGTGCAAAATACACAAAACCCAAAATAATAAAGCAGATTTGATTCCATCTCCATCCAGATTTTCTGAGGTTTAAAAGAGGACCAGGATCAGCTGCATGAGTTACCCTTATTTTGCTCTCACAGATGTACAACTTAGGGCTCCACAGACAATGCTGGTGCCTCTGAAACAGTCCAGATATATTTAAATATACATTAAAACACAAATATTAAGCTGCCACAGCCTTACCAAGGGTGCCCATAGTGTCACCATCTACAGTGAAACCCCAGAGCAAGCACTGGGATGTTCTTCTGTGGTGAAGGAAAGTACATAAAGAAAGGACAAGTGGGTCATCAATTGCTAAATAAGATGCTGGATTTTCTTGAGCAGGTGTGCCTGTGCCAAGGCCATTTGTCAGCAGGAGAGACTTTGCAAAGGCACCTTCTCACCACCCTGTAGTTTGAGTACCAACCTCAAAGGTCTGCAGGGGATGGGGCACAGCCTCTGCCAGGGGAGAAAACAAATCCCCACGGGGTAACCCCATGTTCTGCACACCCCTCTGCCTCTGCAACCCCAAAACCACAAGCCAGGTTTACATTCCTGGCTCAGGGCTGCCTTGGTCACTCACAGGTCACTGTCACAGGTGCTCACTACCAGCAGTGTCCAAAACTGCCCCACACTCCCCTGGACTTGAAGCAGGAGGTGGTTTTTGAAGTGTTGCAGCATCTCACAAAAGCAATTAATTGTTGTCAGCATTGCATATTCAATTGTATTCTCCAATGAAAAGTGTTCCAATAGTTTCAGTGAAAATTCCCTGAAGTACACATCTGATGGCAGAGAAATGTAGTTTAAACACTGTTGGCTGATCACACATCATTTTGAGAATTCTAGATTAAGTGATAGGGCACCCCTTGCTAAAGGAAAGCCAACTTCTGCCAATAACCAAAAAGTATGATTGTGCAAGTGTTTAGTGCAGGTCCCAGCAGCTAAAAGGAGAAAAACCAGCGAGGGCCAGAACCCCCCCAGCCTCCCCTTGCAGGGGCAGCAGCTCCTCTCTGTGCCCTGGGCCTGCTCTGTGGGTTTTGTATTCTGTGCAATTCCAGCTGGGAGCACACCCAGCTCTGTGGGTTCTGTGTCCTGAGCAATTCCAGCTGGGAGCACACCCAGCTCTGTGGGTTCTGTGCCCTGAGCAGTTCCAGCTCTGTGGGTTCTGTGTCCTGTGAAATTCCAGCTGGGAGCACACCCAGAGCCCTTCTGTGCCATCTCTGATCCAGGGCACAGCCCCTAGCCCCTGAACCTGCACACACTCACTCCAAAATGCTCATTTCACTTTCTGTTGACGTGGCAAAAAAAAAAAAACAATATAACACAACACAGTAAGGAAGCCAGAAGAAGTATCTACTGCAAAGATTTGCTAGATCATTTTCACTCATGGCAAAACTGAAGAAAATCCCAACTCCCACAGTACACATACTGAAACAAAGGTTCAGAAATAAATTTCTCTGTGCACATGGTCTCTATACTTATATTGCCTGCCAAGTGTTTTTAGAGAAACGTTTCTATTTAAGAATGTGCTGATTCATCAATGGTGATTTTGTATGTAGGGAAAAAGGTCAGTTTTGAAAAACTGTCAGTTTCAATATTCAATCCAAAATCACTTTCAAAAATCTAAATTAACAGATCCAAGTTTTTATTCAAAGTCAGTCTTTTACTCTGAAAAACTGATAATTTTTTCACAAATTTAAAAAATATAATATGAAATCCAGAAAATAAAATTCAGAACAAAATATTTTAAAATATTCTAAGCAAGCAGTTACAGCTGACTCAGTTAATTTTTGTATTTTCAGTTCTTCCTCACCTCTTAATGGTACATGCCATAATAGGGACAGTGGTCCTGAGTCTTTTCTCATCATTTTTTCCCTGCAGCATCCCTCCAAGTGCTATCCATGGGTGCCAGTTCGCTATCAGCATGGTGCACAGGGCTCACTTTGCAGGGCTCAGGTCCAGCACACCAGGGCAGCTGCAGCCCCCAGTCTGAGGAGCTGCTCTGACAAACATTTCCCATCACAGCCACCCCTCCTCACCCTCTGCGAAAGCTCCATCCCAGCATGGCACACCAGACCAGCTCTCTGAACCCACCTCTGGCTCTAAAATTCATTTAGGAGCCTATTCTACTTACCCCAGGTACTCATTCTGTTCATGTAGCTGCATGTCTACTACCATTAATGAATACAGTCTCCTTTCCTGCTTTCCTCTATCATTTCTCTCCTTCCCACAGGGGCTGCAGAGCCAGCTGGGCTCCCAGGGAGCCCCTTTGTCCTGGGCTGGACCCTGGGCTGGACCCTGGGCTGGACCCTGGGCTGGCCCTGCAGTGGCCATGGCCACTGGGGCTGGAGGCAGGGCTGAAGGGGAAAATCCTGGTGAAGGGCTGAAGGGGAAAATCCTGGTGAAGGGTTGGAGGAGAAGGTTCTTTGGAACCATGGTGCTCCCAGGGTGAAGGCTGTGAGCCTGTCCCACCTGCTCAGCCTTTTTTTGCCTTGTCCCACCTGCTCAGCCTTTTGCTGCCCCTCGGGCTCCCTGGCAGGGGCACTGGCACCTCTGGGATCTCCATCACAGAGCTGATCACACAGAGTGATTCAGAGCTCCCCAAAATTACACCAAGCCATTAAACAGTGTGGAGTGTGCTGTCCTGAGCCAGCAGCAGCAGCCCAAGGACAGAAGCCTAGACTAGACTGCAATTTGCTTCTGTATTTTAATCAAGAACTAACTCCTAATCAGCCTTTCCTGTAACTCCCCACTAAAACACCACCATGGAGGGTCTAACAGAGCTCTCCAAAGTTCCTTTCTACAATTTTATGTTAAATCAAAAAGTGGAAGTTGCATGGAATGTGTGTTGCAGGTCTAGGTTTTCAAGGCAATTAAATCCTTCTGCTTTAAAAATCCCCAGGTTTTTTTCACTCAGCAGAGCAGAGAAAATCTCTCTGTTCACAGGGAAAGTGACAACTGGGATTTACTCATTTGTTCTGATTGTGAGGCACCCACTGCCAAAGCACTCCTCCCACCCTGGCCACACACCTGGGCAGGGCTCTCCCACACTCTGAATCCTGCCCCTGGCTTCACAACCACCAGCACCAAATGTCAGACCAAAACACATGAAGAAATTAAATTAAACAAAGGCAGTACTAGAGAAAGGGTTCCTAATGCACAAGATTGGTTTCCACGCTTTAACAAACATTTTCCTTCCCAAGGACAGCAATCTGGGTAGTCCAGAACATTATGTAAGGGACATGGACAACAGAAGAATCATAAAGTTTAAAAGTCTCTCTTAATCAATGACAAATTTAGTACTTGTTGCTACAATTACAAAGATAATAGTTCCTTTATGTCAGTGCCTTTGGTTTTGCAGCTGTAAAATAGCTTTGAATTCAGCATTTCAAGTAACAGAAATTAATAGGAGGTCATTTCTTCCAGAGAAATTTTAGGGGCCCATCCTCTCTAATCATCATTAAAAACTAAATCCACAGGAGAAGAGGCACTTTACTGATTGTCAAGTGGAAGCTATTATTCATTTGATGAAGCTCTTGGCACTGTGCCATTTATTCTGCTGTAGAGCCTGCTGGTTGCTCTACTTCATCTCATGCAATCAAGGTTGTTTCTGCCTGCCAAGAGTTATTTATAGAGTGGGGGAAAAAAATAGCAATATGTTCTCTTGCTTCAAAAGCAAGTTTCAAACTTTCTAAGTGAACGACTGCCTCCCTTCTCCCTGGTGACATTCTTCTTTTTGACCCACACTTGCACAAAAACAAAAGCACTTTCCTGGATTTCATCTTTCTTGAAACATGAAAACAATTCCCGTGCTATGGACATTTCCATTGAGAAATAATCTGATTTTCTGCAGGTAGGGTTGTGCAGGCAGCAGTCACCCCCCCAGCCCAACAGTGCCACGGGGATGTGCAGAGGGGACAAAGGACCTTCTGCAAGGGTCCCCTCCCCTGGGCAGCTCACCTGTACCTGGCAGGGAAACTTCACTTCTGCTGCACTGAGCTGCCAGAGTGAGGAGGCAGCCAAGGCATTTGGGATGGATTTGGGGCTGGAATTTCTGCCCCAAAGCTTGATCCTCCAGGTGCAGACCAGTCCTCAGAGATGGGGTGGCTGCAGGGCTGGGCAAGGCCTTGGTATCCACTTGATGTGCAAATGATCATAAATCCCTAACAAAGGTTAAAGTCTGGTTTTGACCTCAAAGCCAGTTCAAACTACGAATCCTGACGTTCTTGTACTGGAATATATAAAATCAGAAACAGTCGTTAAAGTGAATGTAGCAAAACACTACTGGTGTTGAGTTTGTGCATAAAACCAGAACCAGCCCTTTATGGTTTCTGTAGCTTTTAAGAGCAGCCCCAAACAAAGCTCAGACTAAACGTCTGAAAAGGGGGGGAAAGTAAATCTCCTGCATGGTAACACTGGAAGTCTCACAAATGTTTGGGAAGCAAAACTATCAAAGTGCAATTGAGTAATGTTCAATTTTGATTTATGCCTCTCTGTGAAACACAAAGCAAACCATGGTCATCTTCCCTCCAGAAAATGCTGCTAGCCCTCCATTTCCAGAGCTACTAATCAGTTTATTTAAACAGCCATGGTTATGTCAAGTTTACTCATTGCAGTTCTGATGCCTTTGCTTGCACAAAGTGTCACTCTGTTCCATGGGTGTTCTCCCTGACATCACACAATTATTTCCTGGACTATCTGTCACTGTATCCTCCCCCACCTTAGGATTTCAAACATAATAAACAAAGCACAGTCCCTGCACCAGTGTCCCTCACCCCTAGACCAAACTAACTCTTCCCTAATAAAGTCCCTAATGAAGCCTCTCAAAGGCAGGGGCAGGTGACAAACAGCATCCAGTGGCTCTTCAGGGACTCACAGAGACATTTGGGTTGGAAAAGCCCCCCCAGACCCCTGAGTCCAAGCATTCCCCAGCACTAACCTGTGTCCCCAAATGCCACATGCACATGGCTTTTAACTCCTCTGAGAATGCAAACTCCTCAACTGCCCATGGCTGACAAATTTCCTGTTTGGTTTGCAAACCTTGGGGACTAACAAAGAAGATTAAACTAGTCCTCTTTCTAAGCTTTTATTATTATTATAATACACTTTCCACAAACCCCATAGACAAAAAAAAGCAGAAATTTGATTTAATATAATAATTTCCTAAATAAGGTACGAACCAAATGCAGAAATGCTGTTTTCTGTTGGGTTCTATTCCCTTCCTTCTGACCATTATAAAATGGGCTATAGTTTAGTGGATCATTAGTCAAACTGAACTCATAAGACATACAAAAAGAGCTACTTATATACAACTACTGCAGAGACACTACCAGGAAATCCCCTCAGTAAAGAAAATGTTAGCCACTTTCCTAGGGATTTTATACAAAATAAGCAAAGTACATTAGGACCTCTCAATTTGGCAAAAAACCCTGAATTATGCATTTGTGTAAGGATGAGTATTGTAGGCAACATCTCACAAGTATACAAATTTTATATAAAATATAATTTGCATGTGGTACAATACCCATCCCCCCAAATAAAACATAGTATTATTTCAAGGAAGAATTTTGAGCACAATAAGCTTGATCAAGAAAACACAGTTTTCTAACATAACCAGCAAAGCTATTGTTAAAACTGAGACATGAGGAGAAAAGATGCATAAATCACTGGAAAAGCATGAGGATTATGTCTCAGAGCTGGTTTCCCCATTGGATGACATGCCAAACCCCAGACACTGAAATGGGTTATGCTGAAGAGCAAATACCAGTCATTAACTTTCCTGTGGTTTAATAATTACACCTCTTCCTGGGGATGTGATTAAACCACACACAGCATTAGAAAACAGAGGGAATTAAGTCAATATGCCTCAGAGCTGATGAGTAAGTGAGTGTGTAGAGTCAAGAAAAGCTGGATCAGATGGCTGGCTGTAGGTTTCCAAGGGCCACAGAGCAGCACCACACGAATGCAATAAGAGCAACATCAGTCCCAGATGTAGCAGCATCCCCTGCTCAGGGAGATGCAGCATTGCATTGCAGACCAGCACGAGAGCAGCACAGCCAGCAGAGCCTGGCCCCCCACCACGAGCCCTGCCTCTCCCACTGCAACCACGACCCCCTGACAAAACATTTTGCTCCACTATTTATTTCATCACTGGTGCTGTGGGTTCGTATTCCTTCCTGGAATACAGGGAAAAGCACCTGAAACGCCTGGCAGGGAACTGAAGCCCCTTAAATTGCAAATACAATCAAACTGGAGCCTGTGGAAAGAAGCATTCAGCTCCAACACTCCCATTCCATACATGCCTGGCCAAAGACAAACTGGGAGTGCAGAGAACTGAGTGTTCTCTTCCCCTTCACCACGACTTGAGCACTGCAGTGCTGGGAACATTCCCAACCAAAGCAGCACCACAGCACTGTGACCCTGTGACATCACATCAGCCACAGGAAATGTCACTTCTGAACAACTTTGTTAAGCAAACACTCCCCTGTTTCTCCACTTTTTAACTGGAGGAACCAGGAATCCGTTCTGGTTACATCTGGTGGGATGCAAGAAAGGGGGAACAGCATTTTCTGTGTTGCTGCCTGTGCCTGTAAGACAGCCCTGCACAGCACAGTGCACGGGGAGCTGCACACCCCAAAGTACCCAGAGGGAACCTCAGACTCCAGCAGTGACTCTGGCAGCCACTCCCAGCCCCACCCTGACCTGTCCCCCCTCCCCTCACTTTTCTCAGCCCCATTGCTTTCCAACCCACAGCTCACCTTGGTGGCTGAAGACCAGGGTGCAGCAGGGGAGGCTGGAGGAGGAAGGATGCTCATCCTCCAGCAGCCCTTGGTGACATTGGGCAGCTCCACCCCATCTCCTGGGCTCTGAACCAGTGACCAGGAAAGAGGGAACCTGATCAAGGTTTGGTCTGCTGAGATGATCCAGTGCTTCTTCAGGTGAGCAGCAGCTTGGCTGCCAAGTGTTTGTGGGCTCCCATGAGCGGGATTATGAGCTTTTACCTTGTATTATTTTACATTCTCTGGTGAAGAGAGCATCTATAACAGCTGACAGAATTTAATGCAAGCAATAAACTACAAATTCTGAAAGCCTTCCAGCTTTATTAGACCCACTGTTAATACATCATACATAATCTCTTCAGGTGCAAATCCACAGCAGGGCACAGCTCTTTTCCTTGTAGCTCCTTTGCCACTGACCATGATCTCTGACTGTGGGGTGGGAAGAGAACTTGTTCTAAAACCATTTGCAAGCAACAGAAACAAGCCAAAAAGGTTTGGCAAAATTCAGAAGGATGCTGGCTGAGGAGGCCAAAGTAATTGGCTTTGATGGAGCAACATCAGGGAGGAATTTAGGACTAAAGCATTTCAGTTGTGAGCCATTTCAGCTGCAATGTCACCATCTGGTTTTGGACTATTCTGTAACTGCTGCTCAAGGCTGTGCTCCTGGGAAGAGCTGGCAGCTGTGTGCCAGGGCAGGGACCCAAAGATACCCAGATGATGTTTGCAGTCCCCAAGGAGGGGGAAATGACAAAAGTGACAAGGTTTTTATTGTTTTTGAACATTTTTATTCAATAGTTTTGTGGTTCTCCTTGAAATAGGTAAGGAGAAGGCATTTCATCTTTTAATCATTCAAGAAATCATTTTCCACTCAGGGGAAACATCCCCAGAAGTTAATTGTAAGCTAACTGTGCAAACATGCACTTCAACAGAAAAAAAAATGGAAGAAAGAAATTTCCCTCCCCAAAAAATGTTTGATCTCTCTTCACTTCCAAATCCATCCCTGAGTGACTATAGCAGATACTTGGCACTATCCAACTAAAGCCCTTGTACCATCCTTTCTCAAAATGGTTTCAGCTCATCAGCACACATCACCCCAGTGCCAGGGAGGGAATGTGGCACACATCATCCCAGTGCCAGGGAGGGAACCTGGCACACATCACCCCAGTGCCAGGGAGGGAATGTGGCACACATCACCCCAGTGCCATGGAGAGAACCTGGCACAGATCACCCCAGTGCCAGGGAATTGAGCCTGGCACACATCATCCATCCCAGTGCCAGGGAATTGAACCTGGCACAGATCACCCCAGTGCCAGGGAGGGAATGTGGCACACATCACCTCAGTGCCAGGGAGGGAACCTGGCACACATCACCCCAGTGCCATGGAGAGAACCTGGCACAGATCACCCCAGTGCCAGGGAATTGAGCCTGGCACACATCATCCATCCCAGTGCCAGGGAGAGAACCTGGCACACATCACCCCAGTGCCAGGGAAGGGAACCTGGCACAGATCACCCCAGTGCCAGGGAGGGAACGTGGCACACATCATCCATCCCAGTGCCAGGGAAGGGAGCCTGGCACACATCACCCCAGTGCCAGGGAGGGAGCCTGGCACAGATCACCCCACACCCCTGTGTGCTGCTCCCAGGCTGCTGCAGTCACCTGCTGCTCACCTGACCACTGGAAACTCCAGATTTGAACACCAGCCTGCAGGAGAGAGCATAAGGAGAGGAGGAATGGGATGCTGCCCTGCCCCAGGGTGCCCTGCCCAAAATGATCCTTCCCACCAGCTGGCACTGCAACCCCAGTGCTGCCAAATCACCCAAATCAAGGTTCCTGTTCATGGGGCCTGTGAGCAGGGCTGGGACCTCTCCAGTGTTCAGCAGAGATTCTCTGCCTGTCTTATCTCTACTTACAAAGTTCCTTTATTATGGAAATATCCTGGTTTGTTGCAGACAGGAGCTCTGAAATCAGAAAATGGAAATGGAAGAAGATGCTGCTGGTGATATGTGTTGTTTCATTGGTAGCAAACTGAAATATTTTAGGCTAAATGTATCCAGTGCATCGTTTATTCAAAATGTAAGGTTTGCTTCAGGAGTGAAATGTGTCACTTTCCCAGAGTCATTGATGTGATATTTTATCCCTCAAGAAGACCCAAAACCACACTGCTTTATTTGACAGACTAGTCTATTATTAAAAAAAAAAAAAAAAAAAAAAAAAGTTATAAAGATAATAGAAGTAAATAAAAATCATAAATATAAATTGTAAATAAATATATCTCTTTAATGAAAAGGTGATAAATACATCATTTTTAATGAAGATGCATGTCTCTGAAATTCCTCTGACCACTGAAGCAGAAATGAAATTTATCCCATCTTGATAGTCTAATAAGGAGCATTTTAAAAACAGTAATTTCACAGCCCTTATTATCTAAATCATATGGATTTATAGCATAAGCAAGGGACCAGGAAGGGTATGGAGCTGCAACACTGTGACTGAAATGAGTGACCTGTTCTGTATTTTCTGACAGTGAAAGAGACTGGAGAATTAAAATAAAGGCAGGTTTCATGTTCTAACTTCTTGCAAGAATCAGATTCTTCTAAAATCCAGTAGCCCTTCAGTAACTCTCTACCTGGAGTGCCCCACTGTTTGTTTAATGCATTAAATCTGCTCTCTAATCACAGTAAAGGAGGCACTCAGGTGACTGCAGTTTATTAGAGCAGGTCACCTTAACCAGCTCTCAGGCCTCACTCCCTCAGCCACACTTACCCACATTTACTGCACACACTCATTTTCTCCTGAGCTTTAAGGAAATTCACAGCTGTGTGAGTAGATACTCTCATATTGAGCAAAGCCACGTTATCCATGCACACCCACAAATGCTGAGTTTAAATGTTGGCATTCACAAAGTTCTACTGTGAACCCTATTTAAACAAAACAGATTTACAATGTATGCTCTACAAGAAGGGATTTTTCTAGCAAATTCTGGGATTAGCCTAAAGGAAGGGTGAGACAATAAATTTAACCACTTTAATAAACATGTGATTCCCTGGGGAAATAAAAAATTTAAGAAGAGAGGAGTCCCTGTGGTCTGCATGCCAGATTGTTTCTGTGCTTCTGCCCTGTTCCTCCATCCTGCTGTTCCCACAGTGTTTGCTGGAACAAATGGGCAGCTCTTGTGCACCTCTCTGAATGCCACATCTGCCTCTGGCTCCAGCAGCTCTCACTGGAGAGTTCCTTTTCCCCTCTGTAATTTCACCCACAGTTTCCTGGGGAATTGGGTTGTATAAATATTGACAGAGAAATACATGTAACAAAAATATTTGTAATTTCTGTTTCCCTCAGAACTGAAATTTTGCCTCAGGACATGAGGTGCCCGTTTCAGTGAATCTGTTCATTAGCAGACAAAACAAACAGGATCAGAAGATCTGTTTTAAAGAGGATCAGTGATGCACAGCCTGATTTAGAAACTGTCCTGCTGCCCCCGAGGAGTCTGACACTGCTGACTGAATGAAGCTTGGTGGGAGCCTCTTGGGGCAGGTGCAGGAAAAGCAATGCATTCCTCAGTATCTTATTCTGACCATATTGAAGCAAAAAAGCCATTTTCCCTGGCCTGCCCTTCCTAGGAGATGCCCCACAAGCTGGAGTATGGGTAAATATTGAAACGCACACCAGGATTCCCAGCAGAGAGAGCAGCACCATTCCCAATGCAGCAGAGGAATTTCACTGCTACAGCACACATGGAAGAAGCACAGTGGCCCAGCCAGAGTGGCTGCAGCCCTGAGCAGGATGTGCAACCCAGCCCCATAAAGGCTGCAGCCAGAGCAAGGGCCAGCAGAGAGAGCAGGGCAGGGCAGGGCAGGGCAGGGCAGGGCAGGGCAGGGAAAGGCAGGGCAGGGCAGAGCAGGGTAGGGCAAGGCAGGGCAAGGCAGGGCAGGGCAAGGCAGGGCAGGGAAATGCAGGGCAGGGCAGAGCAGGGTAGGGCAAGGCAGGGCAGGGAAATGCAGGGTAGAGCAGAGCGGGGCAGAGCGGGGCAGGGCGGGGCAGAGCAGGGCAGGGCAGGGCAGGGCAGGGCGGGGCAGGGCGGGGCAGGGCGGGGCAGGGTGGGGCGGGGCAGGACTGGGCAGGGCAGAGCAGAGCAGGGCAGAGCCCTGCAGCACCTGCTGCCCTTGGCTCTCAGTCCCACCCCACCTGCCCAGGAGCCTGGGCAGCAGGGCAGGGACACACTGAGGGGCTGCTCTTGAGAACCTCAAGCAGTAGCTTGGCTTGTTGAGTCAGTTCTCTACCATCTGGCATAAGGAAAATGAGGAGAGACGTGCTGCATTCGTGAGAGTGGCTCAATTCCTCTGCCATCCAGGCAAAACAGGAGCCCGTGTTATTTCTGTCATTACTTATAATTAGAGAACTCTAATCAACCCCCTGCCTGCCTCAGCACTCAAGTGTTTGAATCTGCAATTTTACTTGTGTTCTTCATTAAGAGGAGGGAAAAAGGAAAAGAAATTCATTCATGAAATTTCCATCCATATCAAAGGCTTTTATTTCAGGATTTACTTCCAACTTTTGTATCTTTAGACCTTTTAAATAGGAATACAGTCTCTTCCTCTGCCATCCTCTTTCATGTAATGTCTTTCATGTAATGTCTATCAAAGAGCAGAGAATTCGCATTCCTCTGTACCAGTAAACGTAGGACTTTGATGCAGAAGTGGAGAAGAAATATTAAGCGAACATAAAGATCTTCAAAACAGTCAGAAGTATTTGTTGCACATACTTTGTGGTGCAGAAGGGCAAATTGCTTAAAAATCTTCAGCATCTTTAAGTCTCAGCTATTTCCAATAGATGGAGCTGATGACATAATTACTAGTGATTAAATTTTAACATTTATTAGTGAAGAATTTTAAAAGGCTCAGGTTAGCAGCATCAAGCCCAGAGTGAGATTTTCACCAGGACTGCCATGACACCAAATTTCACTTCCACCCACTCCACTGCTTTGACACTGGCTGTCATAGATTCCAGAGGTTGCTGGATTTCAGAGGTTCCTAAAGATCAGAGTGATAAATAATCATCCTTTCCATCATATATTTGCCAAAAAATGTACCTGTATCTGTGTGAGCTACACCAACAAGGCTTCATTTAAGCCATGTATTTCTCTCTTTTTCACAAGCAGAACATGCTCTGAGAGAGTCAGGGAGCTCTCAGGGAGAGCCAAGCCTCCCAAGCTGACACATCTGCACTTGCAGGACATTGACACAAGAGATTTACACAGCAGGTTTCAGACACTGAGCTGATCAAGGGATGTAAAAGTAGATGAAAATCTGCACAGAAGATTCTGTTATAGAAAAGACCACTCAACTACTGGCTTTGGGAGTCACCAATCTGTAGCAAGACCTCCTAGTCAAATATCCAAGGGGAATACCTTCTTTATTTCTAGAAACCCAGGACAGTTTACTC
Organism: Erithacus rubecula; assembly: GCF_903797595.1. Taxonomy (NCBI): domain Eukaryota; kingdom Metazoa; phylum Chordata; class Aves; order Passeriformes; family Muscicapidae; genus Erithacus; species Erithacus rubecula. The sequence goes on along the minus strand of NC_136662.1, from coordinate 214,359 downwards.
AGAATTTGGCCTCAGACACAGCTGATTGCCTATATACTTTAATGAACCAGTAAAATGTAATTAAAACTTCATGCTGCCTTGTGGAAAAGTCCTCTGAACCCAGAACAGGCAGAGCCTCAGAGCAGAGCATGTCCTAATAAATACCCATTTATAAAACATGTGGCCAAACTGCCAGCCCTGAAATCCCCAGCATGCTGTGAGCTCCAGCAGTGAGCAGGACAGCATTTACTGGGCACTCAGATTTGAGGAGCTCAGTGTCACCAAGTGCTCATCCCAGAACCTTTCCATGGGGCTTTCCAGACTGAATCAGAGATGTTACAGCACACAAACTGGAATCAGAACGTGTTACACCACACATCAGTAACAGCCTCACTCTCTTTCTAGCAAAAAATCTGCTGCTTTCACACCAGGGACAGAGACAGGGACATGGACAGGGACAGGGGCAGAGACAGGGATGGGACAGGGACAGGGACAGGGACAGGGGCTGGGATAGGGACAGGGACAGGGATGGGACAGGGATGGAACAGGGATGGAACAGGGATGGGACAGGGATGGGACAGGGACAGGGACAGAGACAGGGGCAGGGACAGGGACAGGGCAGGGGCAGGGACAAGGACACACCCCAGGCTCGGGGGAGCATCTCTGGACCCAGCCCCCGGCCCAGCTGGTGCCGTGAGGGCTGCAGAGAGCTGGGGTAGAAGGGAAGGGATGCAGCTGCAGCTCTGGTGACAGGAGCCCTTTGTCGCCTGCGGCCACCCCGCGCTGTCCGGCGGGGCTGCCCGCGGCGGAGCCGTGCGAGCTGCAGCCGAGCACATGCCAGTGCCACGCTCTATCTGATGGAGAGGTCTCTGCCTCGGGCTGTTTATATACAACCGACCAGAATTTCCTGCTGCATGATGAAATAATTAGGGGGCCCTCATGCAGGGAACAATGTTGTGAGTAGGTTGCAAAGGCATTGCACATACAAAAAGAAAATTCTAAGCATTTTCCTTATCTGTGGTACAATCTTCTAAGACTCCTTATATACATTCGACTTGTTTGTATTATTTCTTCTAATGTTGGTCATACAGATGCTAAATGAAGGCTTCAAAAAGTTCAGCAGCAGTCTTTCCTTTATGCTCAGATTACACAGTGGCAATAACAGCATGAAAAAACCAGAAAAAATAGGGATTTATTTGTTTTAAATCAAAATTGCTTTTAGCATCTTGAGTCCGTGGATTCTAAACTGCAGATAGCTTAATAGCTGTGCAGCTGGCTCTGTGTGAGTGTTTGCTCAGTGTGAGCAGGCAGTCTGGGTGTCCCTCCAACCACAGCCATCCTCTCTGACTGTGAAAATAGCAGCAGGAGTGTTTGTTAGCTTAAAAAACTGATGTGCTTCAAAGTCTTCCTGGATTCCTATTTAAACTGTGCTAATTCTATTAACTACTAACAGTGCAGTGAAGAACATGACACTGTATTTCCCAGCTGGGAGACAGACAGACAGTGTCACCCTTCCCTGATGTTCCTACCTGGTGTGGTCTCATGGGCACTCCCTACATCCTTCTCAGAGCAATCACCTGCTTGAATGGATATTTTGCTCAGAAATGCAAATATTTTCTCTTTCTCTTGTCAGTTTCTATTGCTTCTATTCTACTAAGAGAGGCTTAGAAAAGGCACTGTCATTCGTTTTGAGAGGACAAATATATTAGATAGATTCCATGGTTCAGATTAAGGAAATTATTAGATATAAACTTTCCAATTGGGTGTGTAACTCACAGGCAGCCACCTAGCCTGGATTTTGACTCTCTCATCTGGGGGGAGCATAATAATGAATAATGAACATGTCTTTAAATTATCAAAAACATGTTCAGTTAGTCAGAATGGGGTATTCTCAGAGAAAGGCAGTAGGAAACAAGGTTATGCTGAAGAAATACCTAGACATGAGAAATGAGTTAGTCAGTGTATCACATTTACAGACTTTCACTCAAATTACCCCAAATAATTGGAAATAGGATAACAGGTTCCCAAAACATGCAGAAGAAGAGTTTTCAGTGTGGTGACCATCTATATTTTCATGGTTAGGAAAACTAGATCCTTGCTTTTGTTAGAACACAGCATGGAAAAGAAATTCACAGACCCAAATATTTAAAAGTATATATGTCACTGTGCTATAGATACATAATATAAATCAATGTCTAAATTATCATTGCCTTCCTATGTCTGTTTAGCATCTCAGCTGTCTTCCTGTACCCTCTCCTTCTCTAAATGGATCCTGTCTTTCACTAAGCAATGGTTCAGGCACAATAAACAGACATTTGTTGGAGTGTGCTGTCCCTACAGGCATCAGTTCACATTAACACTCCTGAAGTTAGGTTTGTACATAGCACAGCTTACAGTACTACCAAGGAAATCAATCTTAAAGGCTGAAATAAAACAACATTTCTTTGATCTTAGTTCCCCGTACAGCTCACTATTTAATAGCTTCATTAACTATATCAAGGAGACAGACCCTCATTTTTACCACCATTAAAATCATGCAGGTGCTGGATGTCAGTGGAGGCTGTGGGTGGGGCACAGGGAAGGCAGGAGCACATCCCACACCAAGAGCAGCATCCTGCCTGCTCCGGGCCAGCAGTGCACTCCCCTGTGCTGCTATTCAGACACTGACAGCTCATTTTGAGCTCCTATTCTCAGTGCACATTCAAGGAGGAATAAAAAGGTCATAAGGGAAGGAAATTTTTGCTACTCATGTATTTGAGACTACAACCATAACAGACATGAAGCCACCTATCATCAAGGCCAGGACACCCTCGACAGCAGTCATTCCTCTCTGTAAGGGAAAATCAGCAAGGATGCATGATGATGGAAGGCACTGCCTTCCTCAAGGGCCAATTTAGCACAGCAGGAGAAAAGTAGCTCAGGCAATATGCATCTCAAAGCAGAGAAAAATTAAAGGCAGGAGAAGGAAGAGTGGCTTTGGAAGGGAGAGCAAGGGATGAAAGCAGCAGCAGTAATAGTGGGAAGGGTAACCATGACAAGGGCAGTGAATAAAGGGGAGAAAATTCAGTCCTTGCAGTTTGTTAGTGTATAGGATGCCTGGACTGAGGGAACTGGGATGTCACAAGCAGGGTTGGAGCCTAGGCAAGTGCAACTTTACAAGAACAGCTGTTTCTTTGTTTAGCTGCTTTCTGCCAAAAGGCAAAAAACTTTCAGAAGCCAATACCTGCATGCCAGGTGTCTGGCAGCAAGATTGCAGAGCTGTGGCTCTCACTGAGCACTGACTTCCTCACCCAGCTGTGAATGCCTTGCTAGGGTGAATAGACAGGAGCTGCTTCTGAAAATGGACTTCCAACTGTTCTGTAGGCAAAGGACTCAAAGCACAGACAAGTCTGTTGCTCACAGGAAATTTTGTCTTGGTGATCCACTAAATTCTTTATATTGAGAGACAGACAATACTGAAATGTTTTCCAGTGTGAAGAGGACTCTCGTCTAGGGGAAACCTGAACTCTCTTGCTGCCTGTCCCCAAGATTTTTGTGATCAATTAGATATATATATATATCTTCATCTTAGTTTTAAGATATTCTTAGTTTATTTCATTTGCAGCATTTCTAAGCCCTTTTCTGATAATCATTTTATTCCCTTGCCTTCATTTTGTTTGGCAACAGCTGAGCCGGCAGCAAGCCCGAAGCCTGATAAATGACAAATCACTACCAGATGAAGCTGTGAGTTTTACACAGAGCATGTCCTAGAGCCATGGAATATTTTGAGGCCCAATAAAATTTACCAAACTGACTGAGAAGCCAAGTTCAAGCCTTACATGAAGGCCTGTCATTAACAAAAAACCAGAATAATTCTCCAAGCAGTGAAACTAGTGATTGGGCTAATGAAGCCCCTGAAATGCTGAAGAATTAGAAGCAGAGATAGAAATGCAAATTCTTAGCAGGGCCCCAGGCAGGGTTTAACAGTCTCTGCTCCCCAGGAAAGGAGGATGACCCACAGTGCTCCACAAGAAGCAAACCCCCCTCCCATCCTGGGTGCCCAGCTCTGGGGCTGTGCCAGGCGAGTCCCTGCAGAGCACTCAGCACCGAGCCAGGGTGGGCACAGAGGAAAGGCCCCTGGACAGAATTGCTGCTGCTGGTACCCAGCAAACCCTCCCTGCACACTGATCCCTCAGAGCATCAGCAGCCTGAGCTGGCACTGGGCAGGGGGATGTTTCTCCTGGGCTTGGCTCCCGCTGTACCCTTGCAGGTCATGTACAGAGGATCACTGCTACTCTGGTAGTACAGGGAGAAAGGCCTGAAATCCTCTGTGTAGTAATTTTGTAGTAGACACAGAATGATACAGTGGATGTAAAGCAACACATATAGCACAGGCCAGACAGCAGCTGGCTGTGGACCTGGCCAAAAGATGGGAAGTGAAGCCAGCAGAGTCCTGAACCCTCCTGAGGTGTCCCTTCCCAAATTGTCATAATGGGTGATGCACCCGTGCAATGAGAGTTGTGCAGTAACACCAGATGAGAAGGAAAAGACTCAATGAAAAGTGGTGTTTGGCTATAAACCCATTGCACCCATGGTGCAAGATACATACATATATATATATATATATGTGTGTGTGTATGTATATGTATATGTACATTATACACGTATATTTATCTGTCTGTCTGTCTGTGTGTGTGTGTATATATATACACACATATATATCTATATATATAAAAGCCATGTCAGCACTCACAGCCCCCAAGAACACGGGACAGGGAGCCCCAGCGCTGCCACTGCAGAAAGCTGGAAGGTGGAGGTGAGAGCAGCCTCAAAGGGTTAAGTCCAGACAATACTTTCCTGTCCTGGGGCCGTCAGACACAGCCTGGGAGAGGCCTGTCAGCCTTCATTGGCCACAGGGAATGATGCAGGGTAATTTCTCCTGATAATGTCACCGGAAGAGGAAATCCTGCAGACTAAACTCATTAAGGTCTGAGGGGAGCACTGTGAGGGGCTTTCTGCAGGAAGAAGGGCCGTGGGCTGGGTTTGTCTGACTGGGAGAGCATCTCTTGTGGTGTATGGTGGGAAAGCTCCCAGGGATTTCAAATATCCTTCTGTGGCAAATGCCAGCCTTAAAGCCCAAGTTTGCACTTCGAAGGCAAAACTCATCCCTCTTTCCAAATGCAGCCCCCCAGGGAAAACAAAAATTCCAAAGGCACATGGTAGGTTGATGCTCAGTTTAGAGGCATTCAAACCACTGTCATTCATTTGCACTCTTTTATCAAGCAGACAAATAAATTAGACACTACACTGCTGTAAGCGCTTGTTCCAGAGGCCAGCAAGGGTTTGAATTGACTGATAATGCCTTGAGTTGCTGAAGGGCAGCATCATCTGCCAAAAACAAGCTCTGTTTTCCTTGGAGGCACCTGAGGCACACACAGGATTCAGCACCAGCTCTCCCCTGCTGTGTGATGGCAGGTCTGGGGAGTCCTTGTGGCACAGGCAGGAGGGGCTGCAGCACACAGGGCTGTTGGTGGGTGAGCAGCCCCTGCCCACGGGGCCCCCATCGTGGGCAGCCCTGCAGCTCTGACCCGATAAACTGCACTCCCTGGGTGCTCAACTCTGGCACACCCTGCTCTCTGACATTGAGGTGTTGCACTGCACATTGGCAACAGGTTTGGGGAAATGTGAAGTTCCTTCTCTTCTGAGAAGCATGGTGGGACAGCTTGTCTACTCAGCTCAACAGAAAATGCCCTTGATTTCAGAAGCAAGGCAGCCTGATCCCTGATCTTTGATAGGAAAATATTTTGACAGTGTAACAGATGAAATTAGCTAAAGCTAGGATGACTGGCACTTAATCTGATAATACCTCCAGAAGCAATTACCTTGAAAATATCTGATAAAATTCGTTCAGTGTGTTTGTTCAGTGTGCAGGCACAGCCCAGCTGGTGTGCAGCTCTGGCCATCTGGGGATGGGACTGTGTCCTGCTCACAATCCTCTCCTGCATTGGCACAACCCTCCCACCCCTTCCTCCACAGCAGAGATGGTTTCCACACCTCTCGAAAAACATGGGACTTGATACAGGCAAAATTCTGTTAACTGGTTAGAGAACTTCAGTTTCATCTCAACACAAAAAACAATTGTCATTTTACAGCAGCACCAGTCAGAAAACACCTGATGGACAAGTACTTTTAAATTAAAATATAACTAATTAAAAATTAACTATTTAAAAATTTAACTTATTAAAAATTAACTTGTCACAAGTGAAAAAGTTTAGAGAAACAATATGCAGAGGAAGATATTATACCCCTAACTGCATCCACTGTTCTTCCAAAGCTTTCCTAAAATAACTGCTTTTATTTGGGAAATTAAATGGAAGGAGGCACACATAAGTAGTGCAGAATTTATTTATTCCATCACTTCTAGTCACTGAGCTGGTCTAATCCTGTTTCCCTCTTCATTCCTGACCAGGGCCTTTAAAGCCTTTTGCATCAGACCCATGAGCCTGTGCTTTTGCCCAGGTATTACCTCACCCCTCAAATGACAGAAAGGGGCTGTGGGCAGGCAAATCACCAATGTGACCCACGGGCACTCAGTGTGGGAGGACAGTTCTCCAGGTGAAGGAAGTGACCGAGCTGAAAGGAGCTCCTGGCCGGGTTCTGCACCTGGCTAAGGACTGACACAGACCCTGAAGAACACGTTTTGTGGGAGCAGATGATCTCAGCTGAGCCTCGAGATGATGAACTTCTTGTTGCCTGATGGTGTTAAACTGTTCTCTGAACGTGAGACAGAAGGAATCTCTTGCCTCATCCCCAGTGAGAAAATGAGATGAGTTGTAGCCAATGAAACCACAAAAATGCACTTGGAGAGCAGGCTGCCCTACCTTAACTATCAAAATGCAACTGGTGCTTACACACAGTGGGTAAAAGTACATTCATTGGCCAAATCGAACTGCTGAAAACATAACTTGGTTCTTAATTTTCTCTTATAGTTAAAAGAGTTTTTACAAACCCTGAAAGACAGCAGAGCTAGAAAGAAGGGATGCTTCAGCTGCACCAAGCAGAACTCTTTAGTGATATGAACTTCAAAGAAAACAGGTTCCAGGAATATATATAATACAATTTATTAAGACTGAACCTGAAAACAAATTCTATTTCTCTTATATACCTATTTTAAGACTTTTTTTTTCTACTCAAATAAAAGTGTTTCTGCATTTAAGGTCTTAATTATATAATTAGTAACAACAACAAATTAAAATGAATTAATCTTGTTCTGATTTATTTTGCTTGCAGTGTTAAATAAAAGGTACACAAAACACAATTAAGTCATTTTAAGTCCTCTCTTTAAACCCTAATCAGAAATTGTCACATATAGATAAAGCCAAACTAAAACAAAGCTTTTCATTTGTTATGAGCTGAGAATTGTGTAAAGTGCACAGTCCCCAGTGACTCCAGGATAAATATTTCTTCTTAGGATTTCTGGCTAAAAATGTTGCTCAACAGTTTCAGGACTGTGCAAAGATGATTACACAGGATCTGCTACTTAGAATGAGCCCACCTGTGCTCACACAGACACCAGCCCACAGACACATCCCACCAATGCCCACTGACACTCATGGGGTAGCTCCTGGTGCAGAAGCTGGTAACCCTGCCACAAAGCAGAAAATAAATGTGACATGAAACAGATTATTTTTGGATGGTCCAGCTGCTCTCCAGTCACCTTGATGTAGTTTGTGGGTCCCCCTTCTCATCTTGTTTTCCTCCAAGTGGTGGCCGGACTTTTCCCCTGCATGGGTGGACAAACCTCTCCCCTGAAGATGGCAAATGTGACCCTGCACTGATGGGCTGCTCCTAAAGTCTGATGACAGCCAGAGCTTGCAGCTGTGTGCAGCACAAATGAGAAGTTTGAGAAAGGGAATCAACATAGCTGCTGATTTTCAGGCAGCCTGAGCAACTGAGAGGAAGCGTTGTTCCCCTGGAATGCACCAAAGATACAACCAATGGTAACCACAAATTCTCTGCATGGCAAAAACCAGCACAAATTAAACATTGCAGAGAGAGCTCTCAGCTATTCCCAGGGCAGCAGGCAATGAGGAAGGTACCTTGTCTTCAGTTTGGCAAGCGTATCAGTGAACTGTGTCACCTCCAGAACTGTAACCATAGAGCACACCAGTTACCCTCTTACTGCAGGGATGAGCCCTAACCAGTGCCTGTCTGCTCCAGAAGATGTATTTGTGGTTAGACAGGCACTGCACATTTGACATTTTCATTTCTCTGCTGTGCAAATCAACATTCTTAACCTACATTCACTATTCACTCAGTAAGGGAAGGAGTCCATTATACCAACACCTTCTTACCTGCTTTGGCCTTTAGATGTAGTAGCTGTCTGATCAAACTCTCGTGCATATCATCTAGTCACATGTATCATAGCTGAATAGCACATTCACTGCCTCTAGCACTGAATAGAATCCATATGTTCTCCTTTTGTACTCCTGCAGAGATTCAGCTGTCTGAAATACTTGCTATGGGATCATACATACCCCATTTTACTTACACCCACATTTAGACATAAAGCAGCATCATGAGAACATGAGGAACAGTCAAACATCAGTATGAAAATCCACCAAAACACTGGCATGAACCTCAGTGAAGACAGGATAAACACAACTTTTATTTCTGAACTCTCTTTGATTTTGTCTCACCAGAAAGTGCAGATTTCCATGATAACATAAATATGGCAAAAACTATAGCAAAAACTACAGAATACAAAAAATACTAGCAAAAACTACAGAATACAACCAGTAAACAAGGCAGAGAGGGGCCATGCCTCCCACTCTGCCTGCAGCTTTCTGGGAGGCAAAACCAGACAGACCCTGATGACCTCACACTGCTGCTGTGATGAGCACAAAGCCAGCAGGCATTCACATTGTCTTTCCTCTTGCCAAAATGCTGGGCTCCAGCCCAACTGGCCTCCACACACCGGGAGACTCAGTGGGCAGGAGCATGGCAGTGCAAGGGCTTCACTTTTCTGACACTTTTAGCCACAAAACGCCGAGCAGAGGCCCATTGCATCCTTTGTTTTGTAACTCTGCCTCTCATTGTCACCACAGGCTGATTCAAGGGGTTGTAGTGCTTGGATATTTATAATAGAGCAGTAGAATCACAACAGTTTTATAGTCTCTATAGCCCTGATGGTAAGTCAGTGCTTCACTCAATTCTAAGTTTTCTTTCATCCATCAAACCTTTCTGGGAGTTGGTGAAATAATTTTTCTCCTGCTCAAGCACCAGAATTCAGATTGGTACCAAGGAGCAGCAAAACATTAAACAAGTGCTGTTGTATGCAAACCCTTTTTTCAAGTAATTAGCCAGAACTGACTCCTCTTTGGGTGTTTCCTTGAATATATTAAAACAAACAGTTGCTTTTAAAATTAGTGGTTCCTTCTGTCCCTCACTTCTCCTTCTGAAATCTCAAGCCAAAGCAACAAATAGAAGCTTCTCTCAGATGACCAGTAAAAGAGTTCATTTTCTGTGGACTTTCGTTGTGGAGTGTAAAGAGCACTGAGAGTGCATAATGAGAGCACAGCATCTCCTGGGCCCCAAAAACAGGATGAGTAGTTTTGTGTAGAGCAGTGAGGTGAACAAGACTCTGTTGTTAACATGCTGTTTAAGTAATCAATCTCTTCAGTTACCTTTTTCTTTTTTACATATGCTCAGTGAAACTTATCCTTGCTGTCCTTCAAAAGCAAAGAGATAATAGCTGGGCACTGCTGACTGCAACTGAACTACGACTGGATTCCATAATTATAACCAAGGTACCATGGAACAATGATTTTTCCTACAGCCACCATGTGCTCACAGATCAAAGATGTATTTTAAATCCTAACCAGTGTCTTTTCCTGTGTGAGCAGGTTAATTAAACACAGAAAACAGCTCAAACCAAGCAGGCTGACAAAGGGAATTGTGCTGAAATTAATATGACATTTTCCCCATTTTGTCACCTGCCCAAAACCACTGGACTGCTTTCAGGTACTAAAGTCAATAAAAGATGTCTGAACAAAAACGTGTTGTTCAGGCACTTCATTCTCCCCCAGATCAACATCACTCTGGCACCAGCTAAAATTTCCCCACTCAGTTCTGTAAGTGTCAGTCAAGACCTAATGTTGCCAGATCAGTTTAAAATTATAAGCATCAAGAAGAACAAGATTTCTCATTTCTATTTAGAGCACTACACTTCTTGCTACTTAAAACCTGCAGGCTCTGCACTTTCCAAATAATCGTATTTTATTTCGGAGCCTTACAGTAGCACTTTGTAAACATCAGTTACAAAAACTGTAAATCTTGATTTACTTTTAGACACATGCAAGCATTTCGTCAGTTGCAACCTGTGGGCAGCAAACCAGGATCTCGTTTCTGGAGGCTCTCCGTGTTTTTCGGACCTGGTATGAATGAATCACCTTTCCTTCATGAGTTCCCCTCCCAGCCTGCCCACTTACTGAACAAAACATCTCCAAACTCGCTAATCCCAAATGTGCTCGATCTTTAACAGATATTTTCACTTTAACACACACACTTAACACTGTACAAAGACGCAGTCACAAATTGGCTGGGGAAAAACGTGAAAGATTAATCTGCCGTGAAGTTCTGATTTTCCTTTGCAAAGGATTTGCCGTGCTGTGGGGAAGGGAGCTGTGATTCCTCACACCCGTGCTCGCTCGGCGGGGGCTGCACCGAGCAGGGCGGCTCGGAGCCCAGGGCAGCCGCTGCCCGGACAGCGCTCGGCTTTGCCAACTCCCGGCCGGCCCGAGTCCTTTCTCTCGGGGCAATCGCCAGGAGCAGGCTGCGGTCCGGTTCGGTCCCCGGCCCCGCGGCTGCCCGCCCGCTCTGCCCGGACAGCCCAGCGCCCATCGAGCCGCTGCCGCAGCCGCGGCGGGTCCCGCCCCGGCCCCGCTCGCCCGGAGCTCTCCTTGCTGCCCGCGGGCTCTCGCCTCAGCCGGCCCCGCTCCGCTCGTCCTTCCCCGCCGCCTCCGTCCTTCCACGGCCGAGCGCCGACAGCCACCGACAGGGCTCGTCCGAGTCCCGGGGCGTGGGCGCTGCGGGACGGAGCCCGCGACGGAGCGGTGCTGGCGGTGCTCCCGGTGCTCATAGAGCTCACGGAGCTCCCGGTGCTCATGGAGCTCTCGGTGCTCACGCAGCTCCCCGTGCTCATGGAGCTCACGGAGCTCACGCAGCTCCCGGTGCTCACGGAGCTCCCGGTACCGGGCGCAGCGCCCGCCGCGGGGATCGCATTCTGCTGGACTCGCTGACGGCGCCGCCGTCGGGCACGACCTCGGGCCCACCGGGAAAAGGTTCCGAGGAGGATCTGGGAGAGCTCAGGGTTCCCACAATACCCGCGCGGGTCCCGGCGCAGCCTCCCCCTGCCCCGGGCCGCGCCGTGTCCTGCACAGCAAGCTGCGGACGCGGCTCCGGTGGAGGGGCGCTCGGAGCAGCTGGACAGAGGGGCAGAGGTAGCTCCTAGGGAAGCTCTCCTACTGCCGCACCCCTCGGGTGTTTCCCGAAGCCCGTCCAGGGAGTGGCTTCCGGCAGCGCCCTGTCCACAGACGACGGCCGAAGGAGCCGAAAACCTTCGGAGCCCCCTGCAGCCGCCGCCTCCCCGCACAGGCTATCCCGCCTGACGGCCCCGGTCTCCTGCCAGACAGTGATTACGCATCATCGACAGAAGCGAAAGCAGTCGGGCAGGCAGACCCGATATCTTTCGGGCCCCCCAGCATGGAGCTACCGTGCCCACCGAAGCCAGGACATCCTGGTTGTTCCTCTTTATTTATAAACAACGCGCCATGGTTTCCACATTGGCTTTGCCTTCCATTACGTTAGGGGCAAAATGCTCTTTTACATAATCTGATCTCTGCTCTAATTTCCTCTGTCCCCAGCACTTTCCCTGAGTGACAGCGTGACAAAATTAGCATAGATGCTTTTAAAGTCAACTTCCACATCAAGTGTTCACCGCGATTTCAGGAAGGCAGAGATGCAGCACTTGATTTGAACAGGCACCGCTTTCATCCAGATTGTATGTTCAGAGTGCAGAGACCAAGAGTTGAAATTAATGAAGAAGTTCCAGGCTGGGATGTCGAAATTACTCCCTGCACTTCTGCTCGCAGTGCAAGGGCCAGCACTCTAAAAACATGCAAGGTTGCATCGCATTGACTCCCCTCTTGCCATCTGCCTCCCCACCTCAAGCTCCCTCTTGAAGGGAAGTAAAAAAAAAAAGCTAAAAATAATAATAAAAAATACAAATAAAAATAAAAACGACCAAAAAAAAAAGTCTAATTGCTTCAAATTCTTGGTCTTGGTAGGGGTACTATAGCCTCAGGAATCCAGTTACGAAATAGGATTTTTTTCCTTTTACTTATCTTGCCACTGACAACTAAGCAACACAGAGCTCTACACTGGAAGAGCTGTGAACGAAAGCCACATGTCTGCAGCCCCAAAATATTCTAGATCCGTAAACCGGAGACAGACAGCCTGACCCAAGGGAAGTGCATCGCATTGATTCGGAAAAGGAGTCATTGACTTCGTTTCCTTCCCGTTAAATCAGCCCAGAGTCAATTATTCAGGGCTAGTCCAAACCCTGCATCTTTTACCACTGGCTGGGATCAGTGGGCGTGCAAACTCACAGAGAGCAAGCCTGAGGACGCTGATTCGGTTCTTTCTTCCACAGCCCACAGAGGCTCCACAGCCCAAGACACGGCGATCTACAGATGAAAAACCTCTGGATACTTGCGGGTACAAATACGCAAGTAGTGCAAAGAGATGGTTGACACAAGAGGAGAGCTTCCCGGGAAGTGAACCTTGTCCCGCACGGGTGTCGGGCTTCCCTCCCCGAGCCGTCCCACCTCTCCGAGCTCTCCTGCCAGCCGCTGCTGAGAGAGAATGCGGTGGCGCTCGGCTGAAGGGACGACGCGTCCCCGGTTCCCCTGCGCGGAGGGAGCCGCTGGGTGAGCTCCCCTCGGGCACCGGCAGCTCCGTGCCCAGCGGGACTGGCCGAGGTTGGGCACCCCGCTTCGCCGCGGCCCTGCTCCCCGTGCCCGTTCTCGTAAAGCTGACCACAACGGCCGTTGTTCAATTCTTACAGAACTCGTTTTAACGGGAGAGCCGGTTGTCGCTGAGGAAGACTCCAGAGAGAAGCGCCCTGCCGCATGCACTTGCAGCACGGTGCAGTCTCTAATGGAGTCCGTATGCTAACACCCTCTCGTTAAAACAGCCCTAATTCTTCGCGTTCAGTATTTTCTTCCTGCTATATCGTATCGTCAAATATTTTAGAGATCTCTTCTGTGTGCAACTGGTCAGCGCTCCCACCTACATACATCTTGGCATAGCTCTTGAGAGAGAGGAATCAGAACCAGACAGTCCCCGTCGGAGGGTCCCGCCGGAGTCCCGCTCTTCTCCGCTCTCAGCCTCAGCAGGATGAGGCCAGGGCCACCCTGCCCGCCCCCCGGCAGGTTCTCCTTCCCTCCGTTTCTGCCCAGAGCGCGACGACACGCTGCGGGGTCCTACCGAGTGCCCCAAAAGGGGACACATCCTTTCGATGTGCACAGAGACGGCAGTGGGCGAGCAGGGTGCGCAAGAGTCGGGAATTCTCTAGAGCCTGCGTTTCTGGCCGTTTCCATCTCTCCAGAAAACGATTCCGGGAATACGCACTTAAATATCGAGGGCGTATAATTTAAGCGATGAAGTTCAGACTGGACTTCGGAGAGATGGGTGATAAAGGTGCACGGACCAAGGTCTATCCCGGATAACCAAGCCCATATACTTCCCACGTCCACCCTCTATTCATTATCGCGTTTCTGACCGCTTCTCAGAAATAGCGCCTCTCTCCAATTAGCTCGGCAAAACCGCTCACCTCTTGCGAAGCCCCTCCGGCCATAACAACAACCCGAATCTGCTGACGGACTGTTCTCTGGGCGCGTTTTCCTCCTGGCTCCCCGAACGTCCCTCTCCCCGGAGCGGCCGACCCAGCGTGTGGCTCCGCGCAGCCACCGGAGAGGCCCCGGGTGAGCCCCGCCGAGCCCGCACCCCGCGGCGCGGCCCCTGCCCCGCCTCCGCGGAGACCCCCGCGCTGCGGGGCCGCTCCGGGGCCTCGGGGCGGGCGGAGAGACCGGGGCGGCCAGAGCGGCCGCGCCCGCTCGTCACCAGCGGAGCCGGCTCCCGACACGGTACGAAACGTGGGGTTTCCTCCAGCACCGCAGTATGAACTATCCTTCTCGCAACATCCCGATCGCCGCGGCAAACAACGCGCAAATTGACTTAGCTGACTCCTACAGCTGTATTTCCCGAGAGAAAAAGCGCACAGGAAGGGGGTTATTTCGTTGAAATCTAACCCGCAGCCCTCCTCGGAGCGCGCACCAACTTCATTAACAATCTCCTCGAAGGCGTAGGAAAAGCACCGACAATCAACAGCCTCGGTGTTGCTCCCGGCCGTGCCCGGTCCGCCCCGTCCGGGCTCACCTCACGGGCTCTCATCACGGCGGCCCGACCCCGCCGCAACGCTTCGCTCGGAGCCCCCTGCCAGGTGCTCACTTTCTGTCGTGCTACCTGCGACAGACGACAGTAGTGCTGTCATGCCTCTGTCGGTCACGGATGGGGAGATCCGCGTGGGGGGCAGGATGCGGGCTCGACAGGATCCGCGCTGGTCCCGCTCCGAGCCGAGCGCTCCGCTCCGCCCCGCCAGGGCCGCGGGGCCGCTGGTGCTCCGAGCTGCGGACAGGGAGCAGAGCCCGGGGGAGCCCTGCCGGGGGGGCCGAGAGCGCGGCGGAGAGGTGCGGTTACCGGGCACTCTGCGGGGCCGCAGCCCGTCACCTGCGGCGCTGGTGCTCGGGTCGGTCGGGGCCCGTATTTGGGTCGGAGGTTGGGCAAGCCCGCGCCGTGTCTTCGGGGGAGGCTGCAGAAAGCCGGCTCCGGGCCAGCATGGGTGTTGATAGGGGCTGGGCTGGGGCTCGCAGGGGCCGGCGATGTCCGCGTTCCCTGTCGCCGCTCGGACCCCCGCGCCGGGCGTCGGTCGCGCTGCGCCGGGACATGCCGCGGCCGCGGCACCCCAAAGCCCTGTTTGTTAGGCAGCGGTGTCGGGGACGCCGAGACTGGATGCCAGCGAGATTCTCCCCACGGTTAGGTCGGTTTAAATCGCTGCACAAACGAGTAATTGACGGAACTTCCCGACTTTACCGGGGCTCGGCACAGCCGAGTTACTGTTCCGCAGGATCGGGTCTCGGGATTTGAAATAACGATCATTCTTTTTAGACGGAGAACAATAGGGGGCTCCTCCTTTCACACTGCTCCTCAAACACAGAATTCAGTTTTATCAAATCCACCATATTCATAAACGTAGGGGCAATTCTCTCAGATCGCTTTGCCGAGGTTCAACAACAAATCCTGCATCCACTGTGAGGAGAGGCTGAACCACAGAGGTGAGAGAAAAGATGGAAACTGACGACAAGTTTAATTAAAAACAGCTGGCTGGTAAAGTACGTGCCTAGAAGCAGATACCCGGTTATTTAACTCACGTGCGAAGGACAAGCTACTCCTTTATTCTCCACTAATGCTCCGAGAGCATCATCAGTGTTTGGTGCGAGGGAGCTCTGAGGACAAGATTAGCGATCGTGGAGAAAGGGTGCCCGTAACCCACAGCGTCTCCGCGAAGAGACGCCGGCTGGTTCTGCAGGTAGTGAGGGGCAGCCAGGCTCTGCAGCCTCTGCTCGTGGTGCCACGGGGACACCGGTGTTAACCAGCGGCACCTGTGGGAGCTCAGAGCCGGAGGAGCTTCCGCAGCTCAGGTCCTTCTATTTTAGCTAAATGAGAAAGGTTTTATAACGGGATTTCAGAGGTGCAAGCAGCAGGTGAGGTAGTAAGATGGGTGTAGGTGCTGTGAGTTTGAGTTACAGCTTTCGCTTGGGCTTTGGGATTTAGGAGTGTGGAAACATCCCTCTCGTCACAAGGACTCTCACTTTGCTCCGTGTTTGTTTTCTTCGCTCATAGGGAGATGTAACTGGAACGTGTGCTTAGACTGGAGTGGTGGGGGAAATCTGTGGTAAAAGATGTGACAAGTGAGGGGGTTCTCGGGGCGGGGAGTTGCTTTTTTGTTGTTATTGTTGATGTTGGGGGGGTTCCGTGCCTCCTCCCCTCACTAAGCCCGCACGGGCTCGCTGGTGGAGATAACGGCCCCGCCGCGCTGGAAGGCGGGTTCTGTGCAGGAGGTGAGGCCAGCGGGGCAGGTCCACCCACTTGAAAACAAAACTTTTTTCCTGCAGGCGCTGAGAGCAGAGAGCGGCGCGGGGTCCCCGGAGCCGGCTCGCCGCCCGCCGAGGGCTGGTATGTGTTAGGGTAGGGCCATGTATTGGAAGAGCGACCCGATGTTCGTCTGCAGGCTGGAGGACAAGGACCTGCCCGCGCTCGGCGGCCCGGCGGAGAAGGTGTGCGGGCGGGGGGGCGGCGCGGCTCGGCCGCCTGCCGCAGCTCGGCGGCTCCGGTGGCCGCGGCTCCCGGTGGGACCCCCAGGTGTCGGTGGGCCGGGCCGGGCCCGCGCGGGGCTCCTGGGCGCGGCCGGGCGCTGACCGCGCTCTCCCCGCGCTCCCGCAGGCCAGCCCCGCGGCGGCTGACGAGGACTCCTGCTCTTCCTCCGCTGCCCTGTCGCCCTCCTCATCGCCGCGGTCCATGGCCTCGGGCTCGGGCTGCGCCCCCGGCAAGTGCGTGTGCAGCAGCTGCGGCCTGGAGATTGTGGACAAGTACCTGCTCAAGGTAAGGGCGCCCACCCGGAGCCCCCTTCGTCTGGCGGCTTCCCTCACCGCTGAGGCGGAGGGCGGCCCGTTCACGGAGTCGGCCCGGGCCGCGGGCAGTGCCCGGAGAGCCGGGCCAGGTGGGATCCGAGGGTGCAGCCCTCCAGCACCCCTCATCCTGCGGCTCAGCCCTCCCCTCCCCGGACGGTGCGGAGCTGCCGCGGACACGGGAGCGCGGAGCCGCAGCGCGTTTGTTGGCGGTGTTCGGGCCGGAGAGGGGCCCTGGCTGCTGTCGGTGTTTCGGGTGACGCTGCTTGCGCCGGGCTGCGCGTTCCTGCGCGTCGGGAGAAGCGGGGAAGGGAATGGGAACGGGCGGCCCCGGCCGCGGTCAGACGGCGGCGGCGCGACCTGCGTTGTGCTGAAGTAGGTCCGGGGGGAACGTCGTGAGCCTCAAAGCTAAAAGTGCCTCTTGAGAAATGTGAAAATAAGTTATTTCTGAGAAAGGTGGTCAACTAGCATATTTGAAAGAAACGAGCTGCCCAGTCTCGGAGCAGTTCTCTTGTCTTAGCAATCAGGACCGAGTAAGATAATTTGAATACAAGCAAACAAAACCAAGTGGCTTTAAACACGAAGCGTTACTGCGGGGCGGGGAGAGGGGTGTGGGGAGTTTATTTGCCTCTTGTATTAGAGCCGTTAAAATTATTCAGATTTTTTTCCCTCTTTCCTTACAAAAGTGAGAGTAACAATCATGACAGAAGTCACTCGATTCCATTAGCCTCAAACAAAGTTGTATACTTGTAAAGTGATAGCGGCTGAGAGCCCTGGAAGCATAACCGGTGTTCCTAAATCATGCTTAGGTCTTGGTTCAGGTGAGAAAGTCCAAGGAAAATGTCTAAGGGAGCTAGCGTTCAGTTGAAATGGGGCTGGGGCAGGAGCTGCCACGCACCCCTGGATCCCGTGACACCATCCCCTTTGCAGTAGCCTGGGCCAGCACAGAACGGGCGGACCAGCGACAGAACTGACTCGAACTCAATTTCAGTTCTGTTAACTCCCGTGACGTTTTGGAAGCTCGTTTATGGTTTACTGTTCGCTGCTGTCTCCCCTTTGAACAACCAGGATAACGGGACTTGGAGCAAAAGACCTCTAAATTATTTACCCTTGGGTTCAAGTTAGCTGTTACTGCTTGGTGTAGGCAGAGAGGAATCGATGCCGGTGTGCTACAGCAGCAGCAGCACACCTTTCAGCTCCAGCCCAGCCGATGGACGAGCAGGAGCACGGACAAGCGGCACCAAAGGGGACAGGGCGGGCGCCGCTGCTGTCCCGCCCTCTGGAAGAGCGCTGGTCTCTGCAGAAGGGGCGGTGGGCTCTCGGTGGCCGGGATGCTCACGCCGTGCAGAGCTGCGGCTGGAGCTCGGCGAGGCCCGGGGAGCCTTGGCATGGCAGGACTGGTGGAGGGCAGGCTCAGTCTGGCTCAGCGCTGCCCCTGCGATCTTTCTAAGAGATGGTTGGGAGGGTTTGGTGACAGCTCTCATCTGCTGTCAACAGCTTCATATATTGTGGTGTAAACTTGTCAGCATATGGGAGGGCAGTTGCCAACAAGGATAAGGGTTAGGAAAGCATTGGGCAAACTGCGGTATTACAGCCTGAAGAATGACTGACTGAAATAGGGAATCCTAGCAGGAGTGCTGGAGTCCATGCCTTGCCTTCTCTGGGGTTTGTCTGGCCATGCTCTGATGAAAGGCATGTCCTGGGTTACCTCAAATCTGCTTTCCCATAGGTAATATATGGGCTGTTTGGTATGAGATGAGAAATTGATTCAGTGGGGAAAAAAATTTAAACTTCATTGGTTTTCAGAATTCCTCCTATTCAGTATGGGATTATCCAGAGTTAAGTTATTACTTAATTTTTGTGGTCACTGGGAGTCTTGGGTTTTCAAGTTATTTATTTAGGTAATTCACAATGTCTGCATAATTAAGAATTCCTTTTATAGGAAAGCAGAAATTAAAATAATTGCTTTTATTTTATATGCCCCAAAAGCATGTGTAGGTTTTCAAAAATGCTGATTTCTACTGCATTCCATTACTAGGTTTAGTTTTGCTCTGGACATATTAAAGAAATGTCTAATTTGCTATTAAAACACTTGCTGCTGTTTTGAAACTCAGATGCTATTCACCAATTTTGCTTTAACAGAAACCTGGCAAATGGAGGAGTGGTTTGTGGTGTGTTTCTATCTGACAGATTTATTTTTTCCCTTCAATACATGTTTTAAAATCTTAAAGAACTTCGCAATTTTTTTTTTTTTTTTTTTTTTTTTTTTTTTTTTGTTAGACAGGAATTTATGCAGACTAGGAAACAGACATGTGTAAGCTAGTAGTCTTCCCAAGGTCGCATAAGGCCAAAACTTGCTCTCTTACTTTAATGCTATCAGAACAGAACTGGTCACAAAATATCTGCATGGAACTTGTATCTCTTGCTGTCTCTTCTACTGTTTTTAATTACAAACCCATAAAAGCTTGTTCTGAAGACCTGAATCAGATTGTTTAACCTTCAATATGCAAGAAGTATTGTAAAGAAAAAGTTTTGTATTCGAGATCATTTTTCTGTGAATCATTGTGTGTAAAACTTCTGACCATTTCTGGGAAAAAAGCAGTGTTTGTAAATATAAAATGCACTGTTGGTATTACAAGTATTGAGGGTTATTTTTTTTGTTGGGTTTCTGCAGGTGAATGACCTCTGCTGGCACGTGCGCTGCCTCTCATGTAGCGTTTGCAGAACATCCCTGGGAAGGCACACCAGCTGCTACATCAAAGATAAAGATATCTTCTGCAAACTCGATTATTTCAGGTATATCATCCAGGAATATAATTTATCAGATAACTTGTTATACTTGCTTGTAACTTTTCACTGCAGCCACAACTGAAATACACTTGAGGCTCTTTCTTTTTCATTTAGTAGGTTTATATTCAGCAGTTTAAACTCTGACTTTTCTTCAGGAGAGACTTGGGAAGCCCTAAGTCTGTTTAATGTGACTGCCTGCTAAGTCTCCCGTGTTCCCTTCCTCTGGTGTGCACAGCTGCTGTATTTATACCATCACTTGTGTGTGCACCGAGGGGGAAAAGTCCGAGTCTGTGCCACAGTAGGGTTGTGAAGCCATTGTATGTGCAAAGAGTCGTCCTTGGGGAATGCTGGCTGAGACTGCAATGTGAATTTGAGATGATCTGTTTGGAGTAGTGCTTCACTGCTGTGAGGCTTAAGGCATCACAAGCAGCTGTAAAATCAACCCAGAATAAACCCCATGATATTTAAAAGAAGCTTTCAGCAGCTATACCTTGCTATGATCAGTTCGATTTAGAATGTGATTCTTTCAAAATTACATGATAATCTTGCAGTGAAAGATATTATTTGTGTTGTCAGTGTAGTGTTCTGGATGCCATGTTTTGGATTCAGAAAGCAGCAAGTATTGTTGCTGTTAATTTTGATGTGATTGCTGGTGCTTCTCTAGTCTGATTGATAGACCAAACTGTTCCTGGGATTCTCAGCTGTGCTGTGAACAGATTGCATCCAGCTAGTCAAGTTTGACACCGAGTGGGAGGGGGGCAGGCTGAGTGCTGTAAACTTCCGAAAAACCTGAATTTTGTGGGACTTGAAAAAACTTGGGTCTGCAATGATCTTCAGGACAAATTCTTATCTAAACAATCAACATATTTTGGTGGCTTATTTCTTTTTCAAACAAGAATTTTCTAGTGTAATAATGTAAATTCAGATTTCCTTTTAGTTTACTTAAAAATCATAATGTGATGTGAATTGGGAAACAACTATGAAGGTTCCCCCCTTCTGTTGAAGATGATGGAAGATCAGTAAAGGGGTAATGTAGCTAAATATGTTAGCTCAGACTACCACTAGAGTAATGTGGAATACATTTGAAAACTTGGAAGAATTGTGAACAGTCTGTTTTTTCTATCTTTCAGCTTCTAAGAGTAATTATCTTTATAAAAGGAATGATGAGCTATGAATTCACGTTGCAGTTAAAATGCTTCAGCTTTGGTCCCCGCCTCTTGGAAATATGAGCCTCTGTGTTTCAGTAGTGCCTTGCCTTAAGCTATCACATAGAAATTCCCCGATTTTTTTTTTTTTTTCTTTTCTTCAATGTCAGCGCAGTGGTGGTGTGGGCTTCAGTAGGGCTGCCGCAGCCCGGGGCTGTGCCGGGCGCTGTGGGCCGTGCCCGGTGGAGTTCCTGAGGTGGCCCGGTGCCCCGGGGCTGTGCCCGGTGGAGTTCCCGGGGTGGCCCGGTGCCCCGGGGCTGTGCCGGGCGCTGTGGGCCGTGCCCGGTGGAGTTCCCGGGGTGGCCCGGTGCCCCGGGGCTGTGCCGGTGCGCTGTGGGCCGTGCCCGGTTGCACTGCCAGGGTTACCATGCCCAGTGTCTGGTGCTGTGCCCAGGGTTGCCGTGCCCGGTTGCGGTGCCCGGTGCCGTGCCTGGTGCTGTTTGGTTGTGGTGTCTGGGGATGCCATGCCCGGTGTAATGCCCGGTTATGGTGCTGGGGTTGCAGTGCCCGGTGCCAAGCCCGGGGGTGCTGTGCCCGGGGTTGCAGTGCCCGGTGCCGTGCCCGGTGCCATGCCAGGGGGTGCTGTGCTCGGTGCCGTGCCCGGTTGCAGTGCCCGGTGCCATGTTCGGTTGCGGTGCCCGGGGTTGTCATGCCCGGTGCCGTGCCCGGTGCCATGCCAGGGGGTGCTGTGCCCGGTGCCATGCCCAGTTGTGGTATCTGGGGTTGCGGTGCCCGGGGGTGCCGTGCCCCGTGCCGCGCCCGGTTGCAGTGCCCGGTGCTATGTTCGGTTGCGGTGCCCGGTGCCATGCCCGTGCCGTTCTCTTGCAGGCGCTACGGCACACGCTGCTCGCGCTGCGGGCGGCACATCCACTCCACGGACTGGGTGCGGCGGGCCAAGGGCAATGTCTATCACCTGGCGTGCTTCGCCTGCTTCTCCTGCAAGAGGCAGCTCTCCACGGGAGAGGAGTTCGCTCTGGTTGAGGAGAAAGTCCTCTGCAGAGTACATTACGACTGCATGTTGGACAACCTGAAAAGAGAAGTTGAAAATGGTAATGCACTGCTTCTGTTAAGAACTATGCTGTTGGTTCAGGTTTAATTAAATTGTTGGGGGTTTGCTTCATTTTCCTTATGGAGAGATATTTGACTGCTTTTACTAAGACTGGAAGCACAGGTTCTTGAAACAAAATAATGGTAAATTATTTCACATTTGGGGGATTTTGTTTGTTTTAGTTTTGCTGTTTCTGGGAGTGGGTTGTTGATTTTTTTCCTTTTTTTTCTTTTTTTTTTTTTTTCTTTGTCTTTAGAACTTCTTTTGTATCCTAAAGACATGACAGCAACAGCATATCCTGTTTTTAAAATATCATGTTAGAATTATTTCTTCCTTCATTTGCAAGGAAGTTGTTTAGGGCATAATGTGTTATGGTGCTACATCAATTTCACTTCAAATAGAAGATCGTTTTTTAAATCTGAAATTCAGCAGATCAGCTGCTGTTGGTTACTGTCTGACTTACAACATCACTGTGAATGTTTAGAAGGTGGTGTTTTCAATGTTTCAGGAAACGGGATTAGCGTGGAAGGAGCATTACTAACGGAACAAGATGTTAATCATCCAAAACCAGCAAAAAGAGCTCGGACCAGCTTCACAGCAGATCAACTCCAGGTAGAGACAGTGCTAAAATCTTGTGTAACTCAGGGTTACGTAGGACATGGGTGCTGAACCAACAGGGTGCAAAAAAAGCTTGAATGCTTTAAACTATTTCATAAACTATCAAGACACAGCATGTTTCTGGAAGTTTAACGTGAAATAGTATTCTTCAAGCTCTTTATTTCCCTGGGGGCAGGTTGCAATTCTGAAGAGTGGAAACAAAAAGGTGGTTCTATTTTGATTACTTGATGAAATCTATTTAATCAGTCATTTACATCACTAAACATAATAAAGACAAAATACTTCTTAAATTATGTAATGTGAAAAGTTGTACTAAAGATGGGTTACTGTATGTGACTTCAAGATATTAATAGGATTGATGTTGGAATTGTTGTAATGCCTGCATCTCTTCTGCTTTCCAAACTTCTTGTCTTTTTGTTGCCTTGACAATGGTTAACTCCTACTGAGACAGTCCAGAGCTAGTTCAAACTCTAGATAACCACTCCACTTAAATTAGCTTTCTAGGGAAAACCAGAAGATAGGGCCAGCTTCCAATGAAAGAGGGGATGGGCAGACAAGATTTACAGGTTTTAACCTGCAGCAAGAAGGAAGATGTGACTTTCTACTTAATCTTGGATATACATCCTTGCCTTGGGTTTAACAGGTTTTGGAATTTCTGGTCACAGTGCGAGTTCTGTTTTGTTGGCCTGTCAGCTTATCCATAGTGAAAGCAGTTGAGAAACTCGTGTTGAAGTGTAATAACACATGAGGTGTTAAAGTAGTGCTCTGGATAAGGGCATGGGGTGGTTCAAAGCTTGGGTTCCTATTATAGTCATGACTGGAGACACAAGGTGGTGTTAACACAAAACAAACACATGAACAATAAGCATGGAGCCTGAACTCCAGCAAAAGGGAACTTTTTTTCCCCAGTGGAAGCTGAAAGGGAGATGGGACCATCCATCGGGATGGGAGCTGTATTCAGGGCTTCTGCTGTCATTGAAACTTCCAGCTTCCCTTCTTTCCTGCTTAAAGTAGATTGTAACATACTTTAGCAGGTGTTTGAGGTCTTTGGCATCTTGTTATTTGATGATACTTTCTCTCTGCTGGTTGGCCTCGGTACCATCCTCCAGGCTGCTCTAAGACTTTGCTTCCAACAAGAGAAACGTTGTAGGAACAAGAGCAGAGTCAGAGCAGCCTACTGTGTAACTACTCACCACAAAAAAAAGTACTTGTGCAAAAGAATGCCCGTGCTTTTAGGGTGCTTTTGTTCTGTAGGACCTAAAGGAGCTCCAGGAGAGCTGGAGAGGCAGGTCCTGGAGTGACAGGACAAGGGTGAATGGTTTCCCTCTGCCAGAGGGCAGGGATGGATGGGATTTTGGGAAGAAATCCTTCCCTGTGAGGCTGGTGAGGCCCTGGCATAGGTGCCCAGAGCAGCTGTGGCTGCCCCTGGATCCCTGCAGTGCCCAAGGCCAGGCTGGACACTGGGGCTGGGACACCCTGGGGCAGTGGGAGGTGTCCCTGCTGTGGCATAGGGATGGAACAAGGTGAGCTTTTAAGGTCCCTTCCAATCCAAACCAGTGTGATTCTATAAAAAATTGCAAGTGTAAATAGTTTCTGAATATGGTAAGTAGCAGTCTGAATCTTCAAAGATGAAGCCAGAAAATTGAAAATTGTTGAAGATACCCTGCAGAAATCCATGAAGCCCTACTTTAATAAGCAGGGCAAATCCTTAAAACCTGTGAAAGTCTTCAGTGTGTAGGCCAAATTGATATTTACTTCCTCAAAAAAAGTGTAATTTATTTCCTAAAGACAAGTGCTGACTTCAATTTTCTGTCCAAAGATGAGGAACCAAATTACCAAAAAGGTCGGGTCAGTCAAGGTAGAGCTTCTGTTTCTTGGGTTGGTGAAAGGCAAAGGAAGCAGAGTGTCCATGCATCCTCCATGGAGGTGAAAAAACCACTTACTCCATATAATGTATGATGCAGATAGTGATTGACAAGTTCACAGTGCTGGATCATTTTTGTGCTGTGGTCTGCTGTTGTAGCTGTTTATTGAGCATATTTGGGTTGCTTTGCAGCGGATTTTCTTCTAGAGTTCTTTTAATGCAAACTTACAGAGGACCTCTTTCAGTTTTTATTACTGCCAAGCTGATTCCGTTTCCTCAATTTCTGGTAAATGTCATAGTTCAGTCAAGCATAGCAAGGACTTGTACTTCATCTTTGGGGTTGTTTTTTGGGGAATTTTATGTAGTGGGCATGATCTAAAAACTAGTGATCACAAAAAAATCCCAGTTTCCTGAAGACAGGCAAGGATTAGTACCATAGTCTACTTTTGGGTGGAGAAGACCATCCAATCTGGGTTTCAACATAAATGCTCCTGCAATCTCCTATCTTGCCTTTTCAGGTTATGCAAGCACAGTTTGCTCAGGACAACAATCCAGATGCACAAACACTTCAGAAACTGGCAGAAAGAACAGGCTTGAGCAGGCGTGTTATACAGGTAAGTGTGAAGTTACTTGGCTCACAGTCTGGTACTCATCCATTGGAAATGCTCAATCACAATTTTCTCTGAGATTATTCTAACATGGGAAAAGATCTTAATCTGTTTTAACTTCAGACAACATCCTTAGTCAGGAATAGGCCTAGAACAAGCATCAAAATTTGAAAAACTTGCTGCATTCCTCTTACACTGTGTGGAGGATTAAGTGTTCTAGGAACAACATCTCAGCCTAAATAGTATAGAAATTGGCATTAATTTATTTCAAATAGGTATTTCTGACTATTGTAGTATATTCCTAAGACCTGAATTATTTTTGAAAGTGTCTTGTGGTATGACATTAGGAGCAAGAGAATATCTAGGATATTATTCTAGGGAGCAGAGTTAAAATGTATGCACATGCCAACCAAAATTGAAACACAAACTTGGAATCTTTGCTTGAAGATGTCTCTCAGTAAAGACATGGATGCATTTTTAAATGTAAATGTGACTTTGAAAATATAATACAAGTTAAATATTTATATGTTAATATAAATAAAAATAAGTTCTGAGTTGCCTTGGCTCATTTCTAGCCTGGAAGATTGCCAGAGTGTTTCTAGAAATTAGGTATCTGGCTGCTGCAATCAGTCCTTAAAAATAAGGAATCTTGCATGCTGTTCCATGTGAAAAGGCAAGTAGGTAGCATATGAAAAATATGGTTTGCTGTCAGTAGTTCCAGGCAGGAGAAGATTGTCTGTGATGTGCTGGGCGGGGCTGCAGGTGATGCTGCCTGGCCTGGGGGGCACTGGCCCCGGGGTGCCCAGCCCCCACTGTGCTTGTCCCTGTCCTTGGTGGGCTGCTGGGTACTGAGGTGCATTCCTGACTTGACCACACTGGTAGGTTTAGAATGGGTAATTATCCATTTGGTCTGCCAGCATTGTGTCAAAGGCCCAATTTACAATGCAAACTCATCCTAAGATAAGGTTGTTGTTGTGCTAGTATTGAATGCAATCTATCAATGTGATTGATTTATGTTTCCCTCCTTTTCAGGTGTGGTTTCAGAACTGCAGAGCACGCCATAAGAAACACGTTAGTCCCAATCATTCATCCACTGCTCCTGTGACTGCAGTTCAGCCCTCCAGGTTGTCTCCACCCATGTTAGAAGAAATGGCATACTCTGCATACGTACCCCAGGATGGGACAATGCTCACTGCTCTGCATAGCTACATGGATGGTAGGTAGAAGAGCTTTGCTCTTTCTCCTCATAAAAACATTATCAGCTGTAGCAAGAACAGTTTACCCAGTTCTGATTAAAGATATCTAATGGATATATCAACACCATACATGCTATCATACACTTAATTTAGAAAGCAGTAGCCCTTCACTGCAATAGCATGGCTGAAGATCTGAGTATGAAGACAACCATTTGTGCTTCTTTTAGACCATTAAAACAATAATAAAAAAATACTTAAATATCTACTTCACATATTTTAATAATACATCTAATGAAAACTGTTTGCCACCTGCTCCCTGGCTTTTATCCCATGGACTGTGAGTACACTCAACCCAGCAAATTCTGAGAGCTTCAGCTTCCCTAACACACAAGAGGAGGGAGGGGGAGAGCCTGGTGGTCAAAAGTGCTTCAGTCTTTGGTTGTCTTATGACCCAGCAGGACAACAGCTTTGGGTCCTGTTCGTGGTTAGGAGGGACTGGGGCAGTTTTGGGAGAACCAGGCTGAGCCACGTGTGTGTCCTGAGCTTGTTTTCCTCCAGAGCAGTGGTGGTAAGGTGGGCTGTGGGTGGAGGAGCACAGGTGCTGGGTTAGGAAAAAAACATGCTGCAGGGCTGGGGCAGGGAATTGTCATTACCCAGTGGAATTTACTGACTTATTTTTGCTACTTTCAATGAAGTTGACTGGTAAATGTTTCTGTTTTTGTAGCTCATTCACCTACAGCTCTTGGACTTCAGCCTTTGCTACCCCATTCAATGACACAACTGCCACTAAGTCACACCTAATTCCTTTTCATCAGGGGTTGGAACTATTAAAGATGTAACCTTAACTCATAGTGTATTGAAAATATAATTGGAAAGATATTAACGTTAACTTTTTATTTAACATCCAAAGCATTTTCAAGATAATTTTTGCCCAGGTATGTACGTCTATTTAGCCTGCAAGACACTTTTATGGATTCTGCCTAAGTAACTATTACATTGTTTACAAGCCTTATTAAACACCTTTTTGTATTGTCTGGAAGTAGTTCACTCTAGTTGTGTGTGTTAATTTATTTGTCATCAAAAGAGCACTTTGCCTAAAAGAAAGGACTGACAATTGTGCAAAATGTTTACAATTCTTTGTGAAATTGTAGTTTATCATTAGTTTGTATCTGTAAGTTATTGCTAAAAGTATTACCTGTATTTGAGTTGTCTACAGCCTATCTGTTAAAACTTATTGCTGTGAGTTTACAAAAATAAATTTTGGTTGCAAATATTTTCAAAAATAACTGAATAAAGTTTCTGCTGTAGCATGCTAAGAAAGAATGTTGCTGTGTCTATGGCTGAACTGTAGTAATTTGTCAAGTGCTTAACTTGAATCTTCAGTTTTAAGAAGGTCATTAGTATACCGAGGAAAATTACACTGAAGTCTTCAGGAGGGCTCATGTCTATTCCCAATGATAGTAAAAATAATTTAATTGACTTAGGTGGATCTTGAAACACTCCAAATGCTGATATACCAGTGGGTACATGCAAAGCAGTGCTGCTTGTGAGGGTGCACACCTGGGAGGAAAGAAACTGGGGCTGTGTAGGACAGATTCTAAATTCTGACTTGGTAAGTGGGGAGCCTGATGTCAAATCTGCTTTAACATTTTGAAGTTTTCTTACTTCAGCTTTTGTTTCCTTCTGTGGTTTTTACCTTGTGATTTTTGTTAAGCAGGACGATGAATAAGAGGCAGTACTTAACCAGTCTGCTTTTCAAAAGTAACTTTTAGTTTGGCAATATCAAACTGCACATGAACGATGGCTGGAATTCAGTCAAATGCACTACAGCCTGTGTGTTTAAAGCTGCCAATGTGCTAAGACTTACTAGTAGAGCATGTTTTGATACACTAATTTGAAGCACATCAGTTACTGTAAATTCAGCTGATTTTTGTCTTCAAATATTAGTTTCCTTGAATGACATTTAGATCCCCCTTGCTCACTTAAACTTTATTTGCGTTGGAAGGAAACCATACTTTGTAAGGATGTTTGTGTCCATATCCCTTTTTTCTCTTCCAACTATGCATTAGTGTCTGCTCTGTGAAACTCCTTAACAGTGTTGGTCAAACCACTTCAATTTGGAAAAGGTAGTGTTCTCTGTTGATGACTCGTGGGCAGAATTTTGATGGCAAGCTCTGAATTAATAAAGTTCTATAGGTTAAATGCTGGCACTGTTTTAAGTGCTGTTTACAGATGTCTAAGCTAATCTGAGTAGCCAAAGCAATCTCACTGGTACAGTGATTTATCAAGGCTTTTATTAGCCTTTTTATGCCTTTTTTTTTCTTTTTTTTCCCTCAAAACACTCAAGATGGGGGCTGTAGTGGAACTTGACTGACTTTACATTTTCTTTGAGCATACACAGCTTCCAAGTTAAACGCCCTGGGCAGAATACTGAATTCCAGGTGATGTTTTAAGTACCTAAGCTAGCTCCATATATCTGCATGCTACTACAGTGCATGGGTAGCAGTAGATAAACTAGTTTTTGCTCATTTGTTTGGTATATTGACGTTTTCTCAGTTAAACTATAAACAGTGGTAATTTAGATGTTAATGTAAATTGGTAGTTGAGCCCCTTTAAGGAAAAGCAATTACTCTTATTTGAAGAACTGAGTAGCTTTGGGTTGCCCAAAACAAAAGTAAGTTTAAGATAATGTATGAAACACCTCTTTCTGTTCAGTTTCAGGGTGAGAACAGGATTGAAGTTCATGGGGAGCAATTTACCTCTTTGCCTATGAACTTTTGAGTGCATGAGCAGATGGGTGGGGCTGGGAAATGCCGACTGCACTGACAGTAGGAGCTGCAGCAGAGTGCCTGGGCTTGAGTCTTCCTTTGCCAGACCTGTCAGCAGCTGGTGTTGGGCTGACAGAGCTTTTTAAAACTCTGCCTTTCTGCAACAGAAACCAACCCTCTTCCTGAATGAGAAGACAGCTGCCATCACAAACTGCACCAGTACTATTTCCTGAATTAATCTCATGGGAGAGAGATGTCTCCTGCTCCAAGCTTCCCAAAAACAAAGGTTATCACGAAAACGGGGAAAACTTAGGACAAGTAACAGTATATTGTATATAAAAAATTTACATGTTTTCTTGTTTTAAAATTAGGCCATTGCATTTTTAAGATAGCTACTGTATTAAAAAAATCACACAGGAAAGCACTTGAGTTTTTTTAATACAAGTTAGCAGGTCATACAAGAAAGGTAATAATAAAAATATCATTGAAATACTGTGTAAGCTGAAATATGCTGAACACAGGAATTGCTAGCAGCTACTTTTTCTTACTATTTTCAGAAAATACCAGCAGAAGTGCCAGCATTCCTATAATGTGGATACAGGCACTTAGCCAAACTATGATTTTAAGATCAAAGGAGTGTATATCTATGTTATGCATTATTAAATGCATAAAAATGTTGCCTTTCAACATGCACTTTGATCTCTAGTGTCTCTGCAGGAATTTGGGCAGGTGACTGGGTAGTTGGTTGGGATGCTCACACATGCTCCATTGATACATTCCAATATGCCAGTGCAGGTTTATCACAACATGGATTCAGAAAGAGTTGCAACTGCAATGTAAGAACTACTCATACAAAGCTCACAAAGAGTTCAATAATTTTTTAAAGCTCTAGTGACCCAGAACCACTACAGCTGACTGTTACACTATGACTTGTTAATCTGTTTTGGACCATTGTTAGCATTCTCACAAAAGCAACCCACTTGAGAGTTTAAACATACCAATGTAGTGACTGCTCAAATTGTCAGTATTTCTGTAAGAAAGTGGAATTTTATAAACTAAAGCACAAAGTAAAATAAAAACTACAAAACCCTTTTGACATTATCATTTGGAGTAAAATAAGTATAGACCCTTCTCCTGGGAGGACTTTGATTCTTTTTCAAACTTAGCCCCTTTCAGACTCCAAAATTAAAACAGATTGCCCATAGAGCCCAGCCAAACCAACAGAAATGAGAACCTGGGACTTAATGAAAAGAAAGTTGATTCAAGACAGGAAATTGAGTTGGTCAGATGTGTTGAAAATGATGGCAACCAGAAACTACATTATGAGGCTCTGTATAAAACAATCCTTTCCTTCTCCAAGTCATCTGCAGATGTGTGGATTTGCAAAGAAACATGCCAGGTTTTTTGCAAAAAAGGCACCAAAATCAACATTCATATGCAAAGTCTAACCGCAAAGATGGTACGCATCAGATGCTGGCTGAGACAAAACCAGAAATATTTTCATCCCGTATTTATGACCAAGGTCTGTTTGACTGTAACAGGTCAGTTACGTTACCATTTCATTCTTCAGCAGAAATTTCGGTCAGACCACGCCGCTGCTGCACTGCTAGTGTGGTGCTGTAACTGCAGCACAATGACAACCCCCGTGCCGGAGCAGAGCCTCCTCTTCCCCGTCCCTGAGCCCTGGCACCGGTGCCAGAGAGGGCCCTGCGTGGGCAAGGAGCTCAGAACACGGCGCCTCCCAAACAAACCTGCTCTGCAAACCAGCAGCCCTGCTGAGGCGGGTCACTGCTGCAGGGAGACCTGCACTGCACGACACTGCTCTTGGCTCACCAAAGAGAAAAAACCGCGCACAAGCAGGATCCTGGAAAAGACTGCAGAGCAGACTGCTGGTACGTGAGAAAAAGATCCAGGTAGGCTTTGAACTGATCTGTTAAAGTTTCTATGACCTGCAGCCAACATTGGATTTAAATGTAATGTGACTAGCAAGAAAACCATGTGAGAGAAGAAACCCATCAGCCTGAAAACAAATTTTAAAAGAGGCAAGAAAGCAATTTTGACATTTTCTGAAGGAGGACAACATAACTAATAGCTGCAGTCAGTTCCAACAGGCTGCATGTGTTAACAGGAGATACTGATGTTAGTTTAAAAAATAAAACATCCAGATTTTAATCAAAATAACAACATGCATATGAGACACATAGTAAAGATCCTTTATGCTCCAGAATCTCCTTAAAATAACTTCTATATTATGATTGTACCTTCCAGTGTCTGAGTGCACTATGCTAGATCCTGCAAGGCTATACACCATCACTTAAACAAAAAAAATGTTCTTTAACCTACACAGTGCTTTACTGCTATTGTTGCCTTCTGGCATGAAAAAAAAAAAAAAATATTGAGCTTCACAGCAACGCTTTACAGTACAAAAAGCAGGCAGGTTTTATTTTTATCTGATTAAATGTTAAAAAGAAAAAAAAACCCAAAACAAATAAAAGGGAAACAAAAGCAAATATACTTTCATGGAGATTTACCATACAACAGTAGTGTCTTTCATCTCTTCTGAGCAACTGTAACGTACCTTGTCCCATGTGGCATGGCCTCAGCCAGGCCGGCAGCTAAGCTGGGCTCAGGAAACGCCAAGATATTCCTCTGAAGGTCGCTTTTGCTTCTTCACCTTTCGCTGTCTAGTTTGGACTGAACCGGCCCACATCTAAATCTCCTGGGCTGTGTCATTCTCCTCTCCATGAGCATTTGCTTCCACAGAATCACAGAATATTCTGAGTTGGAAAGGATCCTCCCTGTGGTACCGAACTGCACCCCGTGATACCGAACTGCGCCCCGTGATACCGAACTGCGCCCCGTGATACCGAACTGCACCCCGTGATACCGAACTGCACCCTGCGGTACCGAACCATGCCCCATGGTATTGAACTGTGCCCTGCGGTACCGAATTGCGCCCCGAGGTACCGAACTGCACCCTGGGGTACCGAACTGCACCCCGTGATACCGAACTGCGCCCTGGGGTACCGAACTGCGCCCCGTGGTACCGAACTGCGCCCCGTGATACCGAACTGCGCCCCGTGATACCGAACTGCGCCCCGTGATACCGAACTGCACCCTGCGGTACCGAACCATGCCCCATGGTATTGAACTGTGCCCTGCGGTACCGAATTGCGCCCCGAGGTACCGAACTGCACCCTGGGGTACCGAACTGCACCCCGTGATACCGAACTGCGCCCTGGGGTACCGAACTGCACCCCGTGATACCGAACTGCGCCCCGTGATACCGAACTGCGCCCCGTGATACCGAACTGCACCCTGCGGTACCGAACCATGCCCCATGGTATTGAACTGTGCCCTGCGGTACCGAATTGCGCCCCGAGGTACTGAACTGCACCCCGCGGTACCGAACCGTGCCCGCCGGTACGGAACTGTGCCCCGTGGTACCGAACCGCGCTGTGCCTGTACCGAACTGTGCCCTGCGGTACCGAACGGCGCCCGCCGGTACCGAGCCGAACCGCGCCCCGGGTCCCGCCCGCACTGCCCCGCGCGGTGCAGACGCACTCCGGCTTGTATCGAAACTTTTATTAGAACAATCCCCAAGAACTGCAAAACGGTGAAGTAACAACAAAATTAAGCTCTTCCGATATCAAAGATATTTAAACAATGGGATTATATTTCTGCATAGCAGAAGCAAACAGGGTTTAGAGGTCAAATCATCATGCTCGTGTTAATTCAGTTTTGGCAAAACAATACAATCTTAAGAATCATATTAATGAAACAGTAACCTACCTCTCATTTCTTAAACCTCAAAGAGCCGTTTTTATGGTTTTAAAACTCATTATTTGGAACACATGCATGTAGACATTTTATAGCATAGAGTAACAGACAATTTTAATATTAGTAGCACTAGTGTTACTTGAACATGAAGAAACACTCATTTTCTAATTGCTTACAGTGAAGTACAAATTACATACTACCCCAAAAATCATTGCCTGTATCAAAAGTTAAAAAAAATTAGAACAATTTATAAAACAGTTCCAGAGTAGGAAATTATCAGTCTTGAAATGCAGAAGGAACTTAATGGTTATAAACAGGCAGATAGATATATTACAGTAATATATATGTAATTTTCAGCTTTACTCCTTCTGTTGTAAGTAGCAAGAGCCCAGTTCTACCCACAGTTACACAGGTACAACACACATGATCATTGTAAACAGAAAGCAGAATAGGCCCTACTCAGAAGTCCACTATACCACAAATTAAAGCTATTTAAAAAAATCTGTAAAAAAATGGAACAGTCTTGCATTGTTTTCACTTATTTGCAACACTATTGTCATGTTTTCTCCCAGATCACACCATCAACTTTCATAATCTGACAATAGCAACAGGGAGATGATGGATGCTGCATCACACAGTACAAACACATCCGACAGCCTCGCTACAGTTTTTCTGTTAGTCGATTTGAAATAAAGTGTTTGTTTTCCTCTCCAGCCTTTTCCGTTCTGAAGTCTACATGGTCTAAATGAATTTCAAAATGTAAGCCAGGTAAAGTAACAGCCAGTAAGGCACTTTGCTGCAAGGACACAGCTGTCCAGGCTGAGCAACTGGTCAAAAAGGGAGACATTCTGGGTTACCCAAAAACCAGTCAGTTTATTCTCAACAATCACTTCTCTGACAGTCTGTTTGTGGAAGAACACTTCTTGACTATTCCAGAATCAGCCTGACATTGCATCCACCACAATATTTTTCTTGTTCTACAGAGAACATGCAATAGTAAAATATTGCATTAAATTCTAACACTTAAAAGAATACTCAGCATTCTTGGACCACCCAAGAATCATCTGCTGAATACTGTTTGGAAAAAAAAACCCACCTCAGCAGAAGAAATTATTCTATCTCCTTTTTTCTGTGTTTTGTTTCCATGGGGCAATTTGTTTGTTTGTTTGTTTTGCTGGGTTTGTTTTTTGGTTTTTGGTTTATTTTTTATACAAAATTTGAAGGCTTGACATTAAAACTTTGGTATAAAATATGCAAATGAAAGTCATTCAATAATTTGCTCTAGGGAGATACAGTGAATCCAAACCAAACTAAACAAACGTGATTTCATGGATGTGATAGCAGGTGCATTCTACTGTCTTGGTTTCTACGTTCTGCTTGTTCGTGATCTTGACAATGTTCTTTTTTTCCCACTCATGCCAAAGGGTCTTTCTCAGCTGCAGGGCTTTTCCCCAGCTCCCCCTGGGAGCAGCAGCTGGCAGCCCAGAGCCGGGTCCGTGGGCACAGCACGCGCCTGTCTGACCCTGCTCCACCCCCAGAATTCTGAACTTTACACTAAACCAAGCAACAAAGTAAAAGTCCAAGTCCATAAATGTCAATATTAGTACCTTCTCCGTGGTGCACATCTGCAGACTCTGGCCCACAGGACTAATTGGGAACCATTATAATAAGATAGTCTTGAAACATCTTAGGTGAATCTTTCCCAAGTAAATATTTTCATTAATTTTGACTTAGTAATTATTAGCAATTTATTTTTATAAAGCCAATTTTAATATTAAATAATTACCACTTATTGAATTTACTGATTACAAAATCTGCATGGTATTGCTTTGTATTTTCACAGTTCTCATAATTACATCATAAGATAATGGCTTTTAAATTTTCTTCTCAGAAAAGATGATCAGTTACATTCTAAGTACTTTCACAAAATAGTGAGAGGAGCAAATTTATACATATATATATTTTTTACCATATATAAATAATAATACAATTTAAAACTTTCACTTTTAGAAATTACTTTAGTAAATGCATAGGTTTGTTACAAAAGTTTTCTAATCAAATAACTGTATACTATTTCTATTATGTTTTATTCCTGGTAAACTCTGGTTACATTCATATAGTTAAAAAAACAAGTTATATTCAGAAATATGTTTTTTCATTTGAGCTTCCAGTAAGACACTCAAGTCCAGTAGAAATATAGATTATGTAATGCAGTTTCTTTAGCTGAAAATTAATCAGTAGTATTAAAAAAAAAAAAAAGAAAGGTTTAGAATATGGATTGCAATGAGACTAATAGCTTCTTTAATCACAGAATGGTTACACATACCTCCAAAAGTTACTGACTTAATTCTCAGAAAATATTAGAATTATGGGGGGTAGTGTAATCCATGCTATGTACATAATGAGAAAGGAATGATGATGATGATGACGATGATGATGATGATGATAATGAAAAACTTCATCCCTCTAAAGTACTTTTTTTTTCCCAAAGGTGGGATTCTCAGTCCTTTCCAAAAGTCAAGTTTACTCTAGGGTATCTCAGGAGGGGTTACCGAAATTGAAAGGTGCCTACAATCAGTAGCTACATTTGAAACTGCATGCCTTTATTTTACCTTATTTGAGTCTTAAACTGAACCCCTCACTTTTGCATCAGGGAAAGGGGCTCCACCACCCACTGGACCCCAGAGAAAGTTACAAGGACACTTCCACTTGCACCTCAGGTCATTGAACTTCAAGATCTTGCCATGCCCACGACTGCAAGCATGTGGATGGTGGTCACTTGTGCATCAACATGACCCCAGACCCATGGCATGAAGGACAGTGTCACTGTCTTTGCAGTGATCACAGTCATCACAAACCAGAGAGCAAAGTTAGAAAGAGAGCAAGTTAGAGAGCAAAATCCCATTGGGATGTGGATGGTCAGTAAATTTTCCCCAGAAACTTGGCTTCAAATCATTAGGAAAAGAATTTGTATTTCTTTTTGTGACATCAGTGGACTTCTAGGGTTAGCAAAGTATTTCCAGGCGTTGACCTCCCACCACAGAACTGACAAATGTATGGCACATGCCACTCCTGGAAAGTGGACAGTAGTGGAATAACTTTTCCATATACTGGAATCCATGAAAACTAGGGGCAGGTCTCAGTATGCCTGGGTCCTTGGATCACCCAGGAGGCTAATAAACTAAAATCTTTTTAGCTCTTTAGTCTTGGCAGTAACAGACTTGAGAAACTCTCCAGTGTTAAGACTTTTTCCATCAGCAGAGCTGTTACTTCATGGCAGTGACAGTTCCACTACCGGGAGGGTCATAAACCACAGCGAACGCTAACGCGCTTTCTATCAGTGACTTCGTACTAATGACTGGGCAAAT
Organism: Erithacus rubecula; assembly: GCF_903797595.1. Taxonomy (NCBI): domain Eukaryota; kingdom Metazoa; phylum Chordata; class Aves; order Passeriformes; family Muscicapidae; genus Erithacus; species Erithacus rubecula. The sequence continues at coordinate 178,348 of NC_136662.1, read as the reverse complement.
TGAACAATCAAAAAGAAAACTAAATCTTCTGGAGCATCTCTCAGTAACTGAATAATTCATCCTGCTCCATGAGAAGACTTGAGTTCGGGGTCCCAGTGCCTTACAGTCGGAGCCACTGGGAGCCGTGCAGGACGTGCAGCCCTGGCCCTGGCACCCGCACAGTCACTCCAGTGCCTTGGGAGGAGCCCTCCAAGCTAGGCAGGGGCAATGGAACTCCTTGTGCACACATGCAGAGAAAAGACTTTCTTTTAATAGGAACAAAGAGACTGCATTTAGTTTTCCTTTCAGTGAAGCTCAACTTTCTTGTAACACAGAATGCAATCAGAGACTTGCCAGAGATAGGGGGATACTAACACGTGCATCTCTCTTAGACATCAGCTAAAAACTATACATTCACCATCTTGTACCAGATGAAACCTATTTGTGTGAACCACAAATCACTCCAGCTGCAGTGGGACCTTCTCTCAGTTATCTTTTAGGCACAACTCCCAGAAAACTTCACTTAAAGCAGTATCAACTAAAGTATTTTCTGATTACCTTCTTTGGGACCTGCAGGGTACCATCATGTCTTAAAAGATGCAGTTGTGGATGTGATTAAAATATCACTACATTTTTCAGTTTAGGGAATCATTAATGCATGTATAATCACAGTTTAAATAGCTGTGAACCAGCTTGTACAAAAAATACAATCATAGCACCATATTTACAAATTTAGTACCATTTCCTCATTAACTAGATTCTCAAACTACCTTTTTTATGGCTAATTAGGTTATACATTAGTGCTTTTAAAAATTGCCTGAATTTCTTTTACAAATATACATTTATAAGAAGAAACATTATATCAAAACTGCTGCCATCTAAGGCAGCAACTTGTATTACAAAAGTTATTAAAACATCATTATACACTTATAAAAGTTTCAAATTTACATTTTCCTTTTCATAGGCACTCTATAAACTAAAATGTGGCCTTGTTTTCACAGCTGTTAGTTTAAGCATTTAAACTAGATAAACATTACCAATGTTGCTCTTTTTTTTTTTTTTTTTTTTTTTTTTTTATATAAGCAAAAGGAGAAAAGAATCACCCATTAACCAGAAGCATCATTTACAGTTTTTACTTTTGCCTACTTTATACATGTTTTGCTTAAAAGTGATACTTTTTGATGTTGAGGTTTAGCATTCATGATTCCACTGACTTCTTAGGGCTCAGCTTCTTTTTCCCTAGAATTCGGTGGAGGCTAGCTGACATGAAGTAGGGTTTTGATGTAGATCCATCATTTCTTTCCAGGTCTTCACCTGAATTTACAGAGCAAAACCAGTCAGGAAAGGAAACAGTACAACCACACACAGTAAAAGAAACAAACCAACAGCAAAAGAAATGCAATCAAGGTAATTTAGCTTTATTATTCAGTTGATGATGGGCATTATAAAATTTCTATTTTCTTAGACCACAAGAGTGTTTACATGATGCAGAGACAAATATCCTGCTATTTTTTAATTATAGTAATATATTATTTTTCTTCTCCAGATCTTTGGTTTGGCAGCATAGCTGGAAATTTTCAGAAACTGTCATTCCTCCACTGAACTCTGGCATCTTGAAAACCTCTTGCTAGAAAATGTGTCAGAAAGACAGCCATGGAACTAAGCACTTTCTAAAACTGGATCATTTTTCAGTGCCTAAGATAAAGTTCATTTGAAAACCTATTGCTGTGAACTAATAATATTCTATCTGATCTATTGTTCATTACTTAATGGGAGCATGGGAAGTAGAACAGAATATGAATTTAAAACAACAAGGCAGACATTACTTTTTTTCCTACAGAAGGTCATGACCAGTCAGAGCTCAGCCCAGCTGGTGCCATGCAGCAGTGACAGAGCAGGGAACAGTTACACACCAGTGGGCAGCTGGGAGAGTCAGTCACTGAAGCACAGTCATTGAGACTGCAGCCCTGCAGAGGCAGACAGCTGGATCTGCACAGCCAAAACCAGAGGCTGAGCTGTAAGGAGTGGCCAAGGAACCTAAAGGAGGCAAATCTTAATATATCTCCATGGCAACACATACCAAATGTCTCTGGAATAAACTAACAAGAAAATATTTTGGTTTTTGAGTGCATCAACAAAGCTGGTATAGTCCAGTTCATTCTAAATAACAAAGTAAATGACTGTATTACATAGCCAATATGAAAAGAAGCAGTTGCTAATTTTTCATACAGTTTCCTAGTATGTGACCAGACTTCTGTAAGGAATGGATAAGGTGATTTTCTAGGCCTCTTTCCAAGAATTGCAGGTATTACTGAAAGGAAACACAGTACTTACAAAAGCAGAGGAAAAGAGTGTCAACACACATTGCATAGACGCTGAAGAACCCGTGTGCAACCAGGTAGGAGCCAATGATGACTGTCTGCAAAAAACAAACCACAATAAAAGCCCAAATTTCTTTCAGCACCACTGTGGTAGTATTAACACAGGTCAGAAGCCTACTCTGCTAAGCAGATTTAGAATTTAATGTCAGCTCTGAATTTCTGCTAAAGGTTACTACTGCTGTGGACAGGGATCACAGGTTCAAGGCACTGCATTCTAACATGTACTGGCTTCCAGTTTTCCAGCTGGAAATAGTTCCAAACTGGAACTATTTCAACCTCAGAGGAGAAGATCTGCCAAGAATATTCTGAACTCCTTCAAGAACCACTCAGCCTAGAGATGTTCTGAAGCTTAAGGGGGGCTACAAAAGGAGAAATATGCATTGCAGGTCCCTCCCTTCCCTTAGAAGCCATACTGCCATCAGTGCCTTGCTGTCTTGGAAGTCTGAGGGGATGTGAAACCTGATTTTTCTGAGGAATCAGAGTCAGTGCAGTGCCACTTCTGCCAGAAGGATCCCAGGGACTGGAGTGCAGCAGCTCAGTCCTCACTTGAGTGGACACTGTGCCACTGAGATGCTGGCCAGAGAAGCTGTCAGCAGACCATGCCCTGAGTAGTCTGAACCTCAAACTGCCCCAGGCATTCAGGAGATTAAATGGTTGCCTTACCAACAATGGTACCCAGTAGTAATTTAGCGTTGGCACTTCCTGTGCAAAGACTGGTATCCTGTGTGTGAAGAAAAAGAATGCAAGAACACCTGCAAGAAGCACAGGCAATTAGTGATACCATGCTAGCTCTGATTTCCAAGAACATAAAGAATGGATAAGACAGACAACAGGTCCAAGGCTGGTTTCAAAAAAAGCTTGTAAACAGTACATTCTTCTGTACTAATTACCTAACAGAAGAGGCATGCATATTAATCAATTATCATAAAGATATAAATGGTATATTAATCAATTGCCATAAAGATATAAATGGGCCTAGAAGGACTTTAATGAGTTATTTTGTTTCACCATTCTATTGAACTTAACAGCAAAATTAATAAATAATGTAATTCTACAGTGATGACAAAATACTTTAGATCAGCTCTTGATACTAGTGTTACTTTTGATTAAAGTATAATCAATTAGTTAACTTTGCGAGTATACAAAATGCAAAATATAGTTATTTGTAAAATAGCTTTTTGAAACTGCTGTGGCAATTTGGAAAAACCAAAACACAACAGAACACTGCCAACCTGAATTTCTAAAAGTGCTTCATTTAAAAAAATAGAAAATCACTTTTCTGTCACAAAAAACCTTGTCTGCAATTTTGTTCAGTTCTTGCAAAAGGAGAACTGACTGTGGCTGACTTACTGGACATGAATTTGGTCTGATTCAACTACGATGCTGTGGCTGTACAAGTCCTTGCACCAGCCACACATTCAAGAGCTGTAAAAGCAATTAAGGAAAAGATACTGTCAAGGCAAACCAGGCTCTGGGCAAGGGGGAGAAAAGTGGGGAAAAAAGAAAAAAGGAAAAAGGTTTTAGTTCAATCTAGCAAATCCTAGAAACATAGATTTCCAAATAGTCAGACTAATGAGAACCTCCAGCTGCTACCTAAGCATATATGAATATGGCAGGCAAACTTGTGGGTACCAGAAAACAGAGAATACAATTTAGAGAAAAAACCAACCAGCTTACCTACACCACCAGCAACAAGGATTTTCCCCAGAAACAGAAGGAAATCTGTAACTTTGTCGAGAACTGCAACCCTGTTTAGCAAATGACAAATGATACATAATCATCACAAACCCAACATTTGTATTCTTTCTCCTGAAGTCCATGGATAATTGCAAACCATGACCAGAAGCTGTCTTCTGCTGGGTGTGCAGGCTGACAACACAGCACCACAGACAGGCAGTGCTGAGATGGGCTTTGCCACAGCATAATCTCAGAAGGAAAAAAGCACTGAGCCTTGTAAAGGCCTTAATGTAGCAGTGCTGCTACAGGACTGACATGAAGACTGTTCATTCCTCAAGCTGGTTTAAAAAATCAACTTAAAACTTCAAAATATTTTTATTTCAGCCTTACTTCTAGGGGCACAGGTAAGCCAGGCCATAAGAGGGGAAGTGCACATTACAACAAAAAGCAGTATTTATGTATGTAGGCCTCCTTTTCACTGGTCCTATCTGGCCATCTTTCATGACCCACCCATAACATGCCACATCTACTATTTTAAGATGTCATGGTACAACACGGGAGGCAGGAGACCTCGAAGCAGGAAGGCAATCACGGATGAAAGAAGGCCACAGAAAAGCTGACAATAAATCTGCAGCTCTCATTGAAGCACAGCAGGGAGTTTCTGCTCCATGTCCAGCCTGTCTAATCAGAAACTACAGATAAATAATGGGATGAAAAATGAACCTTGTATCATGAACCTCGTGACAGCACTGATGGTCACATTCCCATTATGGATATGGGAATATACAGTATTGACTACTATGAAAAATAAACGTCAAGAGCTACTAAAGAGACAAATCATCATTAATCTGTCAGAATTTGGATTTAGCAAAATACACAAGATATAAACATCTTTATTTGAAACAACAGAACTATATGTCTAGCTTTTAACTATTGTTCTTCCTGATTAGGAGCAAAGTCATAAAGGGCAGAGCGGTGATAATTCTGTAAGGAAATAAAGGCAGCTTCTCTTTTCTATTCTTTTTCTATTTTCATATTTCTATTATTTCATACAGGCATTACACAGTATGGACATCCCTGTCCTGATACCAGTGCAGGTAACACACTGAATGTATTCCATCTCCCAACTCCAGTCCTCTCGTTTCCTTTCTTAAGCATCCTTTCCACTTTCCTCTTTCAGCCTTCCCCTCCATTTCTCTCCTCCTCCCATTCCTTCACTTAATGCCTCACACCCCCTCACCAGCTTTACTGAATCTCTTGCTCGGTAATTAGATTGTGTGCTATTGCATCAATACGGCCTTCTCCTAAGTTATTCTCCTATTATTTTTTGATGCTACAGTAGCAAAGGAGGAGCCAGAAGCAATGAAGGAACAGGGAGTTTGGCAACACGCTTGGTAGTGGAGAAAAGGGCCAGGAAATTTCCAAGCATCAGAGAAGATCAGGTTATGTTCAAGACAATCTTTTTGAAAGCAAAGTATTCTGTCTTCTTTGCTTCCACTCCCTGACACCTCCTAAGATTTCTGAATTACTCTTAAGACTTAGGTTTTTCTGCTTTCCCTTTCTCAGACCAAGTGGACAAAAGCTCAAGAAACGAGCATATGGCAGATGATGAGCACCCCATTCCCACATATCCACAGATCTCCTCTCAGGGGCTCCACTTGTTTCTTGGAGGCATTATCACAATGTACTTGGTACTGAGGAATTTAAAGGACAAATCTTAAAAAAACCATGAGATTACACCAGCTCTGCACAGGTTACTGCAGTGGACAGCCTGCTGTTACACACTGAGTGTAAGAAGAGCAGCACTCAGCATTTGGAGACAGGGGAGAGGAAAGAAGCGTGCCCAGAGTGCAAGAGCAGAACTCCTGACATTCCCAAGGACTGGGAGACAGGCCCTTACCTCACCACATTCCGCATGAGCAAATAGAATGCATCCTTTGCTGAGGTGCAGAAGTTTCTACCATATATGGCAATCTGCAAAATAACAGTAGCTGTTAAATATTTTCAATAATTAGGATACCTTCTTGTATGCCAGGATCTATCTGCATGTAATGCATTATTCTCCCTAATGTGGGGCCTTGAAACTCAGATGGACACAAATCACTTTTCTCAGTCACCTGCTACTTTTCAATGCTTCCCATCAGGATGGGACAGAATATTACCAATCTTTCCCCTTCCAATCACCTGGTGATGAGCATGCCACCCCGGTCATCTCACAGGTAGTAGACTCAGTACTGAGTCTGCCAAGCAGAGCAGAAAAGGTACTTGTTGAGGGATTCTTCTCCCTTTGCTAGTTACCTACACTGTATTTATAGTCAGTGGAAAAGAATAGGCCCTTGTAGAGCTGAAATGAGCTGACCCCTCTAGTTATCTCCTTGGACCTGATGCTGCATTCCCTGAAGAAGAAATCAGCATAAAGTAAAGCGACTAAAGCTATTCAGGAACAAAACCACTTCTTCCTGGAATACTGTCCACCAGGATAAGATACACTAGAACAACTCTCAGCTCAGACAGTTTATGAACTGAAAGAAGAAAAGAAAGATTGTAAAAAACAACACCAAGATGGCAAAAATTTGAAACACCAATTGCATCAACACATGTTGTATTGGACCCACTACAGCCACCTCCTTTGAGACATGAAGTCTGTGACTGTACCATGCAATCATTGAAATTGCTTCAAGCCAGAACATTCCAGGCTGAAATCTGTGTATGTTAATTTATGTGAAGATTTCAAACTTCTCTAATCTGGAAGCTAAGAAGGCTTGAGAGAAATATCACTGCTGCTTCTAGTAGAATTTGTACTTTTAATTTCCAGGTGGAAATACAACTATCACATGCCTTCTGATCTCCTTACTCAAATATCACCTCCAAACAGAAATGTCATCAATATGCAATATGAAATAAGCTAATATTCTTAATGAAATCAGGATATCAATTACTGAATTACAAGAGGAGTTAACCAGTTATTCCATTCCTTCCCACTTATTTTGGGGGTGAGGGTAATGGACAAAGACAGGAAAAAAAAGAGGCTGAAATTATAAGGAAAAAAATCATCTTACTTTTTCTTGATAGAACCACATGCATTTACTGAAAACTCCCATAAATCCTGTTTATTCAGCAGGTTCAAGTACTGCTGGCTTCTGATCAACTAGTAGTGTTTAGAATATTTTAGTGTCCTAGATAGGAGAGGCCACATGCAGACACAGGACATACCATGATGTAGGCATTTCTGTTTATAAATTTTAAGAATTTTTCCAATAACCAGAAACAGCACTTGAGGCAGCCGAGAAGGAATCTAGTGAAGGAGTTCTGAGTACCTGAAAAGCACAGGAGAGGGTACATCATACATAGAACTCATGAACAGTCTTCAGTATATAGAAAGAAGAAGATCTTAAATTGCGACATTATTTCTTTATTTCTAGGTATGGACCCTCTCTCAACCAAATTTAACTCCCTAGCTTTCAATTAAATCATACTCATATCCCATCTGAACTTTGCATTAGGTTCCCAAGAACATAGACTCAGTTCAAGTAAATGAAGACAAATTTTCTGGCTTCAGAAGAAACTACAGTGTATAATGTGGAATTAGTCTCTTTTCCTTGCTAAAAAAAAGCTTGGGAAACTAAGGAAATAATTTAGGAAGGAAGGTCTTAACAACTTAGGGCAGATTAGTAAATCTCACCTTTCAGTTTGTGATCCAAGTACTCCAGTATTATTCTAATAAACTGGACAATTGCAATAATTAAGGCTCCAAATGCTAGTGAACCTGTATGGTATCTAAAAACAAAATATTTGACTGTTATAACACACGTATGCCTACGTACATGGATATATGTATGCACAATGGTATGTATACACAAATAAAATAGGAAGTGAAGGAAGGTCCATTAGTGGGAATTACATAAAATAAAGGAACCTTCACGCTGATCTACCACAGAGGAACAGGATGAAGCCATTGGTGTGCTGGTGCTTGTGAGGGCTGTGTCTGTCTCTCAGTCTGGGTCCACACGTGTTGTATACATGTATTTCATGTGTCTGTGCACTCAGAGTACCTGCTCTGCATGGTTGGACCTGGGCAGGAGCTGCAGCAGCCTCGCTGCTCCAGGGCTACAGGATTCAGCCTTCCCCAGATCACTACATCTTCCCAGTTGTGCTGGTTGGGTGGACTAGAGTTAGTCTTTTCCATAGTAGCTCATGCTATGCTACGTTTTGGATTTTTGACAGGACAGTTATGGTAACACACCCATGCTTTAGCCACTGTCAAGCAGCAGCTGCACAGCACCAGGACTGCTCTGCTCCTCACCCTGCCCCTCTGGTAAGCAGGCTGGGAGTGCAGGAAGGGCTGGGAGGGGACACGGCCAGGATGGATGATGCCAAACAACCCCAGGGATCCCTCACTGCCTCCCGTGCTGTGCTCAGCAGCAACAGCTGATGGAAGGAGCACTTGGAGTCACAAAGTTTGTCTTTCCAAGACACTGCTATACACAAAGCCCTGTGGATGGCTGAACACGTGCGTGCCTGTGGGAAATGGGGAATGAATTTCTTGCTTTGCATGCTTGTGCATACAGCTTTCTTATATCTATTAAACTGTCTTCATCCCAGCCCGTGTTTTCACATTTTCAGATTGTCTCCTCCATCATACTGTGGGGAAACAAGCAGGAAACTCTGCGGGGCTTGACTGCCACCCAGATTAAACCACAATGCTGGCTGACCATTTTCTTATGATATTCTAAAACTGGCTTCCCTAAATGTAAAAAGGGCATTTGTCAGAGACACGACAAGGCTCACTCCCAGTTCCACAGTCTTACCGTATTGCTCGTCCAAAGGAAGAGAAGAGTGGCCACAGTGGAATATCAGCTGGTTTTTGATAGGCCCAGTAATAAGAGGCAAAGGCACCAGCAAGGGTACACTGACCCAGTGCAATTGCAAAGTTCACCAGCCAGAGAAAGACAAAGGCATTGGCTAACTGGAAGATGAAGATGTACTTATGGTACAGGCTTTCTCCTCCATAAAAAGCAAAAGTACACTGAGCACCTGGGCACAGTTTAGTCACATTGGTTGTGTTAAAAGTCTAAATAAAAAGAAAATAAACAACACAATCATAAGCAATGAATTCTATGTACATAGCCTCTTGAAGTTTAGCAGATTAATACAAATAACATAACTCTGCTCGATGTTTCATTATCACATTCAAAACTGCAACACTCCATAACCTGTTTACATATTTAAGGTTTCATATCAAGTATGCAAAGACAACTTTAAACTAGGAATTAGCAAACAGGGCTGCTCACCACATCCTTGAAACTTGAATAAATGGAATTTGAATTTCAGGAATCTACTTTTAAGATAGATAAATGCTTCATTAAAGAACATCTGCTCAATTAGGGAAAAAAAAAAAAAAATTCCTTGAAAACTAGAGGCCAAGTGGGATGTTCAGGTAAATCACCATGGTTGAAATGAAAAACTGAGCTATACAATTTAATTCAAACTGTGGTTATGGTCACAACTTAACTTATGCATCTCAGACTATTAAAAAAGGGAGTAAGCATTATGCTGAATTACTTTTCCCTATTTCTAGTGTTCACTTCATGCATTTGCTTGGTTTGGACATGAAACTAAATCAGATCAATTCTAATTCCTTTCTCTTGTAGTATTTAGACATCAGCAGAGTGTGCATCACCACTGCAATGCAATAAAATTTAATGCATCAGTTTCTGCTCACTTGTCCCACTGCTGGGCTCCCAGAGCAGAGCCTGGACCCTGCTGTGCCCCTCCCTGCACCCAGGGACAGCCAGGGACAGACCCAGGGACAGAGAGGGACAGACAGGGACAGCCAGGGACAGCCAGGGCTGAGCCCTTGCTCAGCTGCAGGAGCTGCTGTGCTGAGGCTGCAGAGCTGCACAGAGCCCTGCAGAGGAGTCTGGTGCATAATATTTGATAAATATTTCCAGCTTTTAAAGAATCCTTGAATTCAAATCCACAAATTAAAAAATTTGACTGAAGGCCAAATTAAAAAAAAAAACAACCAACAGTATTTTTTGAGCTTCATAAAGGTAATTACTGTGCCAGAAGAAGCTAAGCTTCTGTTTCAAATCATGGCTAGTCCCTGAGCAGTTTGAGGTGCACCTTTCAAAGTTTGCCACTGGCTTTGGGAAAACAAAAAACAAACTCCTCACAAATTCAAGAACATCTTTCAAAAAAATTTTATTTTAGTCCCTTCCTTTCTCACCCTGTGAATTAGAATGTTAACATTTACAGGACAGTTTAGCAGAAAAACTAATAAAATAGTGTTACCTGAACATTAGGTAATATTTTCAGATATAACATGGGGACTCATGACTTAAAATATGCAAATTTTTTACTAGCAGTGCATTTAATAGTGATTAAGAAATGCAATTAGTATAGCTCTCACTATAGGTTAATATTTGTTACACTTACCTCCGGATCACAAGTCAGGTTTGCATACTTGCACAGTGTTTGATTAGCCATTATTTTATATATAGGTTCTCCTGATGTGGCCAGAAAACTGAAGGAAATATTTTAAGGAGAAATCATAGAACTGTGGTTTTTGAGCAGCTTAGGATTCTGCACTGGGTAACCACTGGCTCTAAAGAACTTGTGTACACAAGAGGAAAAACTGCTCTTGCTCTGCAGAGATGTATCTGAAGGGTTGACAGACAAGACCAAGTACTTTCATTAATTAGAGACATAAGGCAAACTCATATCTGGAGCTGTAATAACCCCTGACCAGAATGGTTTTTGTAGCCTTGAACATTGTCCCCATCTCTCCTCCACATCTATCTTTGACAAGGCAGACGATGAAGTAATTCTTGTATTTTGGCAGAAGCAGATATAGAACATAAGGATGAATTAACACTGCTCTGAACAGCAACAACTGACCCTCTTCGAAATATGAAATAAGAATAATATATGAAACAACAGCTGGTTTTTAAATAGCAGTTTTCCCCTATTTTAGTCCTTAGCAAACCCTTGCAGTTCAGGAACAAACAGAGGTTGCTAATAGGCAATTGAGAGAAGATAGTGCACTGCATATTCTCTCACTCCTTTCTCATATTTTTCTGAACAAAACACACAGAAACCCCACTCCACCTCCAGTTAACTAAGCACCCATTAGCACCAGGCCTGTGGAGCACATGGCCCTTTTCACCCTCTGGAGTCAACCTTATGCAGTACACAAGGTTTTGTATTATTCTCCTGCCTCAGACTGAATTTTAGTCCAGTTTTTTTTTTTTTTTCAATTCAAATAAAATCACTGTCTGGTTTGTACATCCCACGCAGATGGGCAGTGTGGAAGACTGCATTAAGAAGAGTAAGTGCTAAGTAACCAAATAGCCCTCTTAAGATTGGTTTAATTAACATGAAATAGCAGAAAATTATCTAGTCTTGCAGACCAGAAGACTTGCTCCAGATAGGTACACAGACAGAAGGATACACGGCTGTCACAGCCCAGTAGGAAATACAAATTGCAATGAGTAAGAAGGTGACAATTGGGTAGAATAGTGTAGACATTATGTAGCCAATTGCCCTATAAAAGAAACAAAATATACCAATAAGCTACAACAATTCCATAAATAAGCTTTTTATCAGTCCTCTTGTAGCAATTTTACTTTCAGAACCTCGTTGACACTCATAGCATAACCTAGTACTGGCTCTCAGAATATTGCAGGAATTTTTTCATATGTTTTCAAACCTTGACTTAGTCATTTCTACCACTCCACTTTTATCAATAGTACTACAGTGAACTTTATCAATTTGTCATGTTCCAACCTGTCCTCTGCTTTCTCCCTCTTCACGACTGCTTTGGAGATCCATCTCTTCCCAGGTCATTAACTGATTTCCATGACATCTTGTGGACTGCTGCAGACATTACCCTTTATGTGCTTACCCCACTCTGCTCATCCCGTGCTCTTCCTTCATTCCTACAGACCTGAAACTACCTTACTGTATTTTGTACTTGACCCCTCTGTTCCCAGAAACGCTCCTGCATTAAGTGCTGGCTATTCAGAGGCAGAGGCAGTAAACTAGTCTTTGTAATGGCAGGACAGACTGACACTGTCCTGCAAATATGTGACTTTCTTTGCACATGCCACACGTAAGTGGTGCCCACCGATGACTACTGGAAGGCAAAACAAATAATTGCATTTTCTTGTTGACAGCTTAGAGAGCCTCTTTTAACACCAAGGCATATGTAGACTGATATTGCACTGCTAATTCCTGTGGCTAGAATGTGACTAGTGAGCAGGAACTTGAGCATGCCAGTTCCTACCCTGCAGGGGCTCATTCCCTGTGAGTGGGAGTTGATACCAGCCCTCTTGGTAAACCTGCTGCTACTCCAGAAGTGAACACCTCCAGCTGGGTATCTCACTGGATGTGTATTCAGAAAGCATGTCCTTTGCTCACTGACAGGTTGGCTCTCTTTATCACAACCCTTTTTGTCCAGTACTATTTCCTACAGTATTTCTCCTACGACTTAGGGCACTTCTGATGCTATTTGTTTTATAGGATGCAGTTTCCAGAATGCAAAAGGAGAAAAATTTACTCCGTTTCTAAAGGTAAAGTAGTAAATGCTGGCAGGAATGCAAGGAAACTGTCATGTGCAATCCAGAGGTAATGAGCAAAACATAATTGTTGTCTGAGTCCAGAGACAAAAAAGTCCATTATGGGTCACACAGGAGAACACAGCCTTATGCTGTCTGAAAAATAATCACAACAAATTAGCTGTGTTCAGCAGTAATTGGCAGGCCTCTTAGTTACCATCAAGCCTATTACTCTAAAACACCGATTAACAACTGTTGTTCCCAGCTATGGATTGCAAGTCAATTGTTGGCACTATAACTGCAACATTTTGGAAAATGTAGCTAAAAGGTATTGAGAAACATAATTTGATATCCAGTCATTAACACCTTACTTTTTGTCTTCCTAAATACAGGACATGGTCTGTTAGGTTTACAGTAATTACATACAGTGTTTCATCTCACTTATTATGCTCAAGAGAAAAAAGTTCACCTTCAAGTGACCATTCCATGGTGCTGGAAAACTAAAGAATGTCATTGCTAGTCAGCAAGAAGTTCATGAACTTTCTAAAATCCTTCCACCTGTCAAGGTTATGAACAAAGGTTTTGAAGAATGTTAAAAGTGTTACTGGATTTTAATGAACAGGAATTAAAGAGTATAATTTGGTGCTGCGTAAATTAATTGCTATGCTTTAATTGCACAGCAGCATAAGACAAGAAACAGATACCTGGCTAAATGCAGAACTTCAGTGTTTCTTAATCCCATGACAAAAATCCCAAATCCTGATTCCTGGGAACCACAGTGGCAATAGAGATGGCAGGAAACCACAAGCAAGTGCACAGAGATGAACTGAGATCTAATTCTATGTGCTCTGAGAACACAGCCTTGCTTTCAGGGCCTGTGACACCATAGCCTATTTGCAATGAAACCCAAGGGCCTGATGTTTTAAGTCAGTCAGTTTTAAGTCCATTTATACTTTGTAATATTCCCATTAAAAAAAAACCAAAAAAACAAAAAAACCAAAAAACAACCAAAAAAACACCAAAAAACCAGCAAACCAAACCCAAAAAACCAAAACAACAAAAACATTAAGTGTTCCCACTGTGTAAAACAGGAACCACTGTGAACAAAGCCTATACAGATTTCAGGAAACACACAATGAAGAGGTCCCTTAGGTCCTAAACTCTCATATCCTGCTCTGCTTTCTTCTTTACTCAGAGCAAAAAAGAAATGTCTTAGACTGCACCTTCTTACAATGTCTGGTCACAGAAGTCTCTTTTTCTCTCTGCAGATTTATGCCTGTCCACACATAAGATTGACTTGAGCCAGTAAAATCTCCTAGTCTTTCCTAAATAGAAGCCACAGCCAAAACAACAGCAATCCTCAACCACTGGTTTATGATTCCAGAGACAATCCAATGACAGAGCAAAGTTTGCCCTTGTAGGTTCCAGGCTCCAGTAAAGCACCTTAGCTTTTCTGCTGAGACAGTCTCTTTGCACTAAGGATATGTGGTAACATAACAGTATATGTATTCTTAAGGCAAGAAGTGAAGAGATAAGAAATTTCTTACTTTAAAAGAGAAAGCTCTATTAAGCACAAACTCATGAAAGGATAACAGGCAATCCTTGAATGCCTCCCTTGAATTCCTTGTTCAACCTTTCTGGTTCAACAAATGCAGTGTTGTATTTTAGAGCCCAATTTTCTGCCCTTAGTAGTGCAAGATGGAGTTCAAGAAGAGTGTACTCTAGAGATAATTTAATAAAATTCAACTTATATTAAAATCAGACTAACATACCTACTACCTTCCTCCAACAGTGCAATAGCAATCCGGATCCGATTTCTTAGGAAGATCAGCATCAGTATGATTATAACCTCAACACCACAAAGTATTATCACTGTAAACAAGCAAATAAAGAAGTTAGATTTATCAATAATCAGACCAATATGTTGCCTCTGTATGTTTTTTTCTTGTAATATGAAGTATTATTCATGAATTCTGTAAAATTCTCTGCTTGAGCAGTTCTATCTCCAACTGCACCTGCCAAACTTCAATCCCATTTCATAGGTTTCTAAATCCTATTGTAAAGCAACTCTATATGCAGAGAGTTAGAATGTGTATCACCCTGATATAGATATTTTAACAGAAAAATGGAACCTATATAATTCTCAGAAAATACATGCAATTTTATGATTCTAAGACACAAAGAAATGTAGTTATTAATGTGACTTATTACTCTCATTTCTGAGGCTCTCAAAGAAGGAGAAAAAATAATGTGACAGAGAAAGGTACCCCTCCTTTGCAACTTCATGACAAACTTGATTATTGCCTTCTGCTTTCCCCATGATGAAGACTGAACACACAGGAAGTAGAATGCTAATAACAAAAGATTTTTTCACTCTTATCACTAGTGTGAATGCATTATCTCCCCTTACAGATATACCAGTCTCCTTGAAAAAAACCACATTTTTACACAATAGAGAGAAAGGGAATTCTGCTTTCTTTTCTGAGCATCATGTGTAGAGGAGGAGATTTAACAAGGCAGAAAGTGTATCAAGACACTGAGTGATTTTCCTGAATACCCATAACAGATAGCAAATTCAAAGGGCACTTACTAAATGCTAACCATGTTTGCCTCAGTTGCAGGTACACTTTGAAGTCTGTCTGGAATCCAATATCATAAACAGTGAGGTCAGATCCAGGTATTCCTTTAAGATGATCATATTCCCAGTAACAATGCCAGATGCCTTTTAAAAAACAATCAATATAATAGGAGTGTGTCTGAAGAGTGCAAAGACAAATCTAAAAAAAATCTTACAAGCCAAATGTTTTGCTTTTGTATAAGCCTGTCAGGTAAGCAAAACCCCAAAATGCATCACTATGAGACTAGTCAATTATGATATCACATATTCAGGAAAGAAATATCAGTACAAGTGATTACAGAACAAGCATACTGTGCATGGGTAATGCAAGTTACTACATCTGCTGCTAAGTATCAGCACAGCTGGATTCTTGTCACATTTTGCTGCCATTTATGTCCTTCTCACTTAACTGTGTATAAAACTAGGCATTAATTCACCCAATTGCACCATTTAATTAAAGTAACTACTGATTTTCCTTGCCCAGACTTAAGCAGTAAGGAAAAGTAGTCCCAGAGGCTAAAAAATTACACCTACCATATCCTATAATTCCAATCACACCAAAGATGAAAATCCAGAAGAGAACCCCAGCTGTGAACCTCAATAACACAAGGAACAGCAGACTCAGCAACATTGCAATGAACAGCCCACTAGAAAGTGAAGGAACAGAAACACAGGAAATATCTGAAGTGTAGAAACTTGCTTCAATATTCAGAATTTCTGTTAACAAAAACAGTCACATCTCTCTCCAGTGTGTTCAGTGGTATCTCCTTTGAAAGAATCTGTACCATAAGCCTGACTTCAGTAAGAGACAGAGAGACCCAAACTTGCTGAGTATCTGTGAGTTTCCTGCTACTAAATATTGTGAGCTGAGTATCAGACTATGGGAAACCCATCTTTCCAACAGTGACTGAACACCTTTAGAAGCTGACAACTCGTGTTTCTGAACTGATTAAATCTCCGTATTATTTTCTAAAGTATGCATTAATTGTCATGGATTTGCTTTCAGGATTGACTAATGTATGCTAACGTGCACGTTACAGGGTCACACCTGGCCATGACTTCTGTACCTGTTGAAACAGATCAACACACTGGCTGTGTTGATCATCAAAACCAATATTAATGGACTAGGAATTCACAAATACTTACATACTTGCTTCAGCAAAGTAGCTACTTCTATTTTTTCAGTGCTGCATTTTAATTAATTGGTGATTAATGAATATTAATTGCAAGATAAAGTTAATACTGTTCAGTAAATTTTTTTTTTGATATTGCTTTGCCTGCTGCATTGGATTTATGGGCTTATATTGAACCTAGGTATTATAATGGCTTTAATCGTATATTGCTTGCAAAAAATCAGAAACTATCTGTTTTATATATCTACTAGTGACACTTGACAACTGCAACTAGCTTAAAGATCACTTAATTAGACTTTTAAGTTTTGGAATTGTCGCACACATGGGTGCTGCAATAGAACACTGCACTTGCTGATTTTCTCTCTGGCAGGACATTACAAAGTTATTTCAGACCAACTGACACTCTATGTATGTATGCTACACTATCCTTACCTCACCCACAGAACCGTAACAACCTTATTATCATCTGTGATGAAAGGAAATCACAGTTGCTCCTTGAGTTTTAAAGTAGGATTTGTACCATATACATACATGATCTTTTTTTTTTCTTTTAATTCCCTGCAGACCCCAAAATGAGTTTGGAAACACTAAAAGTACAAAAAAAAAAAAACCCTTACATTAAAATCCAATACCAAGAAATGGCATAGTCTTCAAAAATTTTCATTCCAACTGATCTTCCATCCAGGACAACATTGATGCCACTGAGAAAAGAAAAGTCAAAGAAAAAGTTGCTTCAGGTAGAAAAGGATAATTTATTAAAACAACAAATAGGATCAGTGAAAGAATTTGAAGTATCTTTGGCAGTGGTAAGAGTACATTAAAACTTTCCAGCTTCACTTCTGTCACCAACATCAATCAGTTACAGCAAAGAAAAAAACTGCATATGTCTACACATCCTGACCATTACAAAGGCTTTATTGTCAGAATTGCTTATTAAGTCATTAAGTGTATACTATCAATATCTGCAATGTACCAAGGAAAAAACAATTGTGATCCTAAAACTGCTAATAGCACAGAACCAGAAAACAGGTGAGTGAAGAAATTCATGGAACTGTTTTTCTACCCTGCAGAATGCTTGGCCATATAATTGTTTTCTGAAGAATATTCCAATAGACTTTTTAACTTTTTTCCAGAAGCAGGAGCACTCTGAAGAGGTGAGATGCCTGAAGCACTAGGCCAGCCCACAGCAGTGGAAAGGTCATCACAGAACAGGACAGCCAAGGCCATTACTGGCTGGCCCGAGTCCTGCAGCATGAGGATTGCATTTTGAACCTCAGTTAACTTTCCTCAAAAAACTTATTTTCGCTAGGAAAACCAATAATTATTTCAACAAATTACTGAGACCATCAGACTAAAACTTCTTGCTCTTTTTGCTCCTTTCTGCACACCACAGTGCTTGATTTCCTTAATGGAACTTTGGGAGTGCTCAGGCACAGAGAGATCATTTACTACCAAGTCTTGCTTGGGTACCCTCAGTCAATTGCTACAGCAGATTCTGATTTTTTTTCCATTACTAAATTACTGCACAATCTTAGAATCCAACAAAGACTAAAGAAGGGTAAAACCTACTTTGCAGCTTCCCTGAGATCAGTTACATTTCTTGTTTTCCCTCTTCCATCTTTGAATGTGGTCTGATTTGCCACGGTCAACACACCATTCTTCGTGGAGAAGTCTGGGAAGCATCTCTTCAGAACTATTCAAAATATCAAAACAAAGCCTACATATTACATTTCATGTCAAGCTCCACTTTTGTAATGTGTGGTTTGTAACATATTTAAATAATTTCATATTCAGTCAATTGTTTTTCAGTCAACAATATGTTGACTTTGACAAATCTTGGAAGAGCTATTACATTCAAGATTATGATTTTTATGCTCTGGGCCTTTTTGCCAAAGCTCAGGCAGGGTGAGATCACAGATATCAACTGGAGATGCTAAGTCCTACCAAATAACAACAGTACTAGATGCAGGAGTTTAAGAATTTGCAATAAATGTGGAACTTACTCTCTGTCAGTAATCTGGGCATCTTATAAAAACTGCAGCTTCTCAAATACACCATTTTATGGTAATAACCCGACCACCACCCAGGAACAGATTACACTTGACTGGTCACTAAAAATATTATCCCCCAAAACAATCCATAACAGCAAGTGTCAGCTTCCTTATATACCAGATGAGCTCCAGCACCAGCCACTAGATATTGCTGGAGATGAAGCAACAGAATAAAGACAGAAACAACTGGTTAGAGAGAGGGAAGAGATTATAAAAGAGCGAGAAAAGGAGAGATGTTTGCATACTCATTTACACTGCCCTGCTCTTTGCTGCAAAATGTCCTTGGTTCCATCCCAAAGAAAGGAACAGGTGAGTCCTGCTTCACATCTTCACATAAGGATTCAGCGTTTTCCTTACCAGATTCCAACAAACACCAGTGCCAAGGCCAATATTCAGTCTGGTGTATCTCCCCCAGCAATTACTCTGACTGAATGATTAAGTAACATATCTTAACATATATCTCCCCCCCCCTCCCCACCCCCCGTAACCTTTGCCCCTTGACGTAGTCAAAAAGAATATAAGAACTTCTTTGCAAATTATTTAGTCTTTCGGGTCAGTAGTTCAATTTCCATACAAATTCATACTACATTTTAAAAATGCAATACACATTTTGTCCTTTTAATGACCTGTTCCTAGTTTACATGATCTTTACTTTAAAGAAGTATGGCAAAAATAAACAGCAATTTCTTATTTCCATAAGAGTGTGGGTTCAGTACTACACTTGTGCAGCTGAGATGAGCTCTGAGATCAGTGGTTAACTACTCATAAACACTTGCTTAGCATTGTGATATTTCTTGCCCCTAAATTCTTCTGTATGCCCTACGTAGCCAGCATTGCACTGAAAAGAGAGCTGCATTGTAACAGGGCTGAACATTTTAACTTCAACAGCTGGCCACATGATCCTTCCAACATTCGTAGAATTTTCTTTATACCAATGGCTTTGCCTGGTCTTGTTTTGGAAGGCACAATTTGATCTGAAGAGTTTTTGCTATCAGTGATGATTCAAGAATAAAAAAGAGCTCATCTTCAATATACCCAGATGACTGTTAGAAAAAAATATTAATTACTATTTGTATTTTCAAAATTATTTGACTTATACTTTAAAACTGAATGGATGTCAATGTCAGACAACAGACATCTCCTAGTGACGTTGTCACAAAATACACTTCAGACTGGAGTTCTGGTTTAGTAAGAATGCTCACAATCTGCTAAGATGTGTATAAGAAGTAGAGCCACTCACAAGGCCTGCTTGGAACAATCATCGAAGGACAATCTTCATCACGTAGGACTTGAGCAGCAGACTGAAAAGGGGGAAAAAGATGAACGCTGAATACACAGCAGTATAACTAATGTTTGTTTCTCACCCAATCTGAGGGAATGCCCCAAACTGGACTTTGTAACCTCCTCCCCAAATTTCCCTGGTGGAGCTGCAAAATATATTTGTATCTAAGTAAGAATCCAAACTGTCACTGAGATTTGGAAAAAGACTATTCTTTTCTTTTCTAGTGTCATTAAAGAAAAGACCTTTGGACCAGCATGTAAGCTAGAACTGACTGGGCAATTTTTCACCTTTTTTCTTAAAGTAAAGTTAGAATTTAACCCCATTAATATAGCTGAATTGCAAGATGCTTTAAAGATGAGAGAAGTAATGCAGTACATTTGAGTGTAAAATCAGTTATATGAAGGATAGACTAATTTTCTTGGCTAACTTTCCAAGTAGCTATAATTCTTAGCCTTAAGAATTGGTTTAAGACACTCCACTTTACCCCTGTGGGGTACCTAAGTACTAAAGGATGCTGCTTGCCACAGTACTGCAACTACATGTGTAGCTGCAGGTAGTCTTTTAAGCAAACAGCAATCATTTGAAGGGTGGGGGATGTAGTGAGCATTCAAGACTTTCAGTGTGGATTAAACAACTGTCAAATCACATAAACAGGACATTTTCTATGCTGAAATCAGAATAATTCAAATCTTTGAGGCAGCTCAGTAAAATCATGCACATTACATACTGCTTGAAGAAAAAACAGACTTTACTATCTAGAGATACATACACACCTTGCGAGGATTGTTAAAACCAGGTCTGCAGAACTGCCTGAAGTAATTCCACTGATCTGGTCTATATCTGTAGGAAGCTTGAACATCAGAGTAGGTTGCAAATCTGTCTGGGCACTTTGAGACACAAAGCTGCAATAAAAGAAAAAAGTAAGTAAAGATACACGCTGGGTAGAGAAGGGTAAGAAAAGTCGGTGTAATGAAAAAGAAAGAAAAATGCCACTGCCTTCAGTAATGTTTACTGCAGGACCTAGAAAGGATATGCTGCCATTTGGATTCCCTAAATGAATACTTCCAGAATACTTTGATAGAAAACACTTTCAAAGTGTGTTCTCCTCATATCTGGCATATCAAGTCCCTCTGTCTGTCTTAGGTTCTACACATTCTGATAACTAAGAAGAGCTTTCAGTCTGTTGAAGAGTATTACTTATCTTTTTGGACAGCAAGAAAAAGCCTGTCAGGTCCTCCTGTACATCTACCAACAGAAGTATACATGCACAAGGCGGTGTGACAGCTACTTTCACAGGATCCATGCAATTTCTTTCTACAACAGGTAGAAGGAGAACTTTATTTAAAGAAAGTCTCACTAAAATCAAAAGTCTCAGGTACTGTTGTTTCACCCTTCTACAAAACCTCTTCAGCCAATTACATCTCTACAAATATTGTCAAGTTAGGTGTAAATCATTCAAAAGTGAATTTTAACTGCAGACTAAGAATGGATCTCTCCTAGTTACAAAGCCAGGGGATGCACATGTCAAGCATGAACTTCACATGAATCAAGGTACAGTCATTTTAAGCTGGATTTACCTGAGAAATCAGGTGAGGACTGGGGTTTATTGAATGCATCTACCGAGAAGTGATTTAGATTTAGGATATGGAGAAGTGGCTGGCCTGATAAACAGACTCTCAAGGTTTTGCTGGTCCCTGGAATCACACAAGTTGACAGACATTCTGACTCCTCAGCATTAAGACTCTGAGGTGGTTTGAATTTCATCTTTACAGCAAGTTTCAGCCTTTTCTAGAAGGCAGTTTGTTTCCAAAGCTGTGCTATCCAAACATACTTTGCAAAGCTCTGCTGTCTGTGTACCAGAGAGACATCAAGCACAAAAACTGTCTTTCATGTCAAGAGCATTCTGTCATAAGTAATTCAACTCAAAGAATTTTGGGAAAAGGTCTTGTACTGATCCTTAGAATAGCGAAGATGCTGCAAGAGGGTCTTTCTAAGTGAGTATTTCAGTCCTACAGACTACCCAAGGCCAAGGAACAAAGAAAGAAGAGTTTTGTCCTTGCTGGGGCAACGGGTGACTAACAAGTACACACTTGGCAGTAAACTGTTTGCCATCTATGAAACAGGCAGTGAAATGTGCTGTCTATGGATCCAATGGACTGTAAATAACAGTTTTCAAATCCAGTCTTATTCAAGAACTGAACCTCTTCTCATGTTAGTTATTGGGGTTTTTTCTCCTCCAATTTATATGTATAGGTCAGGAATGAAGGACTCTGTTTGCAGTTCAAAAGAGGAATGATTAAAAAAAATTATCTTCATCATTTTCCAAAAAGACTTGTAACTTAACCATCTGCAGTAACAAACAGCATTCAAAAACAGCATTCTTAGTTTTGGAGTTGTTGCATATCTGAAAATGAACACAGTAACTACTCCCAAAAACTCCTTCAACAAGCATTTCACCCTATTTGATTTATGGCCATGGCCAACTTGACCACAGCACCAGTCAAATCCACACAATGACCTCATATTTGCGAACAGACTGAGCTGTTCTAGTTAGAGTCTGAAGACTGCAGGGTAACAGTGTCAGTGTCTGCATGTGGACAGATGGGGATTCCTGAAGCAGATCTGCAGCTGATGGAGCAAGTTTTCATCCTGACAGCAACTAGCCAATGTTAAAAGGGTGCTTGCTCTTCCTTGTTGCAGATTTCCATGTTTTATGGTCAGGAAAATAGTCTTGTAAGAAAGACTGGTTACCAAAGAGATCGGTTCCCTTAACCCACACAAATGCAGTGGGTTTATTTCACACCTTCATGAGGAGTCACAGCACAACAAACGGAGTACAAATTGTGGCATAAGGCAAGAATTAACTTTCAAAACCTTCGCTTTTGAAAGAGCCACAGGCTCCAACCACACCCAGATACTCCTATCACTGGCAATATGCACAGATTCTTGAACATGTCTAGCTTTAAAAACCTTAGGTATAAATATTTCCTGCATGCACTGAATACTACTGGATAGCTGCCTATGATGAATTCATAAGAAAAATATTGCTGTATTCAAGTCAGCAGATTTTTTTGTCTACTCTTATGCAAAATACAAATCTTGTGGATTTCCATTTCATTTTTCTGACCATCACATGCTACAGATAGTGTGTGCTACAAGTAATTTATAAAACAATCATGTTATATTTTCAAGGACATAAACAACAATTTTTAAATCCAAACAAATACGTCTCATTTTTAAGCACCAAGACTAAGATGCAGGGAAAATATTTTATCTCTACATTTTCACTCACCTGTGTTGTAGGGCACTGTAGGTTTATTATCACTACGGGGTTGGCACATTTCAGAATGTTGAAGTAAAACAAAATGGTCTTGTTCCTATGAAAATGGATATAAGATAATTATCATCATAAATACAGGTGCTTCCTATACATCCTACCATTCCAAAATTTGCAGCATATATTGATATTTAAATTCTATTATTGTGAATACTCATATGATCCTTGCAAACACAAGACAAAAAAATCCCAAGCAGACCTTGAATGTTTCACATCAGGACATCTATGAAACTAGAAGTAATTGCTTTAAAGAATGCTAATTTTGACAAGCTTTTTTTCCACACCAAGATTTTAAGCTGAAACAATCCATGTGTCTCTAGTCCTGCCTCGAGAGGGTGAAAAATAACCCTGAAAAAACACCACAGTCTCTGTGCCACCAACATCCTGTGTATGCATTGCATGCAAAC
Source organism: Erithacus rubecula (assembly GCF_903797595.1). Lineage (NCBI taxonomy): Eukaryota > Metazoa > Chordata > Aves > Passeriformes > Muscicapidae > Erithacus > Erithacus rubecula. The sequence goes on along the minus strand of NC_136662.1, from coordinate 154,926 downwards.
TCACCATTAGCAAATGCTTCACTGTAAAAGCTGCCTAATTTTTGTTGATCAGAAGGTGGCACCAAAATCAATCAGAAGCTTTTCATGGTTGGAAATCAAAGGCAGTTTTCCAGAAAACAGAATATAATAGCATTTACCAATAACACTGACAAGATGCCCCTTGATATAAGTAAGAGTCAGTCTGTCAGTCCCACGTAATTGATATCTACTGGAACTTGGAGTCTTGTGGTAGCTGTCACTTAAATCTGGATTTTTTGGAAACTGAGGACTCCGAGATCTCTTGATTTAAAGACTTGGGTTTTGAAGACAGCAAAATGTGCTGCTAGTCCTTGCTACGTCAGAAAACTATCAGATAGCTCTAGTGAAGATAATACGGCAGCAGACCTGCTCTTTTTAAACAAGACTTCCCAGCCAGCTACTCGGGGTTATGAGTGTCCCTGAGAGAATGGTGCATACCCTCTATTGACCATGAAGGGCACCAGGCTGGTCAGAGAGATGGAGCACCTCTCCCATGAGGAATGGCTGACAGAATTGGGATTGTTCAGCCTGGAGAAGGCTTCAGAGATATCCTAACTGTGGCTTTCCAGTACCTGAAAGGAGTCTACAAAAATATTGAGAGGCTATTTACAAGGACCTGGATTGATAGGACAACAGGGACTTCCCACTGTCAGTGGCTTCCCACTGACAGAGAGTAGGCTTAAATGGGATATTGGGAAGAAATTCTTGGCTGTGAGGGTGGTGAGGCCCTGGCATAGGTTGCCCAGAGCTGTGGCTGCCCCATCCCTGGAAGTGTTCAAGGCCAGGTTGAACAGGGCAACCTGATCTAGTGGAAGGTGTCACTGGCCACAGAACGAGGGTTGGAACGAGATGAGCTTTAAGGTCCCTTCCAACTCAGGCTATTCCGTGCTTCTGTGATGTGCAAGAGACACCACAAAGCAGTGTCTGAGCCCTCACTGACCTTCACCATGGCAATGCAGCACAGTGGGAGCTCTGTCTGTGAGCACGATGGCAGCATTAACAATGAAGGGTGCTTGAGCTAACAAGGCTGCCCCTCTTCTATCTGTCCTGCTTCAACACCAGTCCTGCTTCTACATCTCACTGTATCCCCCAGTCCAGGACATATCCTCTGCTCTCCCAGCAGCATGTGAATCCCACCAATTGCTGAATGGGGCTATGCCTTCAAAACCCTCACACAGCACCACTGCACATTCAAGCTCCATTTAAGGCTGGGATTAACTCAACTGCCTGACATTTTACAAGGTTCACTTGTTTTCACTGAGGTATATTCTGCTATGCACTGTTTAAGAAGAGATGCATCCTGGCAAAACTAATTCACCGTCATTAGTTGCTATTTCTTTAAATTAATGGAATACAATTTTGGACTGAAATGTCATCATTCTTCAATAGTTTCTTGAAGGTATTTATAATCTGTGAGTGACGCAAAACCATTTATGAATTTTTTTTTCTTTGCCCACTTGCTGGTATTGACAGCAGAAAAGAAACTTTAAACATACACATAACACAAAACACTCACTGAGAATTAGGTTTGTATTCTGTGTAATGAAACTGTGTTGTATTCCATTAGTACATTATGCTCTGTAGAATGTAAAACAAGTTCAGAGATTGCACAGCAACTAATGGAGACAGATTACAAGAAGACATGAAGAGGTCTAACAGAGACTTTCATGATGATACAAACAATTTATTTGACTGCACAGCAGTTGCTGGAGTTCAAATGGGTTTTTGCACAAGTTGTGAGTGTTAGAATGTTTCTAACTTGTCCTTTCTACTCCTCAGTGAGATTGTTGAAAATACTTGCTACAAGGACAAGATTCAAAACATGAAGACTGTGATTACTTTCTCAGAAAAGTGTCTCAGACTAAACCCTTGGGGACTTCAGAAAACCATAGCTCTGGGTTAGTCTTTCCCATTGCTTACTTTCAGGGAATCCCAAAAACAATGGTATTGACGAGAGCCTCACAAGCATATCCACAGCCCCACTCCAGGGACTAGAGGGACTCATTCAGAGGGGTGTCCTGCCTCCTGCCATAAACACTCCTGCTTTTCTGGCAGGTTGCACTATGTGTCTTCTGATTTATATTTTTATAACAATCTCCTCAATGTACCAAATAAATTCCAAAATGGAGTCTCAGTAGCTGTATTATTCTCCAGCAATCCCATATAGGGAGAGTCATTTAAAAAACAGAAACCAAAATTAATGTAAGAAATAACTAAAGGGAAGACTCAAGTAACGAAAAGAAAGAGGGAATGTGAGTAAATGGTAAGAAACACCTGGGTCCACATCACACTGGATATTGAAGCTGTGTGTCTGAGACTCCCAAAGCCACTTGTCCACTACTTCCCACTGCCAACAGAAAGGACAAGGACAAATTGTGAGGTGGGGAGCAGAGAAAGGGGTGTGGTGAGTGGAACAGACACACCACTACAACTTTTTCTTCTTGTTTTTCCTCTTCAGAAAATTTGACTCTCCAACAATTACTGTGAAGCATAGTCAGAGAACAGTTTATCTTTCACTACCCTGTTTCCCCTGTAAAAAAACTTGAGAGTAAACCTAGCCCTAGCTCTACTTTTGTTCCAGTCTCTATCTCCTACTCCTCCCCTTCTGAACTGCCCTTCAGACAGTGGCTTCCTCATTTTGTTCCTCAGAAAGCCAAATAGGAAAAGAAAGAAGCAGAAAAGAGTTGTTAGCAAACACTAGCATAGCATCCAGCTTCTTGACAGTGACAAGGGCATAAAGTGTGCCTAAAACTTACCTTTTGAAAGGAAGGCAGTGAGTGAAAGAGCAAACATCTTTATAAAACTGTTTCTTAAACCACTTAGATTTTCAGAGAAAAAAATCGATGCAACATCTTTCTTCCTTGAGCATAAGCTATCTTCATGTGTAAGTACTCTGTTAGTATCAACTAACTAATTTAACTCTTACAATTCAAAATCTAAAATGACTGAAAACCAGAGATAAGTTAATGAAGCCATTTAGCTGTATTTACCTACTGTTTATGCAAGGAGGATATGGTTACAGTTGCCCATCTCCCAGACTAGTCTCCTCTCTACCAGCACCAGATAAGCACCAGAAAAAAACCCAAGAGCCTTTCACTACAAACTTTTCTGTTACCTGGTGCATGTTGACAAAACTATAGACCAGTTTACAATTCCTTAAGACTACTCTTATCCCAAGGTGGATGAAGAATTACTCAACAGGTTATGAATTACCCAAACTTTGGCAGTTAGAAGCTGTGCCAGCTAGTCACTTACTATGAAACTGCTGATACAATATTTAAGTTATAATGATACCTTACAAAAATATTCTCTAAATGACATAAACAACTGCATTACAGCAATAATTTGGATCTGGATTTGCACTGGGAAACTAACATATTTCTGAGTTTTATCTGGAATAAATACAGTAAAAGTGTCACTGTCTCTTTGACAGAGAGATTTGGAACCTCACATAGTATTCACAGTGCATGAGTAATAAAGGTATAGGAATGGATTTAGTACTCACTCATTGGGGGTGTCTCCCTGACCACAGAACTGCCCATAGCTGTCAGTTGGATAAATCACTTTCCTGGGGTCCCCGTGCACCCAAGCTGCAAAATATAAAATACTTCTTAAGATTTTAGTCAAGTGCCCACAGTTAATGATTAAAAGTAGCTAGCATGAAAATGTATCACTTCTAAAGCACCATATTTTTATATTTTTTTGATCAACATTGAAGAATTCTGATTAGTAGGTTTCCTAATGAAAAACTAAAATGCAAAGCACAGCAAGCTATACTAAGATATGAACTGTAAGAAAGCAGTCCAATGCTCCAAGCCCCCTCCAGCCTGACCTTGAACACTTTCAGGGATGGGGCAGCCACAGCTTCTCTGGGCAATCTGTGCCAGGGCCTCATCACCTTCACAGGGAAGAATTTTCTCCTGATCTCCAGCCTAGCTCTGCCCTCTGTCAGTTTAGAAGCCATTTCTGTCACCCCATGTCATTGTGCAAAGTCCCTCTTCAGCTCTCTTAGAGACCATTTAGGCACTGGAAGGGGCTCTAAGGCCTCCCCAGAGCCTTCTCCACATTGAACACCCCTAACCTGTCAGCCTGCCTCCCTGGCAGAGGGGCTCCAACCCTCAGAGCCCCTCTGCTCTGGACCTGTTCCAGCCTGTCAGCATCCTCCCTGTGCAGGGGCTCCAGAGCACAGATGAGGTCTGACAGGAGCAGAGCAGAGGGGCAGAATCCCCTCCTTCCACCTGCTGACCACACTTCTTTCAGCACAGCCCAGGATACGTTTTGCATTCTGGGCTGCAAGTGTACGTGGCTTGCTCATGGCCAAACCTCATAAATCAGCATTGCCAATTCCTTCTCCTCAGGGCTGCTTTCAACCCAAATGGGTTTTTTCTAGCTTTTTGCCGTAAATTTTCCAACACAGTTACTCTATGACAGCAAACTTATCAAACCATGTAATTTTTTTTGAACACACTTAATCTTACAAGATTTTTTTTGTCAGCAAACACATGGCTTTGAACTTCTCCCGAATTACCTGCAGGGAAGCAGCTCATCAGAGAAAGACCTTGGGGTCACCAGGGACAACAAGCTTTCTCTGAGCCAGCAGTTTGTCCTGGGGGCCAAGAGGTGAGTGGGATCCTGGGTGCCTCGGGCAGAGCCCCTGCCCTGTGCCAGCCCTGGAGGCTCCTCTGCAGGGCTCTGTGCAGCTCTCCTCAGCACAGCAGCTCCTGCAGCTCAGCAAGGGCTCAGCCCTGGCTGTCCCTGAGTGCAGGGAGGGGGCCAGAGTATGAACCAGCTCTGCTCTGGGGGCCCAGAAATGGCACCAGAGGAACAGGCAGGGACTGAGTCCAGGAAGCTACACATGAACTTGAGGAAGAACTTCTTTCCTGCACAGTGATTGTGCACTTGAACAGATTGCCCAGAGAGGGTGTGGAGTCTCCCTCACAGGGGATATTCCAGGATCATCCAGGATTCTGGATGCAATCCTGTGCCATATGCTCTGAGATGACCCTTCTGAACAAGGATGTTGGATGACCCACTGTGGTCCCTTCCAGCCTTATCCAATGATTCTGTGAATTACAATAGATACTGAATGTTAACTCATTATTTACTTCTACAAAAGGCATTACTAATTGATTGGAAAGCTTTGCACAAATATAAGACAAAGGAACATTTCAATTAAAAATTCCAATATTCACAAAGCTGCCTCCCTCTATATGAAAAGGCATTACTATACCTCTATTTACTTACCCACAACTCCCAATGCAATGTAACCCAGAATGACAACTATGAAGATCACACAGCAAATAATGTCTGTGCAGCGTCTAGGAGCAAGAAGAAACACATTTTAAAAATAAGGTGTTTAATACCTTTCAAAACCACTGATTGTCATAGGGTGTTTTAACATCAGAATGAGACATCTGGACCAGCATCTTGCAGAAGTTTTAGTCACAAACTCATATTTGAGGTGTAAGGTCCTGTTTTTGCAGCAAGACCAGCAAATAAATGCATATGCTTTTTCCACTGCAGACAATGAGAACATATTGAGGAACAGATTTAAATATTGTTGGAACAAGTGAACCCATGAGATCGCTTATCATATAAGTGATCACATAAGTGGCAAGATATGCTACAGAACATCTGCCTCAGAATTCATTTTTAGTATCTGCCATTCTTTCTGTTTTCCAACCTATGTTTCCTCTTACAGAGAAACACTTTTAAGATAAAAGAGATTTAGAGATTTTTTAAACAGCTGGAGAACATGAAACATGTTACCAAGTGTGGACACTTCTCCCTTCACAGAGAGGAACAGCTTTATCATCTCACTGAAATAAACTTTGGGTGAGGTGGTAAAGGATGCAGGGTCAATAGGACAGTAACCTAAGATATGACAACTGCCCAAAATTGAAGAAGCAATGCTAAAACAATGCTTCTCATTTTCCCAGCCTCCATTCAGATGCAATTCTGACAGCAATCAAGCTTGGCTTGATACACCACCAGCATCATAAAGATACTTCACAAATAAGGACGAACTCCCTAAACAAGTATTTCTATTTATTTCTAAAATTATTAGCTTTCAGAAAGGAAAGAAATACATCCTTCATAGACACGAAGAGTGTGTGTATTCAAATGACAGTATTACAAGTCTGCAGTGATCTTCTCTATCATAAATTTTCTCCTGAGAATGATAAAACCGAAATAACTTGTGGTTCTCTAATTTATTCTTCTCAGTAAGGACAGTAAATACTTGTTTAGAACTTAGCTCTCTGCATCTGGAAAAATACTGAAAAATTAACCATGGTTAAAAGTTGGACTTCATGATCTTGGAAGTATTTTTTAACCTTAATGATTCTATGATTTCTTTAGATGCTTTCTGTGCAATTGCACTCTGCTCGCAAACAAATGAACCTTCTAAGTGGTAATATGCTTTCATCTGCACTTGATAAAATTAAGTGAAGTCAAGCCAGATTGCTCTAATAAGAGGCTCTGTCACAAAGAGGTGTATCAGAACTACTGCACATGTTGGACGGCAGATACTAGTCAATGCAAGGCACACAGAATTGGCATTCAAACTAAAAAGACTTAAGAGAACACAACTTAACATGTCCCAGTAATCATCCACCCTCAAGGGTACTAAGGATGGTGATCTAGATTTAAAAGACTTGCAGAATAAAATTCACAAGTTTTGCTAACAAACATTTTTAACCCCTGTTCACCAAAATAATTTAACAGAATGGGTTGTGATATTTACCTGCTATGAACAGGTCCTCTGAACTTTGGGTCAAATTTCCTTGGTTCACCTGCATTTAAAATAAAACAGCATAAAACCATTATTTAAAATAAAATTGGGGGGGAGGGTGCTAACACCAGCCTTTGAAGAGCATCTTCCATATATTTCTATTTAATCAGTTTTGTTAAAATAATTTCATATGGGCAATACCAGTAATTCACCAATAAAATTACCTAGATTTTTGTATATGAAATTAAGGGGTTTTTTTCCTAACTTAAAAACATTGAGGGCCTCATATTTACCACATGATAAATTACTTTTAATGTACATCCTATGACTACACCTATGCTCAGGTTCACACTGTATTTGAGAGACAAGGATTATGTCTCCCAGTCACAGGCTAAGTGTGTCTGACAGCGAGTAAATGAACCTATCTCTGCAGTTACAGACTTCTGATTTTTACATAGAATATTAAAGGGTTACAAGGGATCTTCAACATAATCTAGTCCCAACACCTCCTGCCACAGACAGGACAACTCGTCCTAGACCAGGCTGCTCAGAGCCCCATCCAACCTGCCCTTGAACAATGCAAGGTTTGGGGCATCCACACCCTCCACTGGCAATCTGTTTTCCATGTGGCTATCCTGATCAGCACAGTTCCAACTGATTTACTCTACAAACACAAAAAAAACTGCATTAAAAACCTACCAAATACAAACCCACCAACCTGTGCTTCCAATGTGGACCAGAACACAAGAAATTAAAGTATGATCTCACTTAGTAAACAGTAACAAAAACTTATGGTCAAATTAAAATTTTCAAGTTTTGAGCTACTGTATGAAGAGAAACAAGCAGTTTTCCATTCAGCAGACCAGAATTTGGATTTTTCCTTTTGAAGTTACCTATCCAGTTTTATGAGACACTTTCTTTACACAATTATGAAGATTTACTGAACTAAACTCTGTGCAATGAAAAATTAGTTCTTCATTCAAATGTCAAAGCTGCAATACAAATTACTACTTCAGAGTGCTTTTTCTTAAGGATCTCCTCTTCTGAACATCCCTGGTATTACATGGTGCTACCAGCCTAAATTTCCTCCCCTGGGCCTCAAAGTTTTGGCAATTAGAGAACAACTCAGCAACTTCTCAAAAGCAGAATTTGCTTATTAACTAAATGCCAGACTTTATTCTTGGTTTGTATCAGAAAAACCTTATCAAAATACACATAGATCAGTAAAATAAACACAGCAGTTAATAAAATCCTATTTGCCCTTCATCTGAGGTACTCAGAAACACTTTAACAAGCTCCTGCAATAAAAATACCCTAATACAGAAGAGATTAAAAAATTAAAACTTTGGAAAAGTGATGTATGATAGCAATGCTAGGGAGTGGAAGAAGCTATGTTTAATTTGTTTAATCTAAGTTTTCTAACTTAATTCTAAATTAAATTCAAATTCCCTACTTAATTACTACTGTTCTTTCCAAATTCAGAAGATTTTTTGGGGGGTGAGACGGGAATTTTTTATGTTTCTAGTATCTAGATAGCTCCTGGTAAAAGCAAACCACTTCCGCAGCTACAAAAGCCCAAATGTATTTAGAAAACCAATTCCAAGCTTTAGGAGTTTGGCAGGCATAAGGAAGATAGCAGTGGTGAGGGGGGACTGACACCTTCCACTAAGATTAAAAACTGTGATTATATTAGTTCTTTGCAGATGAGACATACCTATTTTACAGGCTGTCTTATAATACGAAACTTGTGTAATTTGGAGTAAAATATCATTACAAGAAATAACTCACAAGACATTTACGAAATCTGACTCCAAACAGCATATGAAGTGAATCGTTAACACTTTAGCATTGTAATAATTCTAAAAAATAACTCTAAATTACTTACTTAAAAATCAACTATATACCCTCGTAAAATTTACCTTTGATGTGCAATTTAAATAAACTAGCAAATGACATGCAGGAAAAAATTAGAATATTCCTAATAAGTGAAGAAGTTACAGAAAATCATTTGAGTCTGGATCCAAGCCCATTTAAGTCAACTGAAATAACACAAGTGGAAATATGTGAGATTTAGATCAGCTGTTTTGAATTGTTCTAAGAAAGCGAGTAAATTACCATGTTTTCCATAGTAGTTTTCTTCATCTCTATCCATGTTACTGTAGCTGGATCAGTTGAGCGAGCTTTCTGTGAGATACTGACTGTGTATTTCTGTGCTGCTAGCTAGCACACCTTCCCCAGCAAGCAGAGATACACAAAAATACTATTTAAATAGATTTTAAAATAAAGCCGATTGTCAGGGACTTCTCCAACCAGAACAGAAATTCACAAAGTAGGCAGGCCTTTCTGTGAATAGAAAGTTATCAGTGCCTTGTCCACCTACCCAAGCCAGTCTGTACAAAGAGGAATGACTCTTATCAGCTTGTATTCACCTACACTGTACATACAGAAAGGGAAACGGCTGCACCTGAATACCCTTTGTGAAAAAAACACATGGAAGTCGGTACAACCGAAAAAAATCCTGATGATTTGCTAATTGAAAATAAGGTATAACACTGTCGGCTACATTTTTGTAGCCTGTGCTACTATGATACAATCTTTACATGCAACAGGTAGCCACATTTTTCCTCCACTATATGACTAGCACCCCAAAATTCAAGTCATGTAAGTTCAAAGTGTAAACTGTCTTCTGTATACTGAAATTCCAGTCTTGTCAAGTGGAAATCTATTCTTAGAAGTAGTCATAATTCACTACTTTTTGTATTTCTGCACAGCACAAAAGAACAGAACAGAAGACATAGCACTAGAAGATCTCAGCACTGTTACATTGATACTGTAAAGTTTTTATAGTGAAATGAAGTACAAGGCATTATACTCAATATGGGAATCTGAAAGCCTGTGGCAATCTCTCCTTTGAAGCCACATAGGAACAGAATCTACATGTGGTGATCCTGACCAGAATGAAATTTCTGTTCTCTGTGGAATATGATTAAAACACTAATTGTAGAATTCTGCAATGAGAAACGTGTACACTTGTATACACACTCCTACGATAATGTACAAGACAAGGCTTAACTACATGCTGGAATGCCAAAAATGACATTTTAAAGTCAGTACTGTCACTGCATAGTACACAATGACAAAGAAGAATAATCTCATATGACATTTAACCAATGATGCCTGTGATATGAAGTCAAAGCCCATTTTGTTATTACAGAACTTAGCAGCAATGTTCTAATGTTTGCCAAAGTAGATATTTAATATAATCATTATCAGGTAACCAAGGCAAAAGTAACACATTGAAGATAGAGACTGATCTGCTGCAAAATATTAACTGTTGGCTGAACCCTCGTACTTAACTACCTCCCAAGACCTCCTGTCATTCTTAGGCAGACAGAAAAAAAAAAAAAAAAAAAAAAAAAAAAGAAATGCAGTGAGGCCAAATGATTGATTTTACTGTGCTCCCACTCAAGTTTGCACCTCTGTGAAAGGCTCCTTCCTTAGTAAAGGAACAGAAGGCACTGAACAGACAGTGCTAAGCAAAAATGTATACTAATTAACATGTATTTTGTCAGCAATATATTACTCAATTCTAATAAAAAGTTATTTCTAGTTTGAGAAATATTAGTTTCTTCTTCCCTGGTGTATGATCAACAGTTACACATGCCAGTGACTAGAACAGGTAGTGAACAGTCAAAGTACAGAGAACAGTGTTTTTATTAGCAAGCCGTTGCATTTGCATGTGTAGGAGCTGCTCCCTTCTACTGGAGCACATCGGTCAGTTCAAGTAATTCACAGTATTTCTAGAAAAGGTCTCAGCAACAATAAGGCCTCCATGAACCTAAGCTGCTAATTGAATGCTCAAAGATGCAAGTGCACAAGACAACGAATTAGGCTGCTAACAAATGCACAGGGTGTAGTAGGATTGAAAGATGTTCATCCCAGTTATGTTTCTCTAAAAAAATCACATTAAGATTTTGATGCTTCTGCCCATCTGTTCTCAGTAGGATTATAAAAAAATCCCAACACAAGTTCCTGCACAAGTTCCTGATCGATCCTTTTCAGAAGCAGAAATTTCTTGAATATATATAAAAGTTTAAACTTTTCAAGGTTTACAGTCTTAATTTTGCAAAGAATCCAAATAATTATTTAAAATGTACTGCTATTTAGTGGTAGTAAATTTAATTTTATTTAGAATATTTTTTTAGCAAACTTAAGGTACATTTTAAGCCACGCTCAGTATTACTTATGCAGATACAGCCTAATAATCCTAATAATGCAAAATAACACATTATTACTGTAAAACACACAGTGTTGAAACAGTCTATTAAGTCTGACATTAATTAAAATTCAAATTAAAAAGCTTGACAATTAAAAGCTTGACATTAATACAAAAACAACTCTTTCAATAAGTCTTGTACCTGGTTTACCATCATCCTGGGGTTTTTTTCTCTTTGAAAGATTCAGGTGTAACTTATTTCTTAGAAGATCATGTGCTACGTATAGGTAAAACCTTATAAAAAATAAGGGCCTTGCTACCCTTGTAAAATCATGGCTTAGACCTGCTACTTCATCTAAGCAGAAGAGAAAGTGACTCAGAAGAACTGGAGGTAGAAAAACCAGTTAAATAACCATTACACATTCACATGGTGGTTTACAGGGGTTGGTTGGATTATGTTTGTTATGTTCTACAACTATGTAACTGATAATGGGCTAACTGCTTCAAAAGGCCTGGTTCTTGCAATGAAGCAGCTCTCCTTTGCACCTGCCTGGGGACTCTGCATCGTTTCATACAGTCACACTCACATAAACTGCAATTATAATAAAAACACACTAAGGATTCCTCTCCTGTGTAATAAATCATACTAAATGGTAGCTATCTTTGAAATATCTTTTAAGTGCCAGTATAAGGTCCTGGACTGCCCTTATACTTTGATACTGACTCATAACATGCAAAAAATAGAAGGGTGAAGAGGGAAGAGGAGTGGTAGATAAGACAAACAAGTCACCTCATCACTTCAGTGTTGTTTATTTACAAAGCTGCAAAGACAGAGATCTCAACGTGCAAGTCAGTTCCCACCCACACTTAGTCCAAGTTTCAAAAGTGACTGTTGCTGATCTACAGTGAAGCTGAGGGCATTCAGCACTGCTCACAAACCACGTGCCATTGCTGCAAGTCTTACTAAAGGACACAGTAAAGGAACAGCAGCTAAAAAACACAACACAGTGAAAGGCAAGGGTTTAATGTTTCAAGCAGACCAAATTGCTATGTACTAGTTAGTTTTACCCATCATTCAGACTCCTTTGCTTCTCAAGAAGTCCAGGGCATGTGCACCACATAAAAGAGAATTGCGCAGGAATTCTGAGAGTTGACAGATCAGTGGAGATGGCTGACTGTTTTTCTAGTGTGGTTAAAAAACCAAACACTAAATCAAACTCTAAGAAAGAATGAAATTAGTATCATTGCAGTCCCTTAATTACTCATATAGCTGGAAAAGTATTATGTGCTCCATGTCACAGCCACAAGACAGTGAACAACAACATATCATATTTCCAAATTAAAATCAGTCCAAAGATTGTGCAATATTTTTCCTGATGGTGACTATACAATTAACATGTTGCTCATGTTCACTTAACATTAGACAAAACATCACCAGCATGACATAATCACATGTCAAAGGTCCACATCTAATATTCTCCTAATATTAGTGACAGCACAGGCTGTCAGGCAGGTATCGAAATACATCAGTTGTCAAACAATTACTCTCAGAAAGGGGATTGAAAATGTGTTAATGTATTACACACAAATTATCACTGAACTGCAATTCTGCCACGTGAGCAAAAATACCAATAGCTAGTGGAAGTTTTACAGTTCTCTGAACAATAAACAAAATGTTCCCAGCAGTTTGGGTCACACACAGAGCTTCGTTATGGTTTCCATTTCAATATGCTTATTAGCTGCTCCCCCAAATTCTTCTTTGGAGCTGAAATTGTCTGTTCTTTTTTTTTTTTCCTAGCTTCCATTTATTATTCTTGTTCTGGGACTAATGAAGTAACAAGTTTTATGGGCTATCCAAGCACAGACACAGCTACCAAGATACTTCTGAAATTATATGTCTATGAAAAGTACTTCTATGGAAACTCAACTATCTGAAAGACTTTTTTTTCAAAGTGAGGTTGGGCCCAGGAAACTGGGTGAACTCTAAAACAAAGCAAGTTCTGCTTGTTAGTTATGTCTGATGTAACTGCTTTGTCAAATATTTCCTTTTCCCAACATTTTGATGTATTAATCCAGCTAGAAAGGGGTCCTGGTCTTGGAACACACTTCCATGCTTTAGAAAAAAACAGCATCTAAAATACAGCTTTGACAATGCTTTACCCAGGAAAAGGAATGTTTTGAAATAATCAGATGCTTCCTATCCAGTATCAAAAAACATCAGAGTTTTCTGCTTCTATGCTGCTTTATTCCAGCTGATCTAGAATGACAGATGGCAGCTAATGATTTTTTCTCCTAGCAGAGTCTCTAACCCCAAATGCTTTACACCATTACATATCATTGCAACCTTCTCTAGTTATTTTTATGCAGTAAAATGATGCAAGCAGATACTATACCAAGAGTTTTTCTATAAATCATTAAAATAAGCACTTTCATAAGTGGGAGAGGGAGAGTTATCTCCAGCATTTACCATTGCTAATCACAACTTAGCACTTTTGCTACTGGGAAAAAAAGTGCAACTATACACATTTTTTATATATAAAAATGCCAGGTGGATGAAACAAGAGCTGGATTATTCTGGATTTTGTGTACATCATCTATCTGCCACTATTTTATTTGTACAAATGCATTCAATTACTTTGGAAGCAAGAGAACAGTCAGACTCACAACCTTATGAATAAACTAGTGTCTAATTCACAAAAGCCATGTTGAAACTGCAGTAATCAGAGCCTTGACAACAATGCATAATTTTGAAGATCTGTCTTTCTCTGTTTACCAGGCCTTTTCTAATAGCTCCATAATAAAGAATGGCCAATAGTTGCCTACATTTGTTTAATGAGCTGACTCTTCTTTTGAAAGCTAGACATCAAAAATCCTAATGTAACATGTTTGTGCAATGTCCAATATAAAATGAGCATTGCTATTTCTCAAGCTGTTCCATAATTCCAAAATTTTTCAGTCAGTATTACTTACACAATTCTCAGAATACTAAGATAAGGGTTCTATCCTTTCTCTCCTCTCTTCCCTTCACAGTCTTTATAAACATTTAAAAATGCAGCTTTTATCTCCCCTTATGGTCCTTCAGGTCTTGGAGACTCTATGTCTGGTGTGCACTGCCCTGTTCCTGATGTAGGACATACGCACAGCACTTCCATTCAGCAGGAAGTGCCTGTTGAGCACATTCAGAAACTGGCAAATTCACCTGTACAGTTAGGACCCCACTTTTAAGAGGAACTGTACTCCTGCAGGTAAACATAGTAATTTGAACACAATCTTTACACAATTACAGAATGTACTGAGTTGGAAGGGACCCTCAAGGTTTATCGACTCCCACATCCAGCCCTGCATAGCACCATCCCCAAGAGTCATATCACATGCTCAAGAGTATTGTCCAAATGTTTCTTGAACTCTGTCAGGCTTGGTGCTGTGACCAGTTCCCTGGGGAACCTCTGGGAAGAACCTTTTCCTAACACCCACCCTAAACCTCTCCTAGCACAGCTTCAGGCCATTCCCTCGGGCCCCGTCACTGGGCACCAGAGCCGAGATGAGCGTCTGCCCCTGCTCCTCCCTCATCAGGAAGCTGAAGCCTGCAATGAGATCTGCCCTCAGTCTCCTCTTCTGCAGGCTGAACAGACCAAGTGACCTCAGTGGCCCTTCACACGGCTCCCCTCAAGGTCCCTCAGCATCTCTGATGGCCGTCCTTGGATGCTCTCTAAGGAGCTCGGTATCTTTGTCACACTGCGGTGTCCAAACCCACCACAGTCAAGCTGAGGCGGGCAGGTGCGGGGCAGGGTGGTACAATCCCTGCCCTGGCCCGGGGCGATGCTGGGCCTAACGTGCCCCGACACGGCCGGTTCCCCGGCCCCAGGGCACTGCCGACTCACACTTCACCTTCTGTCAGCGGGATGCCAGGACACTTTTCACAGCGCTGCTTGCCAGCATGGCGCTGCCCAGTCTGTCCGTACATCAGGGCTGCTCCTCGCAGGTGCACCGTCTGGCACCTGCCCTTGGCCAACTTCTCACGATTGGCGACTGCTCAGTCCTCTAGCTCATCTTCTGGTTTTTCATTCAACAGCGACAAAACCCCCATCACTAATATTACAGAATTACATGAGTCTGATACTGAAATCAAATGAAGGTGTAAAATAAATAAGAGAACCTTTAGCTCTAGAACAAGTTACATGATATTTTGTTAAGGGGAAACCATATTTTAATAGCCTTCTACAATTCATTTTTAGGACTACCAAAATTTATGCCACTGAACCTTTAGCAGAAGGTTCAAATTCCACAACATATTTACATCTCTGTAAGATTGACTCTTGGCCCTACATGATTAATTACTCCAAAATGTAGACAATTCATAGATTTGTCACAATTTTCCATTAAGAACTAAAAACAATAATTTTAAATTGTCTTTTATTTCCTATTCATTATTCATACTAACAAGTATCCACCAGAAAACAATTATTACAGCCTATTTAGAACCTTCCATTTAAAACTTACGTAGCAAATTTTAAATTTCTTTTAGATACAAACAGAATACTCAAAGTCACATTAAAAATTATGGTTTTCCTTCTATTGAAGTAGAAGCTTTTGAATAAGAACCTCATAGCATTGATCAGTTTAGTAAAATAAGTATACACATACTCCACTAATTTTTTTTTTTTTAAATTATAAGACAGACATACTGATTCACTCAAGACAAACTCCTGTCTCTCACCTTTAGTTTTTCAGTAGAATATACAAATATCCACTCCCACAGTCCTTTATTCTGAGGGAAATAGGAACACAAACCTCTGAAGTACAGTCTTAGTACAAAGTCTCTGGGAAAATTGTCTCCAGTAATTAAACTAACAGCTTTTAGAAACTCTTAGTCCTATCATCTATGAGAATCTGGCATGGGAACTGCACTGAGCTATGATGGCTGATTACTAAAGGAGACAACCATCTAGAAAACATCCTTGTATAGCTTGGAGAATTAGTAAAATTTTAATCAGTTTCCTTAGCAAGTCCTGGGATGTCATTATTGTAAGACAAGCTGTTGCAACACGTTTTCTGTGGGTGTCGCCACCATTCTGCTTGCATTTCACATCTGAAATCAAACCACTCTTGTTTAGCGAGACTGAAATACTGAAAGCAGAGCAAGACATTTTCTGCCTACTTCAGGTCTACGCCTCAGGAACCCCTTTAGGCGCACACCGGAGCGAGAGAAGCGCTAGAGCCAAGCCCTGCGCGCCCTCCGCTCCGCCGCAGCCCGGGCCCGGCTCCGTCCCCGGCTCTGCAGAGGCCCGGCAGCCGCCGCCGGGAGGCCTCAGCCAGGCCGAGCGCCCTCGGGAGCCCCGCCCGGGCCGCTCCGCGCTCCTGCTCGAGCCCACGGCGGCGTCCGACCCTCAGGAGCCCAGGCAGGCCCGCGGAGCTGCGCCCTGCCCGCAGTGCCGGCTCTGACCCCCGGCTCTGCCCCCCGGCTCTGCCCGCCGGCTCTGGCCCCCGGCTCTGCCCGCCGGCTCTGCCCCCGGCTCTGCCCCCCGGCTCTGCCCGCCGGCTCTGGCCCCCGGCTCTGCCCGCCGGCTCTGCCCGCCGGCTCTGCCCCCCGGCTCTGCCCGCCGGCTCTGGCCCCCGGCTCTGCCCGCCGGCTCTGCCTCCCGTGCAGCCAGCGCAGCCCGGGCCGGCCGGGAGCTCCCGGCCGCGCCCAGCGCCAGCCAGCAGGCCCTGCCGCCCCGCCGGCCCTGACAGACCCCGACAGCCCCTCGCGGTCCCGACAGGACCCCCCGGTCCCGCCAGCGCGATTCCCGCACTCGTGGCCCAGCTGCCACGGGAACCCTTCATCTGGCAGCAGGATGGTTACTTAGGGAGGGACTAATTAATTTTTCTTAAAGAACAACGGAACGTTAAGTTCAAGAACATTTGACATTAGTAAAACATTTTCTCTCAAGAGTACCCTCCACAACGGCTGAAGGGTTTTTCACCCAAACATTGCTGAATACCAATAGATCATGTCTGCAGAGCAATGTCTACTAAATTACACTACAAAAAGCTGGACAATTTAACATACAACATGTTGGCAGTTCAAGGCATTTCCAAAGGTAGAAAATGTCTTATTTTATCTTTACAAAGGGCATTGTTTGAACCAAGCACCCAGATTTTCACTTAAAAGTCCTGCTACACAAATGCGCGACCAACTTTTGCATTTGGTTACAAGTACTCAGTATGATATTAGAATACAAAAATAAAACCATTCAGATGGGGATTTGGTGAGTCGTGACTATTGCTGCTTTAACAGAGATTAAAATGTATGTTTATTTAACATTGTATATAGGATACATTATTATGAATGCCTGTCTTTCTAAACAGTCTCTGTACAGCATACTTTCTGGTATAATGAACAAAGCACCAGCTCTCCCTGGCTGTTTCTGAACCATTAGATATGCAGTGACAATTAAGAGTTTGTAAGGCTATGTCAATTAGATCCAGTATTTTAACAGGCAGGCACATTTTCATTTGTTTTGCCTTCATTTCTGCCACTTACTGTAAGGATATTTTCTGTATTCTTAGCAATGTTAACAATGGCTCTGTGTCTGGAACAGTGAATGTATTCTCAAAATTGTAATACAGGCAGATGCAGTTGAAGCATTTATTTGAGCAAATACAGTTGCTTAGAAAGGGTAGAAGTCACCCTTTATTCCCAGTTTTTTCACTTATTAATAAAAACAGACTTCCACTGTATTCTCTATTTTGTCTTCATAAAAGAAAATACTCTGGAATCAAAAGCTTGGCTTTACACAAAGCCAAATGCATTTGTAGACAAAAGAAGAGGACTGTAGCTACTGATGTTTTCTGTTTCTATATGCTTCTAAAGGAACAGCATATTATGCTAAGTTTGTCTGTATCCTTTGAGCCAGGTTCAATTCCTAGGACTGCTAACAAATAAAAAATCCAATATTAGTTATAGGTTTTTATTCCTCAAAGGAACTTGTCAGCATTTCTAACAAGCACAATTAATCAGAGGTTATTACACACTATTGCAGAAAACAATGTCTCCATACATTTCATTATTAGGTGTAACAAAAAATAAATTATTATTTGAATGGTGATTTGAAAACTGTTTGAATAATTTTGGATGTAAGAGAACTAAGTTGGGAAAATTTCATGTTAGCTAGATATCTGTAAAAATTGATACACAGGGACTCCTAAACCTGTACGCAGACTGAGTTGCAATGCTGCTATACCAGGCGCTGTGCAATATGAGAAAAGGTTGTTTCTAGGAAATAACCTGTTTCTGCAGAAGCAGGTGTCAAGTTAGTGTCTAAAGCACAGAATTGGCTCAGATTCCCCGTCAGTTTTAACAGAAAAATACATGATATGCTCATTGTACAAGACTAGGTTTCTTATAACTAGTTTTAAGATTTTCCAGTTTGTGATGGGTAACCTAACCCTAATTTGAAACTTGTCTTCTATTGCTGGTGGTGTATCAATTTAGAACAAAACAACTGAAGAGCATAATCCTAGACACAGTGGCATAAATAACAGTCCTAAATGCTCAGTCTAGATTGAAATTATTATAGGACTAAACCCCTATATATGAATCATTAGATATGTATTAGCTATTTGTGGAATTAATGAAGATGTGATCACAAAAGATAAAATCCTCTGGGAACATTTCTACAATGCTTGTTGTTGTTCAAAGTAAGGGGTAGTCAGTGATAACCCAACCCAATATCTGCTTCATTACAGGAATGGGCCGTGGGCCTTCCCAGCATCTTAACAAGTGTTCAGGATCCAAAAGCTGGGCATTTGGGTAAAAACAGATGCTGGATCAGACCCCCACTGCTTTCTAAGAGGGAGGAGATATTTTTACAGAATTTGCAGCAGCTCCATAATACAACACAATACATAATACAACTTGTTATACATAAATGATGTGAAAAGTTTATTTCAGCTGCTGGTGGGAGAGGGAGGAAGTAAAGAGAGAATTCCAGCCCAATATAGATAATAACATTTAATGTGAATGTTGAACACATGAGTATTTAACAGACTGACAAGTAATTTGTTTAGAAGAAACATCTCAAAGACAAATCAAAACTGGACCAATATAGAAGGTAAAATATTATTTGGGGGATTTGGGCAGATTTCTCAGCATAGGTATTAATCTTAGCAACACTGAGAAAGCTTTTAAGAGAGTTGTGAAAAAATATGAGAAGATGGAAGCTGTATAAATAAGAATTTGGTTTACCCTGATGAAAGATCAGAAAATTCCTTCCCAGTCTCAGAAGTAGAACAAGTTTCACCTCCTTATAAAAAGTCACAAAACCCAAGCATTTTACAGTCCTAGACTCAGCTTTATGCACTGCAGATGTACTTTAACATTTTGAGAACAACAGTAAGCAATGAAATCATAATGTATATAAGAACTTGCTGACTGGAAGTTCTGGTACCATTTCCTCAGCTAAAAATCCTTACTATTCAGCCTAGATAACTAAAAGTTCATCTCTGGTTTAATCTCCAATTCACTCCTAGAAAATGATGTCTTATATTTGATAAATATTAATATTCACGTAAATTATAACTAGAAATTAGTTTCTGCTCTTATATGTGACAAGGTTGTAATATCCTGTGAAACCCTAGGAACCTGAAGAAATTTTGAAAATTGAGCCTTTAGCATTACAATTTTATTGCTGAATCAACTCCAGGGCTTTTTTCTTAGAGTTATCTGGGACTGAAAAGTATAGTCAAAAAATATTATACTACTAATAAAGAAATAATACATTGTTATTGTTGTTGAAAGTCCCCATTTAAACTGCATTTTTAGTGTTACACATTAACACCCAAGTTACTTATACTTTTCTCTGAAATGTATGGTGCCACCAAAGAGGTGGACTGAAAGCACATCAGCTTAACATTCAGCTATGAAGATGCTGCTAACATGCTTTGCTACACGGAATTTATAGCAGTAAGGTTTCTGTGGCTAGTAACTCTGCTACTGGTGCCATGAAGAATTCTACTCTGTCTTTCCTAACAGCATTCTAAGCAAATGCCCTCAGGACACATGTACTTGGTGCCAGCGCAGGTCGCAACACTCTTTTTATGGCCTTCAGATACTGTGCCCAAACTGTGACTGAGCCTGCAGACAGCATTACCACAGGACACCTAATCTCATCTCAAGACCTCGAGGGAATTGCAAACCAACATAAATGTCATGGTGTGTAGTCTGAATTTGCCTGCTCTGGTGAGACACCACAACATAGTTGTTCACTCTCTGGTTGATGCAAACAAAAGGTATTGCAAAACTGAAGTGGCAGTGTGTGGAGGGAAGACTTCACAGTGCATGCTTGGACCCTACTTCTTCCTACATTCTGTTAATCCACTTATCTCTTTAAAGAATGGAAAGTGAACAGAAAGACATTATATCTGTACTGTATTATATAAAAATGTGAAATATGTGAATTTATTATCAGCACTCACTAAATATCCCAAATTTCTGGAGAAACTAAAACACCCCCAACTATTAACTAGCAATTTTGCAACAATTGTATTTTACCTACCATTTCTTTCCATGTATGGTCTGTGAGTAAACACATATATTTTAAATTTTAATTAGAAGCATTTTCTTCACTGTGATTCTAAAATGCATGATTTAAACACTCGGTGACATGTGTTCACATGTCATTGCAAAATAACACTTTTTTTCACCTTTATTTAGCTGGCATGCTACATACTTCCTTTGCAGTTGAGCAGACTGTTCTGCTGGGAGAGTAATCCCTTTGAAATAGGGAGACCTTTATGGAATTCTTCTGGCTAAAAAATAAGTAGAACATGTTCAAGGATTCATAAGTGCTATTTCCATTACCTGTGACCTCCAATATTCAAGGTCCTGTCATATGTTTCCTTCTGTTCTGTCAATGTCCTTCAACCCTCATTTCCTAGTTCAGATTCTTAGGTAATTCTCCATCCTGAATCCCAAATTATTATCCCTTCTCTTCCTAGTCACTTTCTAGTCAATATTTATTACCATTCTGCTGCTATATATGAAGTGAGTCTGCTCCTCAATGACAGGTTTCCATTCTGTTCAGCCTTAGAGATAAAAATGTTTCATACTTTTTTAATGTGGAGAGCTCATCTAAAATCAAAAGGCTACCTAAGAAGGTGCATAAAGACCAATCAAATAAAGGGACTACTGCGCACTAAATCTGCTTTCTGTATCTTAGAATGCATAGTACTAATTAAATACCTCAGTGAGAAGTAGCATTTGTCTAATCTCCTCTGAAATGGTGTGATTTACACTTTACCATCGCCCATTAAAACAAAATTAGCTCTTCATATCCCCTAAAACATTTTGCCAGTCAAGAGTCAATCTGTTTGGAAACCTATCACAGAAAATAACTGCAAAGAGTGAAATCAACATTCGAACAATATTGTAAATTATGTAAGTTAACCAGAAACTAATTTGAAAAAAGAGAGATGTTATGTAGAAACAACCCTGTATTGACAGACTATAAAAGGAAATGTCAAAAAAAAGGACTTTATTTTATAAGAAGAAATATATTCATTTTGATATATGTTCTTTTTCTGGATATAATTCAGCATTATGAATTTGGAAGTTAAGATTCTAAATCTTGCAAATCTTTTTTAACTTGTTCAATTAAAAAGACAGGTATCTCATATTGATTCCACAGGAAAGGGCCCAGGTTAAGTCTTTCCTGTAAGTTGAATGAGATTTGAACTAGTTTGAAATAGTGGTTCAGAAACTTCATCTTTCTCTACAGTTTCTAAACTGTATCTTCTTGTTTGTTTTTTTATAAGACAGATGCAGTTCTTAAAGAGCAACCTAAATTTGTGTGGCAATTACTACAGAAATTCCAAGAAAAGTTGCAAACATATGCACTGAAAATAGCAAGAAATTTTGAATTTTTCTCATGTTTTAAGCAGCAGACCTTATGCTACAGAAACTGATGCCAAAGATAAGTATCAGAGGTTTTTTGACTGCCCTTTTGCTATTTTCTGGAAGGTTTTCTCTACTCTAGTAACCCAGTATAGACTCACCTAAGGTGAAGAGACATCTATAAACTGAACTAGGGGCATAAAAAATGTAAATAAGCAGATTTAGGGGTCCTGATACAAGCAGACCACACAGACAGTAATTTAGAAGTGAAGATCACTGTCAGTAAGCCAAGAGGAAAACAGGACTGGTTGACAGATACACTTGCCTGGTGGGAGATGCTTGGTTTCCAATCTCAGAGTACTAATTTTATGTTAAAGAGCTTTCAGAAAAAAATTCAAAATGAATGAACAAACCAAAGGGGGGGAAAAAAACCCCAAACAAATTCACAAACAAAACTAACAAAAAAACCCCCAACAAAATCAACCAACCAACCAAACCCTCCCCGTCACAAAAAAAAAAACCAAAAACAACAAACCAAAAACAACAACAACCCCCCCCCCCCCCCAAAAAAAAAAAAACAAACCAAAAAAACCAAAAAACAAACTCACTCATTCAGGACTTTCTTTGCCCTTTTAGCCAGAGCATTCCCATACAGGAATTATTCTGTCAAGATTTTTACAGCAGTAGAGCTCTTCTGAATGTTTGCCTATTCAGACTCCCCAATCACCTAAACAAGACTTATGTCATTGCTAAAAAATATATGTGGCCTGCTATAGCAGTGTTTCTTTTTTTTATGTGCTGCTTCCAGGATGACAGGATTGTGGGGTATTTTCTTTGGTGCTGGTTTTTGTTTGGTTGGGTATTAATACAGGACTGTGCTTATGTTTTCAGCTTTCCAGACTTCTTTCCCTGTCAATGCAACAACAGCAATATTTGTTCTTCAGCTTAAAAGACAGAATACCAGATGTCCATCTAAACTGTGATTAATGGGGCTTGATTAATGATTAAGTAGAATAAAAAAATCTTCTGGAGGGAAAAAAGGAATGAAAAAATGAGAGTGGAAAGCAAGTGGAAATGGAAACAATCAGGTAAAGTAAGGGAAACAGGAACAAGATGATATAGAAGGGTAAACTGAAGAACAAACTGTAGCACAAGGGTAGCAGTTTACAAGATAGATCAGATATCCAGAAACAGCAGCAAATTATCCATATGCCTTTCACTAAAGATAAGTCCAGCACAAGTTGTATTTAGTAGGCAATCTAAAGGCATTAAGTTCAAATTGGACCTCAGTTATCCTGACAGGTGCAAAATGGAATAAACTATTCAAAAAATCAATTTATGAATCAAAATTTTGAATCTAAAGCACAGGAATTTTATGATTAACAACAGTGTGAACTGAAAGAAGTTCAAATTCTAGCAAGTCTTCAAGATATATTTCATAATATGATTTACAAAGGGTCGCTTCTTGAATCTTATCTATCAGCAATAATTTCTTTCAATGCATTTAACATTTTATAACTAACAATACACTCATCCACTGAATCCACTGAAGTCAAACTGTAACTGCAGTAAACTGTGCATAAATGAGAATTTGATAGCCACAATATGTTACTAACTTGATTTTGATTTCTGGATAATACACTAATTAAATAATTCCTGAATGCTAACAACAAAGACAGAAATCTAAAGATAACGAGCATGTAGTGGTAAAATGCAGAATGAAGTGACAGAATGTGTATATCCTGAGTGCTTTAGAAAATGCAATAAGGAATGTGACTGAAGGAAAATTACCTGAAACATAATAATTTTCCTATTATTAACAGACAAAATGAAGCCTAAAAAATGGTTTTCTTCTTAAGAGTACCTTTTGTGAGACATCTCAATCACTAAACCTAATCAAAGTTTCTATACAAACTGAAAGGATTAGTATAGATTAAATGGGACAAGTTGGTAATACCAGGACACAGAAGACTGACTTTCTGGTCTCACATGCCAGAAGGCTGCTCCAAGTTATTATTCTATTCTAAGGATGGAAGCCAAGGCTTTTCAATTCCAGGCTTTTTTAGACATACCAATAATTATCCTCAGCCTCTCTTCCTGCTTCATTACAGGCTAGGAAAAAAAGTTTAAATTTGCTTGAGTTTGATTGCTGTCCTAATGGGAAAATTACATCAGTTTGCCAGTGACTCTATAGTCTCGCAGAACACTTTTAAATATGTGTTTGCTGATAATTTTACGCCAAGACATGGTTCCCCTTTCCCTCGCTGTGATTTGGATACCTACCCGGCTAAGTCCTACTTTGTTATGCAACTTGTGCTGCAACACTGAAGCAACTGTGTGTCCTCACAGAACATATAAAAGCATCATTCAGACTTGAAAAAAAAAAATAGATGGCAGTGGATTGGCCCCCCACTCTTTAATACTTCCCACCTACTAGAGAATTCAAGTGAAAAATTGTCCCACAGTGCACATTCCATCCTACTGGTATTCCCAGAATAGAAGTGTTTCAACTGTTTGGCTCAGTGCATCACCAGGAATAAATACACCAAGCCAAGCAGAGCTTGCATTAGGTATTAAGACCTGTTATTTCTCGGATACTCTGACATTCTGACACAGTATCAATACAATTACATTTACAATTGCTTTGAGTGCTACTGGGAAATGGTCCTGAAGCATGAACAACTTCTCACACATTCTGCAAGTCTCCCATCTTGAGCACAAGTCACTTAACTAACAAACAAGAGGCTTCCTTTACCAAATAAACATTTCCTCATCTTTTTCTAACATGATAGTACATGGCAACATTCTTCTTAGTACTTCCAGAGGAAGATTTTCTCATGGCCAAAAGATTTATTTTATTACAGATTCAGCATGTTAACTCAGCAGTAGATTTGGAAAAGATTTGCAAACAACTTTCACCTGTATAGAAAATCGCAAAGTGCTTTCTACCTAGTTCTATGAAAGCTGCAAAACAAATTAACAAAATCACCTCCAACAACTTCTTGATCAATGCTTATCAGTACTGAGGTTTTGCCAAAGAAAATGGGAGCTTTCCTACAGGGGTCCGTCAGGCGTTACAGAGGATTCACAGCTGGAAGTCAAGTACAAACTTATCCTGAGAGAAATCTTTTGTTTTAAATACAATTATATTTTGGCAATCTGCAATTACTTTTAAGAAAGTTCTGATGGTGAAATATGCTGCAAATGCAACACAGAAAAAAGCTTCAAATTCCTTGCTTTTTTCATATTTATTTTGATGTAGGTCAGATTTGTAGAATTGAAACCATTAGAGTGAGAATAGGATGGAAAAATCAAAATTCCTCTAAAACAGAGGACAACAGTGAAGAAGCACGCGAAAAAGTAAAACTGCATTTTGTAACAAAAAGACAGATTGCTAGAACAGAGAGAGAAAAACAGACAATAATGAAAGACAAAGCAGATACTTCAGATGCTAAATGCATAGATGATGTGTAATAGTGGCCTGTAATGACAACAGCTATAGTACGGGAAGTTGACATGTGTAGTAATAATTTGCATAAACTTTTTTTATCCTTGCAAGGATGCAACCTCACAATTATTTAGAAGCATCTACATTAGTAACATTAGCAGCATTTAGTTGAGGGATTGTGTCAAATGGTCAGGAGGAAGCTGTGAGCAACCACAACGTAACCTACCACAGCTTTTGTAGTGCAGCCAAAGCAGCAGAGAAAGACAACATAATATGTAGCTGTCATCAAATGTAAACATAGCCCACAAAAATATAAACACATGATTTAATCTTCTAACCAAATATTTAGCTTTCATCTATCTTAGAAAAAGAAAAGGTAAGGACACAGGTGAAGAATAAACCAATCCTATCTGTAAGTGGAAATTATGTACAAGAGCACAGCAAGGGAAAGCAGACACATATGGCTTTGCCCTTTATTACACTAATCGTGACTGATATCAAAGTTAAAATGCCCTAACATCAGGAAAACATGTTTTAAGGTACTGCACAGCTATCTCAAGAGTTTGCAAGTGCTTATCAGGTCTGCATGAGAGGATGAGCAGACAGGCCAAGACAGTGTAAACATGTTTGAAAGGTCAAAAAAGGGCACAGTTATACAGACTACAGCTGTAAGTGCCCCAGAAAGGCTCTTGGGGTCACACAATGAGAACAGAATCCACTTCCTCTTTCAGTTTCATTTACTATGCAGGCTACTAGCAGAATTTTACCAAAAAGTAAGAGAATCTTTCCAAAGACATAGCAGTCTGCATTAAGAACCACTGTCATTCAGTTGCCTTAGTTTGGTTGGACAACTATGACTTATTATTTTAAAGGCAAAATCAATACAGGCAAATTCAATACTTTAAAGCCAGTTCACTGCAGGATGCCTTTTAAAGATAATCTTTGGTACAGACATAAAACTATGATACTTTGCCTCGAAGTATAACAGAAAATGGTTACAGACTACACCATTTAGCACATGCCCATTAGGATTAGTCAAATCTAATGAACTTTAATTCCCACATTGAGTGCAATATTATCATTAACTGGTCCCACTAACTGAACTGACTCAACAGCTTAAAAGAAGTCAAAAAACAGGTGACCAAAAATACATTAATTGACGATCAACATTCCCCAGGAATCACTCTGTGGGGACAAAAAGGAAACACTTCCCCACACTGTTCCTTTACCATGCCATCCTTTCTTACTATATTTTTCTTATGTTTTGAGTGACACAGAGCATAAATAAACAACATTTGTACGTTTTCTCATATATCTTATTCTGGCAGTGGTTACAATGTACACAACAGATTTTTTGTTTGTTTTTTTTTTTTTTTTGCTTGCAGAGCCACATTTCCAGGTGTACTATACAGTTTCATTGATAGTCACTGGTTCAGAATTCTAGTGCACTTTTTTATTTGTTTACAGATTCGCTTGATTTTGGGTTACTTTCACTTTGCTAAAAAACTTTCACAGATTTTTCTTCCTATTCTGCTTGTCAGTATCCCAAACCACTCATTCACTATCTATAGATTTTTGATTCCCCCAGTTGAAAGGAAATTTTTCATTATAAAAGGATTAGAAGAAAAAGACATGTTTCCAGTAGCTGAGATCTCTTTATTATCTTCTCTATAATTCCAAAAGAAGCTTCCAGACAGCTGCCAAGATGTTTGTTTTCCTTCCAACAAGAGACCAAAATGATGGCTAATCTCAAGCTTATGGACTGGTGTTACATGGCTCTTGCCACAATAATTAGCCACTTGTGAAGAGCCTATCAGTATAAACTAGCAAGGATCTGCTCTGCATGAACTAGAAATACATTATAATGCAACATTATGTTACTTGCTTTCCAAATGAAATTATGCATTCCTAGTTATAATAATTCTGATAACAATATATATATATATATGCATATTATATACATATTTACCTAAATACACGCACATATATATATACATATATATATGTATAGAAGAACTGTATTATCTCACAAATCCTACACAACCTTTAAATTACTTATGGGGTAAATATATGAGTTCAAGAGTATTGGTCACAGGGCACATAATTTCTCTGTTTATAGCAGTTTCCTAGATGCTAGCACAGATATTGCATTGTACTGAAACCAACAAAAAGGCGCATTCACAGATACAGCTTATTGCCTTTTGTCTGACAGAATAAAGCAACAACATAGAAATTATTTATCATTCTGCCAGGGAGGGGGTGGAATCTAAAAATAAATACTGTATTTTGCTACACTTTGCTAGCAACCTGACCATCTCCAAGAAATTATAACTCCTACAGAAGAATATCAATGATGAAAATACCAGTTAATTTTCATGTAATATCTGCTACAAATAATCTTATATAATAAATACCAGAGGTATTATTCCACATATTCATTTACTTCAAAGTACACGGATTATAGAGGACACCAAATCACTACCAAATTCCACAGCACATCAGTTTGTACAAGTCTAGATGATCTGCATGCAGCACTTACTTTCTTCTATATATACAATCAGCTGTGCAGAAGAGATAATTATGTGGTATCTCAGTCCACTCATGTTAGAGCTCCTCTTTCTGGTGAAAAATACTCCTAAAGCACGAATGGGTCCCCACCCTTATCACATCAGAAGTACACACTAAATCATATTTTAAAAGATATCCACTGGTTAAAAGTAGGTACAAGCATGGGACTTCCTGCTGAAGAAATAGCCCACCAAACATCTTTTGGGAACCTTAATCAGTGGTCCTCTTTAGGGAGAGGATCGCTTTAGGCAAAGCTTCCTTTTCTTGGCAGATGTCACAGTTCAATCAAAGGCACCATTCCAGGTTTTAGTAAAACAGAAGACCTTTGACTTCATAGTACAGTCACTTGCTGCAGCTCTCTTCAGCACAATCTAGGGGGGAAAGGATTATTTCATTTATGTGGAAGGAGGCTGGAAAAATGAAAATATCCCTTAGTTAAAAGGAACAGTCAGATCTATCCCATCTCTGCCCATGAAAAGTTGCCCATAATTTGTATGGGCTTGTGGACAGCACTGAATTTCTACATCAGCAGTAGACTCTGTGTGATTACCCCACAAGCAAGAGAGACTTTATTCCTGGGTGCTTATAGCATCCCAGCTGCTGCAAAGTGCTACAGCAGATGAATGGGAAGAAAAAAAGTGAAGATTAGTTACTGAATTTACTAAATCACCTCCACATTTCTGTGTGTTTAACTGTAGCATCATTTTTCCTTCTGACCAGATGATTATGGCAGATTTATTTTATTTTTGCTTATTATGTTAGAGTAACAACTAATTAGCCCATGCAGAATGAGATATTTATGACTCTAACATAAGGATACAGTATAGAGAAATACAGGCCTGGTGGAACAGGAGAGACTTTGAGAAGCACAGGTGCAAGATTGCACAATAATATACTATACAGGCTTGGGGTAATAGTAGAGAGAATTTGCCCTCAACTGTGTATTAGTTAAAAGATATAAGCAAGTTTAATTAATCAGCAAGAAGCCCAGCTTATTATATTCTTTCTAGATAATGTTCAGTGACAGTTATACATAACCCACCCAATAGTGTATAACTATGCATAACAGTTCCATTAATCTCCTTACTTATAGATGTTCTGACTGGATCATCCTTGCTCATGGCTGAGCCAGTACCTTACTACCAAGGATGGCTCAGCTTAAGTCAGTAAGCTAAAAGATGTACAACACTCAAGTGCTAAAAGAATAACAAATGCAGAACCTGGACGCTTTCAGATACTCTAGAAGCTTGGTTGGACTGGAATCTGCAGTAATTAATTTGGTTCAAGAAATACAAAGAAGTGCTAGAGCACTAGATGAGGAAAACTTGTATTACTTAAATCCTACCAGTTTTATTGCCTATTCACTTACACACCAAAGCATTTCTGGTATGCAGTACTTTTCATATTTTCATGGAACCACAAAATGGTTTGGGTTGGAAGGGATCTTAAAGCTCATCTCATTCCCACCCTATGCCATGGGCATGGACACCGTCCACTATACCTGGTTACTCAGAATCCCATTCAACCTGGCCTTACACACTTCCAGGGATTGCGCAGCCACAGCTTCTCTGGGCAACCAGTTTCAGAACCTAATCACCCTTGCAATAAAAAATTTCTTCTTTATGTCCAACAAAAATCCTCTTTCAGTTAAAAACCATTGCCTCGTGTCATGTCAATATAAATCTAGGGGAAAATATAAAAGGAAAAAAAAACAAAAAACCTTTCTCTATTTTTCCTTCAAACCCCCTTCATACAGATCAAAAAAGCTGAACAATCTCAATTCTTTTGGCCTTTTTTTCATAGCAGAGGTGCTCCATTCTGCTAATCATCTTTGTGACCCTCTTACGGACCTGCTCCAGGATCCCTGTCTTTCTTGTGTGAGGAATGCTGAAGACAGATGCAGTACCTTCACATGGGTTCTTACCTGAGTGGAGCAGAGGGACAGAATTACCTCCCTCAACCTGGTGTCTCACTTCTTTTCAGGCAGTCCAGGACACAACTGGCTTTCTGGGTTGCAGGTGCACATTGCCAGACCATGGCAAATTTTTCATCCACCAGTATCCCAAGTCCCTCTTCTACAGCACTGCTCTCAAACCATTCATCCCCCAGTTTGTGCTGATAATGGGGATCCACCTGACCCAGGTGTAGGACCTTGCAGTTGGGCTTGCTTGACTTCAAGCAGCTTGCAGATCCTCAAGCATGTCATGGCCCCCCTGAATGGCATCGCTTCCTTTTAGTGGATCAAGTGAATCACTCACATTGAAGAATTTGCCTTTGTTGCTTATAAATGCTGTGAGGAATCCTTGAGATTCCAAGGAAAGAAGTTTAGGACATCTATTCCTCTGCAAAATAACCAGTGGCTGGCAAAGACAACAAAGTCAAGAGAATAACCATTGCAGCAACCTAATTTAAAATTACATTGGCTTATTTTGAAATTCCTGCACTTTCTGCTTTATAAGTCCTTAACATCATGTGATCCAACAAGGTAAAGAACCTTGTTTCCCAACCCAAGAGTAAAGTAATTGCTCAAGATTTCTGCAAATGTAGTAACACAATAAACATTACCAATATTAATATCCATACATGCAAATGAAGTAAAAGGAAGTAAACACACTGATGAAACAGCTCAAATAGCAAAAAATCTACAATTCTTCAGAATGCTGCCTTCCTCCCTACAGGTGCATAAAAAGATTCACCCTTTCTTACCCATGCAACATACTTTCAAAATTAAAAGATTACTGTATTATGACGGTAAAACACTTGGTATCACTCATCATGACTTTTCTAGAGTGTTCTTGCTTCAGTAAGTGTACTTACTGAACTCTATTAGAAAGCTATTTTCCCCTTCCTGAATACTGTGTTTCTGCTCTTCTTTCAGAATAGTACTTGCACTCTGTCATCAGTGCTGAATATCTCTGATCCTAGGACTACACTCTCTCTTTGCAGTAATCTCCAAAACTATTTGAATTCCATAGGAGTAGAAAAAGGTTATCTCAGAAGTTAAATTATTTCAGACTCACCAATTTTTATTTCACTTTAGCCTTATGCCTTGTCTTCCCTTCCTAAATTTTTTTTTTTTTTTTTTTTTTTTTTTTTTTTTTTTTTTTTTTTTTTTTGTTAAATTTCCCTTTCTCAAAGGAAGCAAAGCCATGGATTTTCCTTTAGTCAGATCAAGGTTCAGACCATAGCAGAGAAATAAAAACCCAGATTTTTCCAAGGTGTAAACATGTCATACAGTATGCCAGTGGTACCGTGGCAAAGGCTGCTTCACCAAGCCACGTTTACCCTTTTGTATAACTCGGCTCATTGCTCATCCTGGAGCAGCAGACCCGTCCTAAGGGGGTTTGCTCATTCCGCACGTTTGTTTTGCCACGGAAATCTCGCGCACACTGGAAGAGGAAATCGGCTTTATAGCGACACCTTCAAACAGGCTAAGCGGCTTTGCAAACCCCGTGTGCCCCATCGCAAATACATCGCCTTCTAAGGAGCAATTAAAGCAGAGCCCAAACACCCAGATGAAGTTCTGCCCCCGGTGACCTTCCCGCGGCGCCGGTTGCAGGACCAGCGGAAAGCTCCCGATGTACGCGCCCCGAACAGCGGCAGCCCACAGGTACCGCGGCTCAGCGGGCTGTGCCCCGCACAGCGCTGCGGGCAACCCCCGGCCCCGGGCGCCGCTCCGGGCAACCCCCGGCCCCGCACAGCGCTGCGGGCAACCCCCGGCCCCGGGCGCCGCTCCGGGCAACCCCCGGCCCCGCACAGCGCTGCGGGCAACCCCCGGCCCCGCACAGCGCTGCAAACATTCCCCGGCCCCGCACAGCGCCGCGAACATCCCCCGGCCCCGCGCAGCGCTGCGGGCATCCCACGCTCGGCTCGGCTCGGCCTGTGCACCTGCCGCCCGGCCCCTCTCAGCCCCAGAACGCGGACAAAGCGGCCACAACGCACCTGCTCCCGCGGCGGGGGCGGCGGCGGAAGCTCCAGGTCTGCCCGCCCCCATCTCTGCGCCCGCTGCCTCTTTCCCTGAACCGATCGCCCTGCTTGCTCCAGGCCGGGCCAGGTGCTCCGGCGTCCCAGGGTCTACCTCCGGCACGGGAGACCCTGCGACCACTGCGCTCCCATATTCGCCAAGGGAAACAAACTCCGTGTGTCTCTGGCCGCCGCTGCCCGCCGTGCGGATCCGCGCTGTAAACAGGCCGAAGGGCAGTACAGGCGCCGGCCGCCCCCTCCCCAGCACCTGCGCTCGCCCCGCCGTGCCCCGCGCTCACCGTAGAGATGTGCGGAGGCTTCGCCCTTCCTCGCCATCGTCTCCCGCCGCCCTCCGCGCCGGCACTGCCGGGGCACAGGCAGGGGCCCGGCGCCTCCGCCCGCCGCTCAGCGCGTTCTTTGTTGCCGTGAAGGCATGAGAGGCGGCGGCGGCGGCCGGGCAGCCTCCCGCTCCGCTCTGCCGCGGCCGCCCGCAGCACCGCCCGCACCCCACGCCCACCCTCCCGTCCCGCCGGCACCGCGGCGACGCCTGCGCCGACCCGCGGGGGCGGTG
The DNA here is from genome assembly GCF_903797595.1 of Erithacus rubecula. NCBI lineage: Eukaryota > Metazoa > Chordata > Aves > Passeriformes > Muscicapidae > Erithacus > Erithacus rubecula. The sequence continues at coordinate 122,536 of NC_136662.1, read as the reverse complement.
CCGGTGCCCGGGTCGAGAGGAGGGGGAGCGCAGGCGGAGCGGCCGCGCCGCGGGCGGCGAGAGGAGCCGGGACGGGTCGTACGTCGCCAACTTCGCTTGGGCCCGGCGGCAACTTCGACATCCGACGAGAGCGGGGCCGGACCCGGCGGGGCCGTACCTGGCTGCGCGGTTTCCATCCTCCCGCACCAACCGCCGCTGGCCGCAGCCGGGTGCGCTGCCCGTCTGTGTCCCTGCCCTGCGCGGAGCCCGGAGGTGTTGTCGCTGGTGGGAAGCGGCCGGCCGGCCCCGAAGCCGCTCGCCGCCCGCCCGGGCCCCGCCGGGAAGCAGCTGCCTTGGCGGAGCTGTCCGTGCCGCCCGTGCTGATCGCCGGGCCGGCTGGGCCGCCCTCGGGCAGCAGCCTCGTGCCCAGCAGCCGGCACGGGCCGCCGGGGCTGCAGGAGGCCACGCGTTCTTACGTGCTCACCGACAGCCGTGCGTCTGCCTCCCCACGGGGGGAACCGTGTTGCTTCTGGGTTGGGGCATTTTCATGATTCAGTCAAAAAACACAATCAGTACTGAGAAATACGCATTTCTGGTCATAAACTTTCCGTCAGTTGACATCCTCCTCCATGTGTTTTATCTGAATGGGGCAACGGCCACTTAGGAGCAATTAGTCTGACTGCTGAAAGTCTTATACAGCACAAAACATCACTACAGCAAAAGGCCACTATACGCAGATGTCATGATGCTATTAGTCTGTTGTCACTAAGTCCAACACACAGAGTATTTGGTAAGAGAAAACATTCTGAAATTACAAAAGTGCACCTGGCGGCCATTACTTATATTTTCAGATATGAGCCTTAGAGGAAAAGTTACTTTCCACGGCTTGCAAATAAAGGTACCCTTTCAAAAATTTGCTCAAGACCTCAAAAGCACATGGCTTATTTATTTATGAGTAAATTAATGCCTATAGATCATGGCAGTTGTTGCTATGCTTGCATGGAAATGTAAACCAAACATCTGTGCGCTAGTGAAGGTATGTGCCTCTTACATACATGGTCTGTGTATCATCAGGTCTTGTAGAGGTAGCTGCCTTGGCTAGTTTCAAGAAAACTAAATCAGGCATATATGTACGGCCTTATCCATTCTCCTAGAGGGCTCAGTTCAGGCCAGTCACTCCAATAATTACTGAATTTCACATACGTAGTTTTGTCTGCTAGTAGTAGAAATACTAGGAGTCAGTCATCCTGTTCCCTCCCAGCCCATATATTGAATTGTTAGAATTTATACTTTTAAACATTATATTTTCAAATGAGTACTTGCTTCCTTCAGTCATCCCACTTCATCAGAGTATTACCTGGGCAGAGGTTTATGATTCTGTGCACTGCCTGTGGTGAACAAATTTAACAAGAGTTCCTTGTTAACCTCATCCCCCTGTCCTCTAGGCAACTTACCTAACCTAGCTACCCAAGATGCCTGTCTGTGTTCCAGGAAATGGATCTCAAGTAAATACCTAATGTGGAAAAGGGTTGACATATTTTGCTATCTAAGAAAAATTCTTATTTCATCTCAGTGATGTGGACTAGGAAAACAATTCAGACAATCTCACCTACAGAAGAAAGAGCTTCTTGTGTCAAAGACTGAGTCAAACGTGAGAAAAGTGGCATAGGACAGTTTTATAAGAAGGAAGGAGGTGTATTAATGTTTTCTGGCTCATTCTGATAAGGCATGGCAACCTAAAGGCAGCAGGGCATGACCAGATTTGATAGTCAGAGCTTAAGTGGAAAGCTTGAGTTCTACAGCTCAGTGCTCCTCTGCTCCCCTTGTGCAGAGCATGTAACTATATATAGCTGTATTGGTTTGGCATGGCCTCGCAGGTGCCCAGCCTCGGGCCAGTGTCAATCCACAACAATAGCCTACCTTCAAGAATGAATACTGGAATCTCAACAATAAAAAACACAGGTAATACATGTAGTATAGCCTCTTGTACACATAAATATATAAAATCCATAAGTATTACATATGATACATATATATATAGCACAGAGCATATACAATGCCTATATTTTGTCTATACTACACAGTTTATATTATAGAATATTTATATCCTCCAGGAGAAGAAGGTCCTGACTTGGTCCTGACTACCAGAACCAAGGATTAACTTAAAAATACTCTAAAATAAAAGAGAAGAGTTGCTAAAAAGAATTCAAAAGGTTAGAATAATGCTAAAAACTACAAGACAGCTATTCAGATAGATAGAAGGCTATGTAAGGAGACCACTTTGGGACACATCAGATCATCTTTGTATATTCATGTTTCTCCAAAAAGCCTGAGAAAGGGCAGAAACAAGTCACCAGGACTAGACAGAATTAAAGGGGGAGTAGCTACAAACAAGGAGGAATATTCCTATATTCCTGTAACCTATCAAAATAGGGAATGGTTGTGTTCAAGTGAGTAAATGATAAAGGATCACAAAATTGGGCAGATTAAATGTGAAAAAACAGTAAGGCAGGCCAAAAAGGAGTTTGACCATTAATTTGCAAGAAAGTATGGATGCTAAAAAGAACCTTTTCTTCTAAAGGCCAAGTATGTAGAGTTAATAGGATATTTTCCTATGCACATATAAATTTGAAGGTGAGAAACATTTTCAAAATTTTTGAAAATACTTCCAATGAAAATCCATAAAACTGCAGACCTTGCCTCTGCATGTTGCAAATGGCGAAAACTGCAATAATGCAGACGGATTTGGAATATGCAATATATTGCAAAGTATAATTTTGTAAAGAAAAGTCAAATTCAGAGATCTATTGAAAACTTCCCAAGGAGCCAGCAGACATGAAAATGAGGGAATACAGCTCATTTTCAAGTTATTTGGGTATCTGAAAACATTCCAAACAGTTCCTAATGAAAAAAGTTTTAAATAAAATAAGCCAGCATAGAGGGGAAAGTCATTTTATGGTTAAAAATTGTTAGAAGTGTCTGTGATTTCTTGCAGCTCCAGACCCTTTCTGTCCTGCACAGCCACTGCAGGATGCAGAGTCCCTAGCAGGCAGTGACACGGCTGCTGCCACCTTCCTGTTTGTGGTGCACAGTCTTCAACAGCACCTACACGCAGGACTCACCCTCAGCTCCAGCACAGGGCACAGGCAGCCACGTCCCTCTCCTCCTGGGCTGGCAGAGACAGAAGGCCACTAGTGCAGGCGCACACACAAGACTCCCGGGATGCCCCAGCACACGCACATTCACCCAGTACCCCCGCCCAGATCCCAGCCTCCTTACCTGCCTCAGGAGTGCCGATTTCAAGGCCGGTTCAGCTTGGTGCTTGCTGCAAACATATTGCACTTACACATCTCACAGGCACTCACATATCACGCTCACATATCACCATGGATGATGGAATGCATCCCTGCCCATCTGATGACCCCATGTCTCCTACTCATTGGCAAGTCCAGCTTAAAGTTTGCCAGGAAATGAGATACACACACCCACTCTGGGGAAGATAATGGCACCCTCAGAATCCAGCACCATGTACACAAGCTGAGATGTGGTCATTCTCCAACTACAGGTGCTGAACCCCTCACTCACCTCACCCACACCAGTCCCTCCCAGTAAAGATTTTCAGGACATGCACTGTTCCCACTTCAGCAGCTAAGACCTCCAACCTCTCCAGCAGCAGATACTGAGAGCTCCTCAACATCAGCAGCACCAGTGGCCACCCACATTCCTAAATGTAACCTTGGTACAAAATCCACTCAGAGAGGACCCTCAGTAGTTGCTACTTAATCCTTACAACACACATACACATGGGATAGTGAGATAGGGCTCAGTCAGACAAGTGTACTGACTGCCCTTTTACATGACTGGTCCATTTAATGCTCCATTCTTTATTTTCTCCTCTGTTTCTCCAGATGCCCTTCCTCTGCACATTCCTTCATTAGTTTGAATATCTCCACAGATACATTTCCAACATTATAGACCTTCAGGTTTGCATCTTATCAAGTGTAAAGTCCCAGTTTGCCTGCAGTTTACTGAGAGGCAGTTTGTTTCTTGTCTTTGTTATCTCTGTCAAGTTTGTGTCTCTATATTTTGTTTACAACTTTCCACCTTTTCTTATCTCACTTGACAAGACCTTTGATCAAATAATCATACTGAAATAAACCTTCTTTATCAGTTAGTGTGACTGTCTAATTTGTGTCTCATCCCTGACTCCCTTACCATTTGTCAGTCAGGTCTCTTGTCTCTTCATGTTCTTGGTTATGGCTTCCTCCGTTTCTGCACTGCAAAGTTTCATGACCAGATATCCCTAAGGAAGCACACATGTTCATTTCACATATCCTTATGAAAAATACTTTTTAAAATCTGAAAACTAATAAAAAAATTGTTAAATTGGTGGGGTCACCCATGGAATTTCAAAAGTTTGCATGTTGGGACTCTCATTCCAGATACTCATCAAAGATTTAAAACAGGAGAGGAATACTGAAGTGGGAAAATTTGATGCCAATAGTTACAGGGCTGAAAGAATTTCAGGTAAATTCAGGGCAAATAAAATATTAAATGTCATGGACAAGGGATGCAGAGAAATAATTATGTACAAAGATGAGCTTTGAGTTGACCATTACAGTCCACATCTTGTTATCATAGATAATATATGAAAATTTTCACTTTGGTGTTCAGAGGTATTAAAAAAAGTTTAACAGAAAATCACACAAAAAGACCACAGAAATTATACTCTTATCTTTTTGCAAGAACACGAGCGACTCTATGATTCTGATTCTTTGACATAAAGCTAAGATATTGCTGAAAGTACTCAAATATTATTATTCAGCTCAGAAAAGTAATTGCTATGGGGATCTCAACACTTTTTTTTTTTTTTTTAATTAAATCTTTGATCCAAAGAGGATGACTGCCTCAAAGATGTTATGTTTGAATGTGCCTGTTTGAATTCCAGCAGTAGGGACCAAAAATGAATTTAGCAGATGTCTGATTAAAAAGAAGCAACATGAAGTGGTTCTTCATAGTGTAGCAACTAAGTGTGGTTCCCAACACATTCAAAAAGTAACCAGTCAAGTTAATGGAATAGACATCTATGAAGCATTATTAAACACAAAGGCATCACCTCCAGATCAGGAAACTTGTAAATTGAAAAATGTTTGGAGTGTAGAAAAAATTAGAAAAAAAGAGATAAGAATAATCACTATGTTATTGGTAAATTTTCTGTTCTGGAACCATCTCCTGACCATTCTTCATTGCACTGCCATAAACTGGATACTATGCCAAATGGATCCTTGGTCTCACCTAGTCCAAGTTTCAGCTATTCATGTTGTAAAAGGCCTCATTGTTTGTCACATGAATGTTAGATGAAAATCTCAATCGCCACCTTCTTGTGCTTGTATTCTCAATCCCCGTATTCTCCTTTCAGAATCTCCAACCCAAGATTTCTCCCGTTCTTAACTTTTTCACTGCATGTGCTCAATAGGGCTATAATCTCAGCTAGCGTTTCTAAACTCTACCTTATACAATTCAACAAGAGGCAACAGCTATAATCATGATTGAATTCTGTCTTTATTATACAGGCCTAAGTTCTGACAGCTGTTGTAGAAACTGAAGTCTTGTCATTTAAGACATTGTTTTGTCATTTACTGCACTTAATAAAAATAAGTATACACGTTTCACTAAAAAATTAATGTCTAGTAAATGCTGCAAATCAAAAATTAAAACTTGAAAGCTTTCAAATGAGATCAGCATATTTCCTTATATATCATCACAACACAGTGTAGTGATGATAACTAAACTGAGGAATACAAAGATACTGCGTACACACAAACCACACGAATAGTTATACAATATAGACAGAAAATTGACTGTTCAGTAAGGAAATTCCCACACTATATTCAGAAACTTGACCCTACATAAAATGGAACACAAAATGCAGACTTTGAGTGCTGGTATTTAAAAGCCCCACTACAGCTTTACATTCCAAAGGTATGGTATACTTGATATAGGAACATACTGAATCCACAAGAATACTTAAGCAACACAGAGTTATAAATTATGCTTATGTCTTTTACTCAATTACCCTTAAAGTACAGAAAAAAAATTTCTACTGATATTAGAGTGAAAAAGCAGCAGTCCTGAATCAAAGCTGCCTACATGCCTCCCTTAGGTAATCACTTGCAATCACAACAGTATGAAGTCTTTAAAACATAAAACATTACAATCATCTCCTTTCAGACAGTTAATAAATATGTCTGGAAATTTTTATATGGCTAGTTTTCTATCAAACTGTTTCTTTGGTATTAACTACAAAATCAGTACTCTCAACTATCAGAAACAAAACAAGCAATTAAGAGCCAAACATAAAAAGGCAATAATGATGAAAAAATATTTGTTGCATATTATTGTTATTATTATGCAAAATATTATTCAAAATCCAGCTTCCAGAAAAATATTTTGCAAATTCTGTTAAAATTTCACACCAAATAAGGAATTAATGGAAATATCGATGGCTGCCATTTTTCTTGAAATCCTTGTTTTAATAAACCCCTAAAAAATACCGCTGTGAAACAGGGAAACAATGATACCCAAAAGCGTGTGCTTTTACGAACCGCAGGTAATTTCCAAAAGCATTGCTCTTCCTTTAAAATACAACCGGAATTAAGAGCATTTATAAGCACCTTTTATGTAACTATCAACACGGTAACAATTCCCGTGAGCCAGGCCCAGTCACTCTCCAGCTCCTGGCACAAATCCGAAACACGAGTTTATGATTCCCCGAGGCGCAAATTACAGTAAAACTGCTTACACGGGCTTTTCTGCTAGGAGGTGAATGATGTAGGTGATTTGAGCCAGCCCAGGACACTCGGCAAACAGGCAACAAACCGGCCAAGCCTGGGGCACGGACACTGCCGCTGCTCCGGGCCGGGCCGGCACGGGGAGCGGCGGCCCTCGCAGGGCGGCCGGAGGACAGCGACCCGGCCGGAGCGGCCCTCGCAGGGCGGAGCGGCCCGTCCCGCCCAGGGCTTCCCCGGCCGCCCGGTTCGGGGGCCGGCCCGCGTGGCACCGCCCCGGCCTCCCGAGCACCGCCCCACCGAAGCCGCTGCGGCTGCCGGGCACTCCCGCCGAGATGGCTGCGCTGAGGGCGACGCGGGTGAGTGGCTGGGGCGGGCGGGCGCTCGGAGGACACAAGACCCGGGAAAAGGCACGGGACGGGACGGACCGAGCCGAGCCGAGCCGAGCCGAGCCGAGCCGCTGCCGGTGCTGGCGGCCGAGGCAGCCCGGGCGGCGGGCAAGGGCCGCGGTGTGGCAGAGGGCGAAGGGCGAAGGGCGGAAGAGGCAGGGCCAGCCTGGGTTCCGCCCGCCGTGCCGGCGGAACAGCTGCGGGCAGAGGGGAATTCGCCCGCTGTGCTGCTTTTCCTGCCTCGCAGTATTACCCCCAGTTTATTGCCTTATTCCTCACGGTTCGAGTGGGTGTTACCATCTGATGTTCTTCAGAGTTCCCTGGAGTTCCTCATGTGGCAAAGGCCGCGTCTGGCGCCTCCCATTTAACGGTGGACACAGCTACCGGTGGACATCTACCATAACTTTTTTGAAGATACTTGTTGCCTCCCCAGCTATGTAACTTTCTGAAATGTGCTTGTCTTCCAGAGTTCCAAGTAAAATTTCTGCAATATTTTTTGCGTTGCTATCAATAATTCAATTTTTTTTAATGCTAGGAAATAAGTGACTGCTCCGATCACAATTTTAAAAATGAAGTCTACATTTTCACAAAAGAAAATTAAGAAGAAGCCTTTCCATAGTGTTCAGGCAAATTTGTTTTTGCAATATCGATTTGGATCATTCTAAAAAATTAGCAGTTACATATTTTTCACTAATTTCCAAACATTTCAGAGGTTCATAGCTCTTGAAAGAGAGTAAACCATCCTCTTAAAACAAATTCAGACATGTTTTTGCCAGTATTAACACATTCTGAAAATAGCTGTAACAACAGTATTTGGGGCTCTAAACTTTAAAAAACAGAGAAAGTATTTATAATGGAAGAGAATAAATTTGTGATAAGTATTAGGAGGAAAAATAGACTTCAGATAGTCTGCTGTGTTCTCTCCTGTTTGGAGGGTCACCAAGTGTCAGTGGCAGCAGCATATTAAAAGAAAGCAGGGATAAGTCTAGGACATTATCAGAATATTCTGATATATTGGTTGTTTTTAAAATCTTGCTAAATCTGTATTTAGGTAAACACTGAGTAATAGATATTCACTAGAGGGCCAGAAAATGAAGTTTGATACGTGTATGTATAAATTAAAGAAATATATATTGCTATGTCTCTGTGAACACAAATTTTAATTATGCTTAGTAATTTTTAAATACGCAATTGCACAATACTTAAAATGCATACAACAGTTCACTCACTCTTGGTCCTGTTACAGCCTGAGATTGCTAGCAGAGGTGTCAGTTCATGTAAGTGCTGCTTGCCACAGGAGGAAAACAACGTAGCCAGTAATTCTTTCATCACTGTAGTAATTGTATTATACTTGATGTGATACCATTTCTAGAGAGGGAGTCTACATTTAATGTTGTGCTGCAGATAGGTTAGTAGTTTTAGGAGCCTTGAGCTGTAAAGATCTTATACCTCGTATTCTTTTCTCTTTAGCAAATGCTGCAAAGCATTGCAGGGCATGGATGGAGGTCCTATTCTAGTAAACCTGCTCAAAACTTACATGTAGGCAAACCTGGAGCTGGTTTTAGCTTTGGTAAGTAGTACAGTTTTTGAAAGAAATGTAACAATAAAGCAAATTGCAGAGTTAAATACCCAATATATTCAATACTATAGTTCACCATGATTTTAAAATGAAGGTGTTTGTACTAAACATGTATCTATTTGAAAATTAGTTTAAAAAACAAAGTAACTTTATCCTTTGCTGAGGCAAGGCAGATATGTGTAGTGTTCTTAAGATTTTTTTCTTTTTTTAACTCATGTCTGTCTTAAGAATTTTTATTGCCAAAATATTTTACCTTTGAATACTTACCTCATATTGCTTTTTTCAATGTTACAGTACCTTAATGTAGTCATAGTTGAACTTGGTTATCAAGATATGTAAAAAAAGAAATTAATCTTTATCTTAGCATATTATATAGAATGAAACTACAAACAAATGTAGAGGGTCAGAGGTAGATGTTTGAAACTGAAGAGTCAGGATCTTTAGGCAACCTCTCTTTTTATTCATTTAATTAACACAGTATTCTTTCCTTTGGTAATACATTTTATATTACACCTCTCTACTTTGTTTTCAATATTTTATGGATAATTTCATCAGATGTAACTAAGTGCTTGTAGGGCTGATCAGAGAACAGTGGAGATTTTCTCCCAGGAAGAAGAAGACCCTGAGTTTTTTCTTCCTGGAGAGCCCCAAATAGTGGTGGTTTGGGTTGTCCTGGAAGGATGCGCTTTTTTTTTTTTTTCAATTGTAGTCTTGACAATTGGCAAAATAAAAGACAGCAGAGGATTTATGATCTTTTTCTCTTCCTTTTTAAAAATAGAACTTACTGATGAACAGAAAGAGTTTCAAGCTACTGCTCGTAAATTTGCTATGGAGGAAATTATTCCTGTTGCTGCACAATATGACAAAACTGGAGAGGTAAATCTACCATAGCGTAAGGAAAAAAACTGGGAAAAACCAGACTTTTATCTTAACCTGCATAAAATTTAAAGTTTTGGTTGTGGTGAATCAGAAGGTGATTTTCCATGTTTCAGTATCCTGTTCCACTTATAAAGCGGGCTTGGGAGCTTGGTCTTATGAATTCACACATACCAGAAAGCTGTGGTAAGTAAATATTCTTTTTAATCCATAAAATGAAACAATGAAAAGACATTAGATGAGATTCTTATGTGTAATTATGGATTCTGTACTGAATAAATAGTCGCATACTTGAATAATCTAAATTTAATCAGTAGGCAGGTTGCCACACAACTGTATTACTAGGTGTGGGTGTAATCAGGAGACAAATTAGACAGATTATGGTTTCGTAATTTATGACCAGATTTTTCTACCATGATTACAGCTGCTTAATTTCCTCTGCTGCAGTGTCAGCTGATTAGGCAGAGAAATTAGAAGGTCATGTTTTGTTCTAGTCTCTGATACAGGCTGAAGCAATTTAAGAGTTTGTCCCAGAAGGACAGTTTTTCAGTTTAGATTAAGTGTAGTACAGCAGATTCCTGGCTTATAAAATGCATGAATGATACAGACAAACATGATGTGCTAGAGAAGGATTTTAGTCAAAGGAACTCTTGCCTCATAAAATCATTGGAGTTTTCTGAAGTAGCTAATAAACGTGTGAACAAGGGACTGCTGGTTGATAGAGAATGCCTGAACTTCCTTTCATACTGGCAAAATTAGCAGCACAGCCTTGCTAGGTCTTGTGCTATGTCAGATGTCTATAAATAAATTGGAAAAGGGAGTAAATGCAAAGGTGATAGAGTTCGCTGATAATACTAAATTATTCAGTGTAGAAAAGATGATCTGGTTCAGAGAGCTGCAGGAAAAGGTCATGAAAGAGAGTGAGAGTTTAAATGGCAATGCAATTCCAAAAAGAAAATGTGATGCACATGCGAAGGGAAAGAAGCAAGCTGAAGTTCACAGAGAAAAGGTATGCTGTGCATTAAATACTGCCTGTCAGAAAATATATCTTTGGATCCTGTGAACATGAGCATAATTCTCAGAATCAGTCAAAACTGTAAAATCTAAGGTCAAGAGGGACCCTTAAGGGAATGAAGAAAAAAGCAGAAGCTGTGATTATGCTGCTTCCTAAATCCAAATTGCACTTGCCTCTTTAAGTCATTATACAGTCAGATCCTTCCATCTCAAGAGAGCATTGGGGAAATGGAGAAGGTTTTTAAAAGGATGACAAAGATTATAAAAGTTTTATCTTCTATGTGAGATGTAAATTCTATAGGAGAAATGGCTAAAATGTCAGTGTCATGGGAGAGTGTGAAAAGGAATTAATAGTTCACTGTCCCTTTCAATACAATCAGAAGGCATCAAATTATGTCAGCAGATGCTAGATCCAAAACAAGTGAAAGGAGATTGTTCTGCTTGCATGGAATAATTTGCAATTCATTGCCCCTGTGGGATATAGATGCTAAAATTTTACATAGATTCAAAAAGAAACTGGACAAATTCATGTAACAGATGTCTGTCAAGGGTTGGCATAACAACGATACCAAAGAGAATTATTTCTTTGACCAAGGAAGTCACCTGAAAGTTATGGAAAATATTTTTGAGGTAGTTGTTATTGTATTTTTATGTAGTGTTGGCCAGTTTTCCATAGTGTTTGCTTCTTTCAGAAACAGATTACTTCACTGCTCGTCTACTAATAAGGGCACTTCTTTGTTCCCAAATGCTTTTGGCTCAGGAGCCCCTTTTCTGTTTCTTAGGAACTCTTTATTCTTGAATGTACTGTAGTAAAACAACATGAGTGGTACATTCTTGCACGTTGTGCAAGTTGTCCCATATTAATGAAACAGTAACTCTGGACACATGATACATAGCTTTCAAATCACCTGTTACTCTTTTGACAAAGGTTTATTTAAAGAGCTTGCATGAGAATGCCTAACCAAACACAGTACACAATCGCATGTATATGAAAGACTACATTTTTGTTAAGTGTGTTGTATAAATCACTAATATTAATATGCTATTTAAATCCCCTTGAGTAACTTAAATACTTCGACTATAGGTGGCCTTGGCCTTGGCAGTTTTGAAGCATGCCTTATTACAGAAGAGTTAGCTTATGGATGTACAGGGGTTCAAACTGCCATTGAAGCAAACTCCCTAGGGGTAAGTTCTGTCTTTTCTTACATCCCTTAAACTACTATCTCTGTTCTTGAAAGAGCCAGATTAACGGTCTAAATATTTACTTTCAGCAAATGCCAGTTATCATTGCAGGAAATGAACATCAGCAGAAAAAATACTTAGGAAGAATGACAGAGGAACCAATAATGTGTGTAAGTATGACTTCTATATTGTTGAATGTTTCTAAACCATATTAAGAGTGTTACTCCTTTTATTTTTTTTCACTCTTTTTTTGTGATTTTTTTCCCCCTAACATTTAAATGTACTCACAACTTAGCCCTTTCTGATTTGTATGTAAACAGCGAAATTTACTGAAAGTTAGAGAATACCTAGTGAGATACATCCAGTAAATAAACAGAAGATATTACTTGGAAACTTATTTTCATGCTAAGACACTTACAAAAAATTAATAGTTTTTATTTCCCTTTCAAGAAGAGTTGAAGACGTTAAAGAAAAAATACAAGGTTTGTGTAAGGAGACCATTAAATTAGATGGGAATGAAATTCTACCTGTGATCTTAAATATTACATAAACAGTACTTGTTACATAGAAAGAAGTAAAGATTTTTGTGCAATGTATGTAAATCTACAACTAAGCCTCCTAAATTGAAGGCCTCCTAAATATAAAATGTTACTTAGTGGTCTTATTTTCAGACTTTAAAGATCCTCAGCTTTCACATCCGAATTTTTGAAGCCGAAGGAAGTAATAATTTATGGGTTACAGAATGTTTATGTGATTAAAAGTCAATTTTATGTATTATTATGGATGTATAAAGAAAATGGACCCTTACCTGGCCAGCTGTTTGCAAGGGGGAGGGGGCTGTGTGTCAGGTTGTTTTGAGGTTTTACTGGGGGATTTTGTTTATTTGGTGTTTGGATTTTACCATGCAGTTCACTTTAACCTTTGACAACTAGTTTGATGCACATAATTTGCAGTTGACTAAAGATAAAACTTTTATTCTCCAAGATTTTTCATCTTCGTTTCTTTTAGGCGTACTGTGTAACAGAGCCTGGAGCAGGCTCTGATGTGGCTGGTATAAAAACAAAGGCTGAGAAGAAAGGAGATGAATATGTTATTAACGGTCAGAAGATGTGGATCACAAATGGGGGGAAAGCAAACTGGTATGTCAACTGGTGTCATAGTTCTATGCTGTTATGTAGTAGCTTTACCCCACCCCTCCAACCTCAGTTAAATTCTTTAAAGACCTGTCCTTTAAAGACCCATCCTTCAACCTATCCTTCAGATAAAAATCTGAGTGTTCTCTGTTTTTCAGCAGACTACATTTTAATCTCTGCACAGTTTATCAGGATAGCTATCAGGATAGCATATACAAATGCAGTCTTGAGTGCTATGGAAAGGCTAAAAAGGAAAATGAGTGATGACATCATGACTCCACACTCAAGAATGGCCTCTTGAATCTTGTGGCTATCAAAATTACATGTTATTCTACTAGAAACACCTCTTACTCCTAGTGAAGCTAGAAACACTGTTAGATTATAGTGTTATGTTTTTATTTTCTGAAAAGAAGACATTTTCCATCTGTCAAAGATTGCAGATGTGGCTGTCTTGTCTGGAGCATGCTTTAACAATGTAAACCTCTTTAATTGTGTCTTACATCATGCTGAATCACAACACAGAAATTTCCTTGAATTCAAGTGGAAAAAAATTTATGCACTTACCCAAAACCTCATTTTTTAGTTTTTTTGTTATTGAAGGCAGACCCACCAAAGACAATCTATCAGATTTCTTTTTGCCTTATTGAATACCATAAAAGTGATTTACAGCTGTTCAGTTTCTAAGATAAATACTTATTTATAACATACACTTAGAAAAACAAAATCAAGATCTTTGAAATCAAGTGACAATTTTTACATCCAAGAATGTATGTCCTAAGCATTAATTTTTATGTACATGCTATGAACTAGGTTTCTTTAGTCTATTAGGGAAGCTGTTAATATCATAAAGACTTATGATACAGGAAAAGGTAGGGTATCTTTGCCTGTTCATCTGAATAATTTTATTAAATGTTATGAAATCTTGAATCTTTGAAAATTCTACTTTTTTGTTCCTTCTCCTTTTAATTTCAGGATGGACAAGAAAGGAAGGTTGTTAGCTCACAGACAGAATTCATTATATGGTAGAAATGTACATTAAAATGTTTAAAGTGCTAGATAAATATATGTTGTTAATTGTGAGGATAAACTGCATCCATCTACTTTGTTTTATACTAGGTATTTTTTGCTAGCACGGACCAATCCAGATCCAAAAGCTCCTGCCAGCAAAGCCTTTACTGGATTCATTGTGGAAGCAGACAGCCCAGGGATCCAAATTGGAAGAAAGGTGAAAATTATATTTCTAGACTGACAAGCCAGGAATTATTGTTCAGTTCTAAACCAATAATAAAACAAATGTACTACTAAAGAAAAAAGACTTACACAACTGAACAGTTTCATATGCTTATGTACAACCATCCTTTCATTTTCACAATATAGAGGAACTATTCATAAAACACAATTTTAAAGGTATCAATTCAGAAAAGGAATTATTCAGAATGGCGTAAAGTAAGATGACTACTTTGAACAGCTGCAAAAGAGTCTTTGGGAACTACTGTATTGGCAGGTGCCAATGAATGAGAAGTAGTATGCCTTGACAGAGTAAGAAGCAAGTTGGACAATTTTGACTATAAATACACACGTAGTGAGTTTTAATTTTAGATAGTGCTGGTCAAAGAAGAGGCTTTAGATATACTGATGCTAATTCTCTCTTTACAAAAAAGTACTATTTTTAATAGTAGGTGAAACTGAATGTTCAACATTAGGCAAGAAATCTGAAAACTTGAAAAGCTCATTTATTTATTTACTTGTAGTATACCAGAATTTCCTGCACATTAGATTCTTTTCTTTTCCCACTTGCATCTCAAAGATAGTTGAACTAGAAGAACACAAGAAGGCTGATTACAGTGACAGGAGAAAGTAAACTGCCCAGCTTAGATAAGTTAAGAGCATTCTGCGTCTGGAAGTACAAAACTAGTATTTGTCTTGTATGTGGAAATTTTTAGATTAAGTGCTTTGGGGAAGAAAAATTATATGCTTTGAATGAAATAATAAAACATACTGTACTTTTGAATTATCCAATATTCCAATTTAATAGCACATCTGTAAATTTCCCACTTCAGGAAATGAATATGGGTCAACGCTGCTCAGATACAAGAGGCATTGTCTTTGAAGATGTGAGAGTACCAAAAGAAAATGTATTGATAGGTGAAGGAGCTGGCTTTAAAATTGCAATGGGAGCTTTTGATAAGACCAGACCACCTGTAAGTATCAAAAAAACCTTTGTTATAAAATACAGCAGGAATTTCTGATTTTTCATTCTGGCCTGTATTCAATTTAGGTAGCAGCTGGTGCTGTTGGATTAGCAAAAAGAGCCCTCGATGAAGCTACTAGATACGCTTTGGAGAGAAAAACCTTTGGGAAACCAATTGTTGAAGTAAGTGTAGGGGCAGACAGAATTTAACAGAAATTCATGTTTTCTCACCTGATATACTACTACCAATTATTCAAGGTTATTCCTTGATATTTATATTTCCTTAATTTTTATATTATATCTCTTCCATTTTGTGGTTTCCAAGCATATAGGCTGCACCGTAAGTAAACTTAGCTACGTGGTATCTTCAAGAATTTTTGATAATTTATCAATTTTGGTAAATTATCAAGTAGTAAAAGCAGAAAGAAAACTCTGCCCAGAAGCTCAGAACTTACATACCAGCAGGGCATACTTAAGTTTTTCAGTGCTAGTAAAGAGAGATTTTCAGGGGACAAGAAAACATCTGAGGTATGTGAAACAAGACGTATAGTATTAACGAACACCAATAGAATACATTGCCCATCGTGCTGCTTACCAGATGTGAAAAAATACTATTAAACAGCAAGGTAAATACCAATCTCATAAATAGGAAAGAACAACTTCAACTGTTGTTTAATCAGTATTTATTCCCTATGACTAAATGGATTTAGAAATCAAAAGCTTAAGACTATAATTCAATATATGTGTATGAGAGCATGATGCATATGCTGTAGAACTTCTCTCGTATAACTTACTAAGTTTTTTGAAAAAAATCACTGTATTAAGGAGATTACATCTTTCTTGGATGTCATAGAATTTAAAGCAGGCAATATTAACGCAGTTTATTTCATCATAGCATCAAGCAGTGTCTTTCTTGCTTGCTGAAATGGCAATGAAAGTTGAACTCGCTAGGATGGCTTACCAGAGAGCTGCATGGGAAGTTGATGCTGGTCGCAGGAATACCTACTATGCTTCCATTGCAAAGGCATTTGCTGGTGACATTGCAAACCAAGTAGCTGCAGATGCAGTACAGATTTTTGGAGGAAATGGATTTAATACTGAATATCCTGTAGAAAAACTAATGAGGGATGCTAAAATCTACCAGGTAAGTAAAAGAAAATATGCTAATGCATACATTTTGTATAGAATAAACTATTGGCTACTTACTTCAAATTATGATGTACACATTAAAAAAAATTAGAATGAAAGCAGTAATCCTTCCATTTAAAGAAAGAGTCATTCAAATCAGGAAACTACCTCAAATCAGGAAATTACTTCCATACAAAAGTCATTGCACTTGACGAAAACTGAAACCATGTAAGAGAAATAAATTGTTGTGTGTTTGGGTTTTTTGCCCCAATGTGGTAACTCGTTGCAATTTTTGGATTCTCAATTTTGAAGTTTTTGAACTCTTAGGGAAAAGATCCTGATCAAAATACCAATGTTTGCTCTGGTGTTCTGTGAGTAGAGTTGGTTTACATATCATACTGCTCTTGAAAACCTTCAGAGATTGAAATCTTCTGACCACCTATCTGTATCCTGGATTGATGTCTGCTTATAGCTTAGCTGTCTTCTTAGCCTGAACACCAAAGCAGTTTCTTACCCCAACAACTTATGAGGGAAGAGGTGTTTTTCGTTTGGTTGGGGTTTTTGTTTTTGTTTTTCTTTTCCGTTAAACTTTCTGTTTCAAATTTTGGTATTATAAACTGTATAGAATGCTGTGGCTGAGGTATCAGTGGTATTGAGTATCATGGTGTTGCAGTTTAACTGCAACTAAGCTGCTCACTCCCTTCTCCTCCCTGCTCCAGAGGGATGGTGGAGAGAATTGGAAAAAAAGTAAATCTCATGCATTGAGAATAAGAACAGTTTAATAATACAAATAAAGTAAATTATAGTAATTAAAGGGAGAGACGGATAGGAATAGAACCCAAGAAGAACAAGTGATGCACCATAGAGCTGTTCACCTAGTTACCAATGCCCTCCCCATCAACCTGCAGCAATCAGCACCCTCCTGGTCAACTCCCAGTACGTTTATATTACTGGGTGTGACACTATGGCATGAAATACCCCTTTGGCCATTCCAGGTCAGCACTTCTGGCTGTATTCCCAGATTTTTATGCACCTCCTCCCTGGCAGATCAGAGGAAACTGAAAAGTCCTGGAGTAAGAGTAAGAGTCCTGGAGTAAGTTGAGAATAAGCCCTGCAGAGCAAGAACTGAAACATGAACATGTTACCAACACTATTCTCACAAAACACAGCACTGGACCAGCTACTAGGAAAAATATTAACCTTATCCTAGCTGACACCATGACATGCAAAATAATTACCTTGCATGTGTTGTATCAACAGAAGTGTGATACAAGCTAGAGTGATTATCTATATTTTTAACAAGACTCTTTTGTACTCATGTTTAGCCCATAGTTCACTGTAATCCCCAGGTTTCTCACTGCAGTGTTACTGTCAAGAAATTATTCTGTGTCTTGTTGTAATTAGTATATTGGCATATATTATGCTGTAGTTCTTCATTCAGCACAAATATTTTAATTACATTTAGCAAAACCAGTAATCTTTATTGACATCAAACACTAATAGTGACTAGATAAAACATACCAAAATAGATATATCAAGAAACACACAGAGACCATGACCTATAATGATTGTTAGCTATAACAGTTGTCATTCCCAAGATTATAGGTAGTTAATATTTGTCTTACAGCTGACTTCAAAATGCAAACAATTACTGCCACTAGCCAAGAATTTTTCTCAGTTTAAGGAAAGACAATTGCTATGCTGGAATCTAAGGTCCCTATAATTAACTTCACTTCCATGAGTGAGGAAATGAATGACTAATTGAAATTTATGATTGGGATTTTTTTCCAGTCAGATTGAATGCTTTTTTAGAGAATGATGGTGCGAGGGTTGAAACTCAGATTGATTGAAATTGATTTGACAGAACCCTATTATTACTTAGTTTTTTCATTACAGTGATTCAAGTGCATGGCTAAGTAGGCTTGTTTTTGAAATTAATCAAATTTCATATTAAATTTTTGATGACTGTCAGTTCCATTTCAGTCCCAAAAGATTTTAGGAAAGGATTTAATCTAGTAATTATTTTACCCATGTCTCTTGATTATATCTTGCAGTTCATTGTGCTTTGCTGTATTACTGCTCAATTCCAGATGGTGTATACTTTTGGCCATACATTGCATGCAAAAAAGCTTGATTTTTCAACTAGTCTTTCATATGTTTGATCTTTTTTGGTGTTACATGATCCTTTTATAGTTTACTGATAACGTTTTTATGTGTCCTTACTTGCCCTAGTTTTTTCTGGCTACAAATCTAAGCTACTTTGGTAGAAACTCTTAGGTTTGGAAATTTGGAAAACTTCTTTAATTATCAAGCAATCATAAAACTATTTCCATCAGCTTCTAAACCAAAATCTTTCCGTAATTACTTAAGAAGATTGTGAGCTGTGATGTCTTTACAATTAAATTCCATGGCTGTCATCATAAGCAAGTGCAAGTTTAGTGCAGTAGGAGCAGTTTGGAAGACTGGAGGAAGGGCTGCCAAGACCCTGACAGCTGCGCTCTAAGCAGTTTGAGCAGACTGAGTTCATAACAAGCCTGTTTGGTCCCTTGGAATGTATGTCCCTGATAGGCATCCAGTTGTTAGGGTCCAGGTGCAGGCCTGTACCATTATGGCTTTCCTAGGGATTGGTCAATGTTTAGTATAGAGAGAAAACAGAGCTGCTATTTCAGTTGGTTTCAGAAGGCACCTGTTATTCACGAAACACAGTCTGCTCTGTAGACTGGATCAACATGGGGCAAGCAGCAGCAGAGAATTCACTTTGGGAATCAACAACTTCTTCTGAACCAGAACATTAATGTGAATACAGGTTATAGCATTCTTATTTTTAAAATGGTTCCTGGAAAGATTATTCCTATACATGAGTTTGTATGATTTTCAACAATTTGTCAAACCAAGTTCTGGCAGAACTGGGAGCTGAAACATTAAAACTAAACTATGTTGCCTAAGCCCTTGCATTACATTGCAGTATGCCTGTGGAGCATACCTCTTCCTTTGGCATTAGAACTTTTTAGGTGCTTTTTTATCTACTTTTGACAAACAAACAGAACAGAGGGATGATGCAGGCTGTTTCTAGAAGAAAATGCAAGAATAAAGAAAACCATAAACAAAACTGTATGGGAGAGAGTACTAGTTAACAAGAAGCAATGGAAATAAATGGATCAACCAATATATGCTATGACCTTGAAAGGCTAGCCAAAGAAAACACTTAAGGACAAGTAATCTCTTCCCTTCCAACCAAGATTTCAGATACTACTTTGAAAACTAAATAATGTATTTTCTTCCTCAAATAAGAGGAATGTTGTCACCTGTCTATTTTCTTGAGAGCCCTACTGACTTAAGAGCACCTGAGTGAACAAGACTTTTTCAGTATCTTGTATGAGTTACGTTTCATTTAGCCCACTGTAAATACTCTGTCACACTGAAATTTTCTGTTTTTTCTGTCTTCCTGCACATCATAATCCACACTGGATTAGTGCCATGGATGTTTACAAATGTATACCTGTTAAAGCCCTTTTTAAAATCACTCAGTAACATTATTGCAATTCTTCTTTGCAGATTTATGAGGGAACTGCTCAGATTCAAAGGATGATCATAGCTCGTGAACATGTTGGCAAATTTAAGGCTTAAAGAAATGTATAAAGTGTGTTTGGTTCTGCTGTAGTGTTCTGAGTTTATATGGAAAAACATTTTAGTGCGTTTCTCAATAGAATTAAAAAGGGATGAAGAAAAAAAAGCCTTCAAAATATTATTATTCTGTTCATTATTAAGCACTGATTCTGTTCTCACTATAAGATAATCAGAATGTAATTTTTGACAGTCAATGCTG
Source organism: Erithacus rubecula (assembly GCF_903797595.1). Taxonomy (NCBI): domain Eukaryota; kingdom Metazoa; phylum Chordata; class Aves; order Passeriformes; family Muscicapidae; genus Erithacus; species Erithacus rubecula. The sequence continues at coordinate 102,451 of NC_136662.1, read as the reverse complement.
CATTTTATTAAAATATTTTTAAGAGAAGTATGGTTGGTTTGTATTCATTTTGCTTGTCATATCACTTACACGGGAATAACTAACCCAAAATACACTTTCTGAAGTAGGTTAATTAGCTGTATTTCAGTTTCTCTATGCCCTTGCCCCAAGCAGCTGAACAGCCCTTCCAGTTCACCAGCAGGAACGTCTGCATCACTATTGTCTTTGTGTCTGTCCTGAGGGTTTATGTACTGTCCAGCAGAAGCAGTTTCAGCTTGAGAGAATCAATGGCCTTCACACTCTGAAGCATGTACATATTAAGGATGAATCACTTCATGTGAAAATGTGTAGCTTTCCCTTATCTATTACTTACAATATGTTTTTTTATCTAAAATCTAGTATATTTAAATGCAGAATCACAGAGTACGCCAAGTTGGGAGGGACCCACAAGGACCAACTCCTAGCCCTGCACAAAAACCCCACCCTGCACCTGGGAGCATGGTTCAAATGCTGCTTGAGCTCTGGCAGCCTTGGAGCTGTGATCACGGCCATAGGGAGCCTATTCAGTACCTGACCACTCTCTGGGGGTAGAACCTTCCCATAATACCAAACCTAAGCCTCCTGCCTCAGCTCCAGCCATTCCTTTAGCCACTGACCATAAGACACGAGATCGTGTCTACCTCTCTTCCCTCACAAGGAAGTTGTAGACTGTGATGAGTCTCCCCTCCGACTCTTCATGCTGACCAGACCAAGTGACCTCTGCCTCTCCTCATACAGCTTCCCCACAAGGCCCTTCACTACCTTCATTGCCCTCCTTTGCATGATCTCTAATAGCTTCATGTCTTTCTTGTATATATAAACCTGTTCCTTTCCATCAATGTATTACTTAACTATGTTTGCAGCAAGAGCAGCGAAAAGAAAGAATTAGATTTTTTTTTTTTTTTAACCTTGGATAGACCCTTCTTGGCAATGCTGGCAGAATGGACATTCCCTGGAGTTCTCGAACAAATTACTGGATGCATGAGGCTGTACTGCATCCAGTTCTAGGCTCCCCTGTATAAGAAAGATGGGGACTTAAAGGAGGGAGTCTAGAACATGGGCATAAAAATATTAAGGGCCTGAAGCATCTGTCATGTGAGAAGAGGCTTCTTGGCCTGGACAAGAGAGTTTGGGTAATTTTATCTATGTGCATAAATACCTGATGGGATGCAATGAAGAGGAGGGAGCCAACCTCAGTAGTACCCACAGCCAGGACAAGAGACAATGGAGACAATATACATGACATTCCACTGGAACACAATTTATTTTATTAGTGTGAGAGGTGTCTTATGCTGGCAGAGGTGGTTCAGTCTCCATCTGACACATGAAACTCAACAGGGAGTGGTCTTGAACAACCTGCTCTAGGTAAGCATACTTGGTATAGGTGAGTTGTGCTCCATGATTTGAAGAGGTATGTTTAAATCTCAGTAATTCTATTAATTAATTTCCAATTTCCCTCCAAAATGTCTTTGCTCTGTCTGGTCTCTTTCATGTCTCATCTGAATTTAGTGCTGGATGGTACTATTACTGTCATCAGGTATAAGCTTTGCAATCATTACTTCTTAGGTAAGCTACCTGGAAGTTAGTTCTTTAAAGAAAGTTTAGTCTCTATAAATTACCGACTTTCCTCCAGGAAGACTCATAATGCAACGTCTTTGATACGCATTTGACATACATAATACATAGACCTTATTTTTGACTGTCCTATGCAACCCAGCATTATACATAATACTTGTTTGATGTTCCTGCCTGGTATAGTTCAAGGGGAACATGTGCCAGCACCAAGAGTTGGTAATCGTGAACATAATCACCCAAGACTGTTTTAATTAGGAAGCAAGAGAGACGGTTTTGAGCAAAACGACACTTGTCTTTTCCTGTTTTGCTTGTGACTAAATTATTGGATTTTCTTTTCTATAGAGCTGAGGAAGGAGACCGAAGTTATTCTAAATGCCGCCTTGTTTGCCGTGATGCAAGAAATTGCACAGGAGGAGTTAGTGTAGTTTAAATTTACTACCCGTTTCATAGCACAGTTCCTCGGCAGCACGCCACAGGACCGCCGCCCGCCCTCAGCGCTGCAGGGCCCCGCGCAGGCCGCGGCGCGGGCGGGCGGCGCCGCTCGGCTCCGCGCAGCCGCGGGCGGGCACAGCGAGGCCGCGCCGCCGCCGCCTGCCCTGGGCCTCTTCCTGTGCTGCGGGGACCATGGTGAGTGCCCTCCGTGCTGCGGCTCGTCTCGCCTGCGCGAACGCGTTGCCTTCTAGCGCGCGACTGTACTCGCCTTGGAGGAACGCGCGTCGCAGTGGGGCCGCTCGGGGGACGGGCTGGCACTCGTCTCTGCAGCGGCCCCGGGAGCGAGCGGGCCGGGCCGGGCCTCGCGGGGCCGTGGGAGCGCGGGGCGGCACGGCCGGGCCCGGGGAAGGGCTCCTGCGTCCGGCACTTCGGGTTATTCTTGTCGAGCTGGTGTTATTTCTTAGCTTTATTGCAAGGTTTGGTTCGCAGCCTTCCCCGGGGAAGGGTTTAGCTGTGCTGAACAGTGATGGCGTGAGATTCGCAACCTGACCTGGCCTCAGAATATTGAAGAGATCTTTGGTTTTTTTCCCCAGAGTCACAGTCACCGGTGTTGGCTATATTATACCAAGTTGCTAAAACGTTTTGACCTAACATTGCGACTGACTTTTTGGTGCTTTTGACAGGGGACACCGCAAAAGGATGTTATAATAAAACCGGATGCCCCAAGCACATTACTTTCAGAAAAGCATGCGGATTATATAGCTTCATATGGAACAAAGAAAGATGATTATGTAGGTATCAGTTTGTTACAGTACAGCTGTGGTTTTGTTAACAGTAATAACCTTTATTTATTGGCTCAGAGTTAAAGGTTAGATGTATGTTGACAAGCTAATTGTTTTTTGCCCTGCAATCCAAAATATAAAATAAAGGTGCCTTTAATTTCTCAAGGTCTGTGATGAGTCTTGGCATGTATTATCTGACTATAAATTTGAAGATTATCATTTTAGCTCTATAATTACTCTGAGACCTGAGAAACAAGCTACTAGTTTCTTCATCCACTAGAATGCACAAATAGAATTGCATTTGCGTGTTACTCTTTTGATGGGACAACTTATATCAATTGTATAGTCATAAGTGGTCTGATGTAGCCCTCAACAATGGAATTCCACTTCCAGCAGGTGAAAATTGTCAGTAACAGCTTATGTGAAGAAAAATTGCAGTTACCTTTACTGTTCATAAAAGCACGCCAAGCTCTGCTGCTTTTGATTGTACTGCATGTGAAAAATAATGTTTATGTAGTGTAGTGATGTAATCGGTGTAAGAGAACTTATTATAAAACTTCACTTACTAGTGCAACTTCAAATCGTGAGAGCTTTAGCACTTGGAAATAATAGACTTGTTATTTTTTGAGACTAGTTGGGGTGGCAATTTGAGGGCTTCTTTGAATGCCAAGATAATAGATGATCTGAAGTGAATTAGCACACAACTACTTGTTTGCGCCTAATTTGACATTGAGCTTGATGCTTTGAGCTAGAAAAATACAGGGAGGAAGGGAGTGCAGTATGTGTTGATATCTACATAGGCACTTTCCTGTATGTATGAGTGTATATCTACACACATATATGATGTATGGAATGTCTGTGAGTGGCTGGCGTGTAGTTGCTAAATGGATGGAAGATGGTTGACTAACTGGAAGCTGTTTGTGAAAGTTTAATATATTTTCATTGCGCTATATAGATGGTGTGCTTATCTGATCAAGAACTAAAATAATGCACTGTTTAGGAATACTGTATGTCGGAGTATTTGAGGATGAGTGGTGTGTACTGGGGATTGACAGCAATGGATCTCATGGGGCAGCTGCACCGAATGAACAAAGAAGAAATTCTATCATTCATCAAATCGTGTCAACATGAATGTGGTGGAATAAGTGCCAGCATAGGTCATGATCCTCATCTTCTGTATACCCTCAGTGCTGTCCAAGTAAGTGTAGCAGGGTAATTTTAGAAAAAACTGTTTGTGATTAAGATTTTGATGGTTGCGGATTTATGAACCAGTTACTGTTGGAAGTCCATGGCAAAAATTATTTCAGGATCTTATTTAAAAAAAAATAATAACCTAATGGACAAAACTGTAGGGTTTAGCTGTATCACTTTCTAAAAATTGTTGTATTTGAGAATGTTTTACTTCTAAAACATGAAGTCAGATGGGGCTCAGAATCAGTATTGCTGTTTTTACATGAAATTGTTCATACAGATTTGCTGGTTTGGAAAATTGTATTCCCTACTATAACCTTTCTTTTTCTTCCAGAATATATTGGCTGTACAGTTGGTGCATAGTCGTTATTTAAGAAGTAATATATAATCATAATTTAAGAATTTTTTTTTGTCTTAAATTATTGCTTCTATTGGTTCTATTAGTTATATTTTAAAAATGTAAATGTAAATAAAAATAATAACTTGAAACTAGTAATTGTTGGCAAGTTTGTACTGTAAATGGAATTAGTAACTAGCATCTTAACGTACACATATCCAAGTAGCCACAGTGCAAAACTACAAATTGGTACATCGAAGGTGTCATTGTCCCATTACATTATTAACAATAATCAAATCTTTGTTCTGCATTTTGCTAACATAAAACAAATAAACCTGGTTATGCTTTTGAAAGAGAACTCAATACTGGAAAGCAACAAAGCATGAAAGAGTTCTGTTTGAATTATTTGTATCTCCATTTGAGAATGTCCTAAAGTTTTTAGACAGAGATAATCTACAGTGCAGAGATTAACTACTACAGTGGAAAAAAAAGTTTAATAAACTTTACCAAACAGTATTCAGAGTTAATTAAATCAAGACTTTTATAAATCCTTTTTTTTTGGTTAAGAAATAGACTTTAAAGATTTTTGCTTCTCTCTGATTGTTACTGTGTCCTTTTTTTTCTCCTCTCAGATTCTGATCTTGTATGATAGTCTCCACGTAGTTGATGTAAATAAAATTGTTGAATATATACAGAGCTTGCAGAAAGAAGATGGATCATTTGCTGGAGATGAATGGGGTAATTTTTAGGTCTTTTAAATGTAGTGTCTAGGTTGACTTGTCTAGGTCTGTAAACTTAAGTTTCCTTGGATGGTCTTTTTGCACATGTATGTGAACAGTCTTATTTTCTGAGTCACGATAAAGAAGGACAGGACAGAATTAGGTTTCATTCCTTTCATAAATATTCTCAACTTCAGTTCCATTCTTGTACTAAGAATAGTGTTCAGTTCTTAAAGAAAAAAAAATGTATGGGCATTTTTAACTTAACAGTAGTCTGATATACTAGGTACACTGTTTCATAATCAATGTTCTATAGCTGCTATTTGATGGTAGTTAGTAATGATCTATATCCATGTCAACTGTGAAAGGATTTTTTCCCTGTGCGGGAGTGAGAAAAACTAGGTGTGTACTCGTGAACTTCTGTTAATACTGATTTTTATTTCTGGATATAAATTCTTTATGAACAAACATGGCATTTTTAATCTGTGGCGTAAATATTTAGTCACTCTAAAAGTATTTCTCACCATGGAAGACCTAAATTTTAAGAAAATCTACTGCATATCGTCTTCTTCAGGTAAAATTCTGCAACTGAGATCTTAGCAGTGTATGTATGCTACTGTAAATTATATGATATGTAGATGATATGCTATTTGCTAAATTGGTTCACAGTTTGCTGCGTTGTTTTTGCTGAAGCATTGTCACAAGTGTACTGATTACACAATGGATTGACATTATTTCCAAGAGGTGCAGCTGAAGGACTGGGTTCCCTGATGTAGGACAGAGCAGCAGATGTTTGCCTTATGTGTTTCAGCTTGTGAATTTCTTAAGAAACATAAGTTTGAACAAGAAACTGAATGTTTGCAGCTCAGTTCAATTTTAAATTGTGACTTCAAGAATTAATTGCCTGGAGTTTGTGCTACAAGAGTTAAAATGGACTTGTCAAACAATCATTCTGTTATAGGCATAGGGGGTTTGGTTTTTCTTCTTGGTCTGAATATGCAAAGGAAACCTTGTAACTTTAATTAGATTTCACCAAAAACAAGAAATGGCTCCTGCTTCTGGCCAGGTTTAAGGCAGAGCAAGAGTTGTCTGATTATTTTTGCATTATTTCCATTGCTCTGCAATTATCTGTAGAGCACTACAGATAAAATAAAACAGTTACTTGTAAATTACCACTAGCTGAATTGATTTGGACATACAGCTGTCCAGCTCTACATGAGTTGTTGACTTTTATGCATAGTGAAACATACACATCACTTAAATGGTAATGTGTATTTTCTAAATTACTTGGGAAATAATTGATAAGCTGGAAAATTAAATTGTTTGGGGGGGTTTAAGCTGATTTTTGTTTTTCGATGTAGAACCTGGGATTTTAACATTTTGTTCCGTATTTTCAATAGTGATTTAAATGTATGTTTTTTGAAAAAATAATCTTCTTTCATTCCTTACCCCCCACATTATAGGAGAAATAGATACAAGGTTCTCTTTCTGTGCTGCAGCAGCTCTTGCACTTCTGGTAAGTCCTAAACCATCACCTGCACAAGTAGGGAATTGACTAATACTGCTCTTTGGTACTGCTGAAGTTTCTGCAGAAGATCAGCTTGGTAGAATATCAAGTGCATTACTTATTTTCTGACTTGCAGGGAAAGCTGGATGCTATTGATGTGGGAAAAGCAGTAGAATTCGTTTTGTCCTGTATGAACTTTGATGGAGGATTTGGTTGTAGACCAGGTTCCGAATCACATGCAGGACAGGTGAGTTTCTCTTTGTATGGAAATATTTTAAATTAGCAAGCATCATATACTGCCTATACATGTTTCTTTACAACATGTATCAGTTATGACAATTGATGTACCTCTCGTTTCCCAAATGCCTGATTTTAGTATCTTAGTTAAAATAAATGAACAGATACGTAATCTAATCTGAGAAGGTGAGTCGAGACTTGAGAGTTTAGTTTAGGTAGGAAAAAAGATCATAACGGAACAGCTTTTAGGATTGTATTTCAGTCTTCACATAGCAATTTTGAAATTGTTAGCGTCAGAATTTTTAGAGAATTTTAAATGGGTGTCAGTGGAGAGAGTGGACAAGATTTATCACTACTTCTGACATAGATCATAATGAGACATAAAGGTCAATCATATAGTATGTTTGAGATTTATCAGCCAATGAACCCAAATAAAAATGAGACATGAATCTGTTACATGCAGGTAAAGATATTACAGAAGAAAGGCCTTATAAAATCAGGAATTATCTGCTCTGCGAAATTATCTTTCCCAACCTTGCATTAGTGTTTTATATTAGTAAAATACTACTGCTGTGTAATAAAATTGTGTTACTAGTACTTTTTGCAGAAGCAACTGTAACAGTAACATACTTTTCTGAAGGAAAAGTCTTTGAAACTAAAAGTTAAAATGTTAGCTTATTTTGTATTGTTTACATGACTGTATTGCTGCTTTGAGATCTTCCTGCATTTAGTCTGCTAATCTTACTTAGTTTTTAAATACACACAGAATTTATGTCTGTAATTTTAGATCTATTGTTGCACAGGATTTCTGGCTATAACAGACCAGTTACATCAAGTAAATGTTGACTTGCTGGGTTGGTGGCTTTGTGAACGTCAGTTACCTTCGGGAGGTCTCAACGGACGACCCGAGAAGGTATTGTGTGGCTTCTTTGTTCAAATCTCAATAGAGATGGGTTTTTCTGCAGCTGAACTACTTCTGCAAAATGTCATGACTTCTATAAAACAGTTAGTAAATTTTTCAAAGAAGTCAGGCCTTCATCCTGATACTTTCTTTTGTTACTAACACTTGTCATGCAGTCCTTAGCTATGCTTTGTTTGAGTCCTCAGTATAGGAAAGTACACATCCTGAAGCATGTCTTGCTGACCATTTGAACCATTATCCTGTTAAACTGGGTCTTTAATATTTTCTGACTTTGGGAATAATCTTTTCTATAGTATTTGTATAAAAATTACTGTTCTACTGGATGTAAATCCAGAGTGTCATAGTGTTCCACATCACACTAGAAATTTGTTTAACCTAGTATAATCTCTGCCAAATAGATAATCAACCAACAGATTCCCCTGCTTCCCCCCTGCCCCCAAAATACAAATAGTTGATATGAACTTCTTTTATTTCTTCTTGAAAAAAGTGTTGTGGTTTTTCAGCCTCTCTCACAGAAGGTGAAGTCTTTAAAAATCACATTTTTGTGGTCTTGTTTCTTGAAGAAGGGAAGAAGTTTGTAAAAGATAATGTCCCTTTTTGAAAAGAGACTGTCAAGAAACTCCTTTACTCTAAAGACACTCCTAAGTGTTGTGTCTCTGCAAGAGTATTATGATGGCACACCTGATAATGGTCAGAATTACCAGTAAAATTTGCAACATTATGTTTTAAACCAAATCAAATATTAATCTGCTTCTCTGCTTGCCAGTTACCTGATGTATGTTATTCATGGTGGGTGCTAGCTTCTTTGAAGATGATTGGTAGGATACAGTGGATTGACAGAGAGAAACTGCGCTGCTTTATTTTGGCTTGCCAGGATGAGGAAACTGGAGGATTTGCTGACAGACCAGGAGATATGGTAAGTAATATTTTTTCTGAATAAAATGCACATGGAAATTTCAACTTTAAGTTTCAACTTTGAGTGTAACTCAACTCATGGTCCAGGTGGGTTTTGCAAAAGCTGCAGTTTACTCTGAAGAAAGAGTAGGGTAGAATTGCCATTGAAGGTGTACCTGGGGAGCACATTCTCCACAATGCACTTGTATCCCCTGAGGAAGTCAGTTGCCATTCCTTACACAATCTGGTTCGGTTCGCATAACACATGCAACACAAACCATGTCTCGCAAGACCTTTTGGAAGTTCTGTGTAAAAACACTTTTTGGTGGTGGGTTTTCTGGTGGGTGTGTGGGGTTTTGGGGTTTAATATTTTGTTTTGTGAAATGATCTGCAAGCTAAATCCTGGTAAGTAGGTTAAGTAGTGTTCAATTATCTTGGTGGTTTTGTCTCATCTAAAGAAATAATGAGTTTTTATTAACAATTCCTATACAGTAACTTACTTTGCTAGCCCAGACACTCAATAAGTATGGTAGCTGGCATTTGTCTGGCAGAGGGAGGAAGAAGCTTTTGTGATAACATCATCAAGAGGCTGGTGGTATGGACTTTTTGCTCATTGAGAGAGCAGTTATGATTTAGCTGGTCTATTCTCTGGTTTCAAGAGGGAAGTAATTGATACTGTCCCAGTGAAATGGCAAATAAAGTTTGTATCTTCCAAGAGTGCTGGGCAGATAAAGTAAAAAGTATTATGAGACTTCATTGCAGTTCCTATCAAACACTTGGCTTATTTGTTTATAGTCTGGAGAGGTATTAGCTTTTCTTTGTTGCAGCTGCCCATGTCTGATCCCTTACCCACAAATGCATTAAAAAATAAAGTAACTTTTTTTTTTTTTTTTTTTTCAAGCAGCTACTCTATTCCCACTTTGAGGAGAAATCTAATAACTCTGACCTGTCATTTGGAAAGTGGTTTTGTGTTCTTAAAATAGGAAGAGCTTGTATTTCTAAGGAGCTTACAGGAAGACCTTTTCCCCTTTCAGAATTCTCCAAGAAAAGCCCAGAACTTGAACTCCAAATGTTTTTCTAGCTTTGAGTACTGAGATATTTGTGTCTTTTTGAAAGAGCAGCTCTGCAGAGCCTCTTCTCTATATCTAAGGAGAGCACCTTTGTGAGAATTTTTCTATGATATATTAGCAGTCATTTAATATTATTTTTACCTATCTTTGATTGCTGAAGTGTAGAAATTTCTACTCTTGTAGAAATGTTGATGCTCATGTTTTTTATTTATTCCCGCAGAAACTCATTCCTAATATTCCTTGTTTTGGGGGATTTTGTGTTTGGGTTGTTGTTTTCATTTGTTTGTTTTGTTGGGGGGAGAGGGGGTGGTGGTCATGTGGTTTTAGGAGTAGAACTTGGGGTGGTGGATTTTGTTTTTATTTATAGCTCTGGGAGGTTTTCTAGCAAAATAGATTGCTGCTTCCCTCCCAAGGTTTTTATACAGCACAGCTCTGTATTTGGAGACCATTAAAGAGCACTATGATGTTTTTGAAGAACAAATGGGGAATTTATGGAAGTGGTACCTGTAGATCAACCAGTTTACTTTAAAATGCTAATTATCTTTGCTTCTACTACACTGTGATATTGAATGCTAATAGACAAATGTGAGTGCTTTCTGTCTTAACTCAGAGTTGGAAATCGTCTTAGCAGCAGATAACTGACAAGCATTCCTGAGTAAATCATAGTATTGTCGATGCATGCTATGGAAATTGTCTTGCCTGTCAACACATGTTAGCACAAATGAAAGTTTATTCAGTTGTATTGTGTTTCCCAGCCATAGAGATTTTCAGTTTTCTTGGTGGCAAACAAAAGTTTCATTCCATACAAGTGAAAAACTGATTGATTTTGGAAACAGACACAAGCTTTCTTTTTTCTCTCAGGTGGATCCATTTCACACCTTATTTGGTATTGCTGGACTATCTTTATTAGGAGAAGAACAAATTAAGGATGTCAATCCTGTCTTTTGTATGCCAGAAGATGTCCTTCGAAGAATAAACGTACAGCCTGAGCTTATAAGCTAAGCCTTGTAGAGACAAAATGTTTGTATGACCAGTTACTTTGGTTTTACTGATTTATAATCTCATCTGTGAAACTGTTAGCATATTCTGCCTTCAGATGTGTTTACATCATGGAAGTAAAGCAATGGCTTTGCTGTGTTTGTCACTTTATAAATTGTATCAGAACAGGCTGGTTCTCATAATCTGAGTGTAACGTTCTTTGGTTGTATTTCAAGATGTGTAGAAATTTCAATTCTGGATCTAAATGTATGGGCCTTGGCTTTTTTTTTTTTTTTTTTTAATATAATATTAAAATCAAAGCTTGACTCTGAATGCTTAACTTTTCTATTCCTGTAATATCAACCATGCTATTGCTGGTCTTCATACAGGCCTCTTTTGATGGTGGATCATGCAAAGTACGCAAAAAACCCCAACAAAACACAATCCTACCTAAGCCATGCACTTAATACCACACATTTATGTATTTGATTCTTCCTGTTCACATTTACCATCACACTTCTGTACTGAGAAACAGCTGCTTTTTCTCACAGTAATTGATACCAGTAAAACCAAGTCATATGGTACCAGTAATTATGGTTCTTTTAAATATATAAATGTCTTCATTTATTGATGCGTCCCTTATACAAAATTCCACCGATACTCGAAATACAGCATACCTTGAATATGCATAGTGAAACTTGCAACATTAAACATTCTAGAGGTTTCTGTTGGACAGTGACTTATAATTCAACATAGAGTTGATTATAGATTTGTTGCTGGTTTGAAACCCTGATTTTGTAGCTTTTAAGACAGTAATTGTCAACACTTGATTATGGAGTAATTGAAAATAAAACTAACTGTGGAAATTACTTGTTCTCTGAAGGGTGAAATCCTCTTTGTCTTCACAGAAGTGCTAAAATTGCCTCTTAATTTACATTCCACACATGCTAGCTGAGACTGTATGATATTCCACTTGTAATATACAGTAAAAGGTAATTATGAAGGGGAGGAAGTCTTTGATAATCTCTGTACTTATGCTTAAGTAAGGCCTAAAGTTGTTTCATGTGTACTCAGCAGAGATAGCCACCCAAGATTTGGCCTGCACAGTTTTCATACTAGCAGAACTATATATTAATGTGCAGTCATTTAAAATAAAAACCCAAACTCATTGAATAGAAAATTTGTTTAGGCTACAATATTGGAGATTCATGTAATAATAGTAAAGACTACTCTAGCCATGACCAGCTCTTGAGCAAACTTCAGCCACAGTAACGGAAGTGCCTTCCAGAACTTTAGAAGTAAAGGCTTTATCTTGAGTACAGCAAAACATCCCAAAGTCCAGTTTGTATCATTCTCGTAGTTCTGCAGGAAAAGAATACCTCAAGCAGGAGAGGGCTATAAAACTATACATTTCCTAACACCTGAAAGGACCAAGAACCAACCTTAGAAGCGGCCTATTCCTTCTCCCAGATTTCATATTCCCCCCTCACACATCCACCACCATCCTGAAAAGCAGTCTCTTCCTGCTTCTGTCAACTCTGAAATCCCACATGACTGTTTTACCACAACTACAGACCTTGCATCAACTTTCTTCTACCAAAAAGTTAACTCTTAAATTATCAGAACTCTGACAGATCTCGAGTGTGATAGGCTACTCTCTGTCTGTTGTAGCCTTGCCAGCATCTCCTGATTCTGAATTCTAGGTCAAGGCATCTTTCATTGTCCCAAAACAGTGCATCTCATGCAGAATTTTAAAGGACAAAAATCAAACCCACAGTATAGCCTCAAACTTTTGAGCAAATCTTGAACCAAACCTTCCTTCAGAATATCCAGAGAGATCTGGGTCCCTTGCAGTGGTAACTTTGTTCAGAAATAGCTCAGCATTTGAATTATGCCAATGGAGGTAAGAGGAATGGCACAGTGGGTCATGTGGAATAGGTGAATGCTTATGGGCATAGTGGACATCATGTCTCTTTGGTTTTTTGGGCGCCACAGGAAATGCTGTGCAACATTTGAGTGAAGTATTGTCCGCTACTGAGGACTACTTTTGTGGAAGAGGTCAGTGTTGGCTGGGAAGGCCTTCAGCCCTGTGTTTTTGCTAATGATGAAGAAGCACCTACCTGCTGATGGCAACAGCATGCCAGTTAAATCGATGTTGTCCTTCTCGAGCATGGATTCTGATGCGCAGCCCTCTGAAAGCAAAATTGAGGGGCCAGAAGTCTGCGGGGTAAAGTGGAGAGACTGCAGAGTGGGACGGGCGAGGTGCTTAAATCAGTGCAGTGGTGAGGGGCGTTTAGGATCAGTCATGTTTTGGTGCTGATAACAGGTGTGGCATTCATTGCACATGAGGCGAGCATGTGCTGTGCACAGCAGTTCCCGCCCGTGTTCGGCCTCGTCCGGCGGCATCTTTCCAGATACATTGTTTTTTCTGCGTGTGGCAGTCTCCCACATTACGGTCACGTCTCGTTACGTGCAGCCCGCGTGCGCTCGGGGTAAATCTGCACAAGCTCAGGGCTCTCCCGGTACTGCGGCCCCACTGGGCCCTGCCCCACCGCGCCTCACGCCACTGCGGGCCGGACCGGCCGTGCCAGCCGCCCGCCCTCCGCTCTCGGCCCGGAATCCCGCGCCGCCCCTGCTCGGCGCGGCCCGCTGCGGCAGGCCCCAGGCACGGGCCGGGCCGAGGCCGGGGCGCTTCTGCGGGGCGGTTCCGCGGGGCGGGGCTGTGTAGGGGGGCGGGGGCGCCCCGTCTGCCGCCTTTCCGTGGCAAAAGTGGCCCTTGGGCGCGGGAGCGCTTCCGGGGCAGCGTCGTCACCGTCATCCTCACCGTCATTCTTAGCGTCATCCTCCCCGGCATCGTCGTGATCACCGTCATCATGACAACGCTCCGCGCCTTCACCTGCGACGACCTCTTCCGATTCAACAACATGTGAGCGCCGGCTGTCCCCTCTCCCTGCCCCCGAGCTCCTGCGCGCTTCCCCGCCGCGCGGGGTCCTCGGGATGGCCCGCCGGCCGGGCGGGCCAGGGCCCGGGCCCGGGGTGATCGCCGCACTCTCTCCCCCCACAGCAATCTGGACCCGCTGACCGAGACCGTATCCTTCCCTCCGGGGCGCGGGGTCGGGTGCGGGCGGCGCAGCCGCGGCGGCCGCAGTTGCTCCTTAACCCAGCGCGCAGTACGGGATTCCGTTCTACTTGCAGTACCTCGCCCACTGGCCCGAGTATTTCATCGTCGCCGAGGCGCCCGGCGGGGAGCTGATGGGTTACAGTGAGTGCCGGGTGTTCCGGCGGTAACGTCTCCCTTCGTTGCCTATCTCGGGGATTATAACGCGGGAGCTTTTCTTACTCTTCGCGTTTACCAAATGTTCGACATGGAAGAGGAACGTTGCGTTGCATCTTCCCGTGTCTTAAATGTCCTAGGGTATAATGCAGGATTCATGGCCGTAGCTTCCAGTTTGATGTTCCTAGCGCAACGGGGAGCCTTAGCTATGGTAACATCCAGCTTTATTCGGTGAATGGGTATTTCTTTAATCTGAAATTAAGTCCCTACACTCCCTACACACAGTGCGTAAAAGTGCTGGGCTTGTGTTTTGCATTTCCCTGTACTGGAAAGCTCTGTGCCAGGATGTAATTTGCTGTGGAATATTTGTGTTTTTCAGAAATCATGCCAAAGAGAGCTGGCAGGAGGCGGGGTGGAGCAGAGTAATGGTTTTTGCAGGGACCCAGGAAATAAAAGTATTTGACATGCTAAAGCTGAAAAAATGTGTGGTGTATAGAATGTTTCTCTGTACTCACCATAGTTGTTGCATATTGGCAATGACTGTGATATCTATATCTATGTCTATATAAGTATATCTAAAAGATATATTGGAAGTGTGAATGTTTATTAATGAACTGACATTGGATTGGCCCAGTGTAGAGAGGAGGGAAACTAGAAAAAAAACACCATCCCTACCTCCACTCCTTTTCTTTTTTTTTTTTGTTTTTTGTTTTTTGTTTTTTGGGTTTTTTTTCCTTTTTTCCACCTTGAACACATCATGTTTGTAGGGCCTTAGCTTTCTATTGCCAGATTGGTAAAGCGTCCTAAGCTCTATTCCCCCATAATCTCCAAAAGTCTCAAATAGTTACTGGAATGGTAGTTTTGGGTTTCTAGCCCTCTGTTCGTCCTCTGTTTTAGTCAGAGATTAAATTTTGGTTCAGTAAAAGATTTGTGAGAATTGCTTAATATTTGCATTTAAAAATCACCTCAAGCAAGGAATTTGCAAAATTCTTGGGTGTTTGTTTACACTAGTCAAGAAACTGCTGTAATATTTGATCAAAATAACATTTTTAGTGGCTGCTGAATCATAGACAGAAAAGGTAGACATCCCTGTTTTAGTCTCTGCAACAACCATTGTACTGTGTGTTTATCCATGGTTTATTCCTCTTATGAAGTTGTCTGGCTACAGGCACTGCATTACCCCAGAGGCGCTGCTGTGCTGATGCTCTGTGTGTTCACAGTTATGGGCAAAGCCGAAGGCTCTGTGGCTAGGGAAGAATGGCATGGACATGTTACTGCTCTCTCTGTTGCACCAGAATTTCGACGGCTGGGTTTGGCTGCTAAGTTGATGGAGCTCCTGGAAGAAATTTCAGAAAAGTGAGTAGTATGTCTGTCTTTAAGTTTATCTTTTAAAGTAATATTTTAAAGTAGTATTTCTACAGACACCTGTCCCTGGTTTATGTGGTAGAACTTTGGTTTACGTGGTGTTTTGATTTTATAAAATTTCTCATAGTTGGAGAAAAAGAGTTATGAAAGTTGCTTAGCAGTTTAAAATCTCAGGGTGTCTGTGAAAGTTAACATGCCAGAGTGAGAAGGACATAGCCTGAATTCCAGTAGAGATACTGTGTAGAAGAACATTTCTTGGCAGGAAAAGAGCTTTGGGAAATGTCAGCACTGTTTCCTGTAGGGCCCCTCCAATATACATGTTCAGTAACTGTGGGCTATGTGCAATGCACTCAGACACAATCCTGAAAAAATTTTCTACTGCAGACAGTATCTCAGTTTACTTGCCATCCCGTGCTTGGTAACTTGTACCTGAGAAAATTTAGTTTAGTGTAAGATGAACCCACTGGGAAATGTCCTTAACTGATTTTGGTAGAGCAACTCCACTTTGGTTGGTGAAATTGGAGAATAGTATGATGTATTGAAAAAGTTGCCTTGTGAAATTAAGGGTCTGTCATCTCCTGTTAAGTAACTGAATTTTGTGAGTGATTCCACTCCTTCTAATCCAGGCAATGTAAAATGTGGATACTTTTTTAATCATATCTCATGGATTTAGGCCAGTGGGAGCATTTAGCATGTCCTGTTCTTTCTCTTCAAATTTCTGAGCCCACCGATTGGTGTAGAAGGGCTGTGTGACAAAAATAAAATGAAATCCGTGTCTGTATTTGAATTTTCCATTGGTAAAGGAGTGTATCTGTTATTACATTACATTACATGAAAGATGTTTGATTAGCATACTGCATTAGACTTGCTTTGGTTTCATTACAATTTATGGGTTATTACTTAGAAATACATTTTCCTACTATTTCTTTAATGTGGTTTTGTTTTGTTTGTTTTTTTCTTCCCCTCCTAAAGAAAGGGTGGATTTTTTGTCGATCTCTTTGTGAGAGTATCAAATCAGGTTGCTGTAAATATGTATAAGCAACTAGGCTACAGTGTGTACCGGACAGTCTTAGAGTACTACTCAGCTAGCAGTGGGGAGCCAGATGAAGATGCTTATGGTAAGTTCATGCTCAGTCCCAAATTGAATGGAACGATTCTCTTGTTGAGGGTTCCTGGGCTTGTTTGTAAGACAATTATTATTTTTTTGGCTTGTGAAACAGTTTCAGACAGTTGCAGGTTAATGGCATTTATGTATCCTCCTTTAGGTAACTTTTCTTACTTAAGATTATATCAGTTACAAAACTTAATCTTGTCATTTACACATTTTGTACCCTCTCTGGCAAAATCAACTGCAGAACAAGAATAAACAAGAAGGAATGTCAGTACTTTCTTCCTTTCATCCCACAACAGAGACTGTTTTTCTCACATGTCTGCCTATAAATTAACAATTGGCAGTGTTCAACAATGACAGAGAATTGTGTGACATTTTCAATTTAAAAAGGAAGGAATGTGGAAATTCGAGCATGTTAATTATGTTAACAAAAGTGAACAATCAGGTGCATCCTCTTTCCAGATCCTTTTTAAAATTATCCTCCCAAAGGCTTACATGGCCAGACTGCTTATAATTTCTGTTCTTGAGCTATTTATTTGTTATGTAGGAGTATTGTGGAATACAAGGGCTAGGATAGACACCTACTGTCTACACCTACACATTGCTGCAAGTGACTTAAATCATATATTTGTCCCCTTAGCCTGTCATTTTCTTTCCACTCAGCTGAGTTTCATGCGGTGTTTTATATCAGTTACTATCATTGCCATTGACACTAAGGACATTAGTGTGTCCTGAAGAGAGTAGTCAAGATGATGGGAGGTCTTGGCAAGATTTAGGAGGAGCAGCTGATGTCCATGAGTTTGTTCCACTTGGAGAAGAGAAAGCTGAGACATGTCCTCATCATAGTGTATAGAGGACAGCAGAGGGGAGTGTTGATCTCCTCTCTCCGGTGACCAGTGACATGGCAGGAGGAGATGGAGCAAAGCTGTGTCAGGGAATGTTCAAACTGGTTGTTAGAAGGCTCTTCACTGAGACAGTGGTTGATAACTGCAGTGGTCTCTCCAGGGAAAGGGTCATGACACCAAGCCCATCAGAGTTCAAGGAATATCTGCACAATGCTCTTGATCATACAGTATAATTTTAGGTAGCACTATGTGGAGCAGAGAGTTGGATCCTTATGGGCCCCTTCCAACTTGAGATAGTCTCATGATTCTAGGAATTTTTTTTGATTAAAAATTATCTTATTTTAATGGAGAATTCATTTAACATGGCCTTTTACAATGACTGCATTGCTATTGCAACATTTTTCCTTTTGCTGTAGATATGAGAAAAGCTCTTTCCAGAGATACAGAGAAGAAATCAGTTATACCTCTGCCTCATCCTGTGAGGCCAGAAGACATCGAGTAACCTTGAGCTGTGGTTCTCAAGCAGTTTACTAAGTGTCAGGTTCCACCTCCTATAACCCCCAACAAGTCATGGATAAGAAGTTTTTGGCCAGATTTTTTTGCCATGAAATACTAAAAAGCAGTATTGAGAAGCTGACTAACACTGCTTCTATTGGTAATGGCTGTATACTGCCACACTTTGTTATTTTTCCTTTCACATATTGGAGATTTGGAGATTATTAAAATGGAATTACCTCCTGTATGGTCTTTTCTTGATTTTCTTTGAAACCAAAATACCTGAATTCAGTAAGAGTAAAAACTCTTGAAATGCATCTCTTCATGACCACTGAAGATGCTGCACAATTCCCAAAAAATTTAGCACCACTGGAGCCCTAAGCGGGTCGCCTGGGACCGGTGCCACATCCCCCTCAGTCCCAGCAGCTCCAGCTGGGTTGGGTGGTGGGAAGCTGCTGCCCTGCTGGCCACAGAACTCGTGGCACAGGTTTGTGGGAGCCAGGGATGGAGAAGCAGCAGGCTGCTACTTCCATCTGGCACAAGATGGATCTGTCTCCCAGCCGGAGCTCCTCAGCAAAACACATCCCAGGGATGGGAACACAATGGTGGGCACTGGGATGCCCTGACAGGATGGGCACAGATAAAGCTCTCGTCTCAGCTCCTCAGTGATGGGCTGTTCTGAACAGGCACCTGAGATCCGTCACCCCAGACAGATCCCACCAACACCCCAGAAACACCTCAAGAAACCAGCTGGCACGTGGGAATGTCAGCATGTTGTGTTTGTGGAGGGAACAATTCACAGTGCCAACCTCTCAGAGCTCCCACACACTCACCCAAGTGTGTACTACCCACCCTGAATCCCTTTCTTTTCAGCCTGATGACATCACACAACAGCAGTGTTAAAGCCAAGGGAATCTTCCCTCACAAAAATTAAATCCCAAGCAATAGCCCTTGGAGATGCCTTAAAACATAAGTTCAATAGTAAATGCTCCACTTGATGGCTGCTCCATTTCCTTTCAGCTCTGAGTAAATGACTAGTGTATCTTATGTAATCTGTGCCTATGTTCTGTCATTTGTGTCCACCTTTCTTACCTTTGTCACATTTGGATGCTTTATCAGCATCCTTCCAAGCCATGGTAGCCAGACTCTGCTCGCGACAGGTCCCGACAGGGTTCGTGCTGCTGCTTGCTGAATTTGGGGAAATTTGGGAGATTTTGGGGTGTTTAGGGGGGGGTTTAAAAGATTTTTTTAAAGAGTTCTTAGATTTTACTGGGGGAATTTTGGGGTTATTTTGGGGGTGGGGGGGTTTAGGGGTTCTAAAAAGCATTTTTGGAGGAATTTTGGGATATTTTTTTGATTTTAAAAGGTTTTTTAAGGAAATTTTAAAGGGTTTTTGGGGATTTTCAGGGGTTTTTTTAAGGGGATTTTAAAGAGTATTTTTGGGGGATTTTGGGGGGTGCTAAAATAATTTTTAAAGGGTTTTTTTGGGTTTTATTGGGGGAATTTTGGGGTTATTTTGGGGGGGTTAGGGGCTTTTTGGAGGAATTTGGGGAATTTTTTTGGGATTTTAAAGGGTTTTTTTAGGGAATTTTAAAGGGTTTTGGGGTATTTTTTAGTGGTTTTTTTAGGGATTTTAAAGAGGGTTTGGAGTATTTGGGGGATTTTGAAGGTTTTTTTAATGGGATTTTAAAGAGGGCAGGATCATTGGCTTTGCATGGGCAAAGGTACTGCACATTTTCCATCTAGGAAAAGAGTTAGGGAACTATTTTAAAACATAGTCTCATCACTGTGAGCCCTGAAAGCCTCCTGAGCTGTTCTCATACAGACCTAACTTGTTTGGTCAAAAAAATCTTGGTTTTGTTTGGACAAAAAGATTTTATTACTGTGTGCAAAGTTATGGGGAAGATTTATTCAACATCTCTCAGTGGGATATTAAAGCTCTGCTTTCCCTTTTCTTGAACAGTCTGAGACACATTATTACTTTACATCATTTTTATTACAGGCTTTTTAAACTTTTTGAAGAACCAGAAAGACTGTTTGTGCATATGTGTGTCATTAATGTCCATCCTCTCTCCAGTGTAGTATGGGAAAAAGGCTGCAGTGCTTCCTACAAGGGACTGTAAGTGCAAATAACGAAGAGCCAGAGGTTTAGTCATGATGATTTGCTATTTCTTAAAATAACCTGATTGATTTCATGATAGCAAAACCGGTACAAATAGAAGACTGAACTTGGGAATCATTATGGTCATCTTGGGTTTAAAAAGCTTTAATGGGGTTTGGAGACATTTATATCAGACCTGGTTTATTTTTATTCCCCTTTTATTAAATAAAAAAAAAAAAAAACAACCCTGATCTGTCACTGCTGCTGTGATGTGTGACAAAAGGCCATCTTCCTCCACTTGGAAGAGGTGAGAAATGGAGCTAAACCCCAAAGGATTTTCTGCTCACTGATTGTACCTGAGTTTTAGTGGGAATTCTCTGCAAAATCTGATCAATTGTTCTTGGCTGTGGCCGTGAGGGGAGTCAAACATGCCAGCCCAGATCTCCAAACATGCAGTGCCAGAAGGAGAACCTTTGAAATATAAACCTGGATTTATTCAATGACTCACGGGTGCCTGCTGGGCCCAGGTCCTCTGTACAAACACTGTGCAGGGAAAAGACAGGACTGCACATTCCTTGTGATAGGAATTGAGTTTTGGGGGGCTAAATAAAAAGGAGATGCAAAGGAGGGAATTGCTTCTACCTGTAAATATTCTTGTCCTAAAGGAGCTCTGTCCAGTCTGACTACTGGCCAGTTCTCCTCCCTGACTGTCCCCTATCTTGGTGAGATATATTAAAGATATAAATATGAAAAATATAAATAGAAACATATATTTAAGTATTGTTTAAAATAAAGGGTTTTTTTGTTTGTATTTAGTTAGAGGTAGGGCTTTTAAATAAATAATACTAAAATTAGAAACATACAAATATATAATATATCAAGATATAGATATACATAAAATAGAAAAAATATTAGCAATATAAAGATTATGTATATGATAAATCATAAAAATAATATTGTACATATGACACTCTTCTATCCGTGCCTGAGAAAAAGGTTTTACCTCCCGTAGAAAACCAGGAGAAGCACAATGGCAGATTTCCACAATCACTAAGCATTAAATAAGGGCTTCAAAAGAGAAATCTGGGCAGCAGTAACTGCAAGAGCACTTGGCTTCAGTCTAACAGGCAAGCCTCAGAACAGCTCTTCACCTTTAGTGCTGCAGAGGTACTTCCAAGACAGTCACTAGAGGTCAGACATCCAAGTCTTATCACCTTTATCTGTGCTGTGAAGATTGCCAGCTCTTAAGGCCAGCAGATCCTGCACAGGGAATGTGGCTCCTGCATCACTGGCAGGGCTCAGAGGTGCCTTTACCTGTGGAAGGTTGGCTGAAACCATCCAGGTCTCTGCACTGCAAATACACGTGAACGAGCGGAAGAAAGCTCTCCATGTGCTTCCTCAGGTACTTCCCAGTGGCACTGCTCAGACCCCAGAGCTCCAACCGCAGCAGGTGAGTCCTGGAGTGCTGGATCAGCATGGCCACAATGGCCAGGGAGTTGTGTGAGCACTGGGCAAGACAGTGAGCCTGCACCTCGACACCACCTGCGAGAGCCAGGACTGGCTCACTCTGGAGAGCCTGAAGGAAAACTCGCTCCAAATCTTTGCTGGCCGATGCTGACATCAATTTCCCCAAAGCCTGAACGTGCTCTGCGGACAGCAGAAGTTCTCCTTGCTGGGGATGTCTTTGGTAGCTGTCTGTAAGGAGCTGCACCAAGATTTGTCCATAGAAGCTTAACTGTTTCCCTATTTTAGGGGATTTTTCAGATTTCTGACAAGTCAAGCTGTTCTCAGGAAGTTGCAGCATGGTTAAAGTGATCTCCTTCAGCTGGGCTGCAGTCATGTACATGTGCAGCTGGTGAGAGTTCCAGGCTTCTGTCCTGCCCCACAGTCAGCAGCTCTTCCCGGACACTCTTGGTGACGGCTTTGAAATACTTGGACAAGACGTGTCTGTGATCCCTCATGATGCTCTGCAGGGCGGGGGTGCCTGATTTCAGCAGCTGGAGCACCCCAGAATTGAGGTGAGCTGACAGGAGCTTCACAGGGACAGGGTTCAGACCAGGCTGAGGAACAGAGCGCAGCTCCAACGCCAGGAACCAGCTCTCCAGTGTAGGCTGTCTGAAAATCAAGGTGAGTGTATCCTCCAGGGTCTGTAACACACAGAGGTAACAGTGTCACTGAATGGGTAAAATGGTGCAGGGTAAAAAATAAACTCATTCATCTGCCTGTTTTCCACAGTTTATCAGTTACACTCACTGAACATGAAATTGTCTACTCGCTGGCCAGAGGATAAACAATATTAATGAATTACAAGCACATGAATATCATTCTCCCAACATTTATGCTGTGGGATTTATGCTGTTATACTGAACACTCTGGACATGTCTGAGCTCATCTGCAGAGGAAAACTGAGTATTCTGGGGTTCATCTACACACTCTAATCTCCACAAATTCACAGAACAGATGAAAGGAGGAAAATTCCCTCCTCAGGTACATAATTTTCAATAAGGCTTTACACAGGGCTGAGGGAATACATTTTTTTCTGCAAAGATGATCTCATTTGGGACTTCTCCTGACATGTTCCAGCTCAGGGTGGCACTGTGGGTGATGCAGCTGGGTCACATCTCCACACAGTAGTTTAGCAACCTCACGCTCTACATTCCTAAATTCTCCTCCAAGAGCTTAACAACAGCTCTCTGATCAGCCAAACTATTCCCTAGAGAATCAGCCAAATCCAAGTTTACTAACAGGTACCTCTGTGTGCAGAGATTTGGTACCTTATCATTTGAAGACACTTCTGTCATCAGAGGCTCCTCATCCACAAAGAGATCCCATCAGCCTGACGCTCTTCCTGTTCCTGCTGCTGCTCCGGCTTTATTTGATTGCCCCGGCACAACAGGATGCTCAGCAGGTCCACACAGAGGTCAGCAAGCTGAGGACCCAAGGTTTTACCAAGCTATGAAAATAAAGACATCTTGGAAGTGTAGAAAAGAGGATGGGAGCAGAAGGGTACTTAAACAACAGGAATAGGAGTTAATGAAGAACTACATAGACAACAGCCTCTTCTGGGGGAAGGAACCACTTCCCTATGTAGAAACTTGATTCTAAGAGAAGTCTCAGGTTGCCAAATAAACAGTGATAGAATTTTATTTATATTGTGACATTTGGAGGTACACAGACCAGTGAATTTTACTCTCTGCAAAGGCTTCTTAGGGAGACCCAGGAGCTGGATTAAAATCTCGAGTTTATTTGCACTCACACCAATCAGCAAGGTGACCCATGCAAAGTAAATGCAAAGCTCCTCAATAATAAGAACTGGCATTTGTTTACAAATTACATGCAGTTTTGTACAGTGCTGTGCAACCTCAGAGACAAGTACAGAAAAAAAGAGCTACAGAACTGGAACCTAAATTTTAACAGCTAAGTAATTTGTACCTTCTGCATGAAAATAAACCAAACATAACCACAATATTATTACAATATTGCTCTTACAGTGCTGAAGTTCTCCACTGTGGATTTCAGGTATAACAGCACGTGCTTTACTCCTAACAAAAGCTGGTCAGGTGGGAGCCAGAAAGCCAATTTTGTCTGAACACCACCTTCTAGTAGGGTATTGCTAAAGAGAGCCTATGAGAGAGGAAGCAAAGTGGTAAATACAGAATCCAGGGGCACAGCAGGTTCTTCGTCTACCTCCTTGTAATTTTTAAATTGTTTAAAGTGAAAAAAAAAAGCATAAGAGAAAAACAGTGATGCATATGAAACAAAAATCTCCTCAGCTACCCATGTTTTGAGATGAGCTGTGGGCTGAACCCAGGGCAAAGCTCCAGGAGCACAAGTGTGCAGTCCTGCTAGAACAGAGCCATCCAGCAGTGCCCCCAGGGAATCTGTAGTGTTCACTGCTGGCCTTAGAGAAAAACACCAAACCCAGCCCGGGGGGCCTGTGATCCCCAACCCAGCCAGGGGCAACTCCAGGCACTCTGAACTGAGGCCACTGTATGCACCAGGCTCTGCTGTGCCCGGTGAGGAACCTGTGTACGACCCACCCCTGAGCCCTGAGCCACCTCCCAAACACCACAGAGACCTCTTGTGTCATCAGAGAAAAGCCCTGCAGCAAATCTGTGTCTAACATGATCAACAAGAAATACAGAATTAGCTCGATATAGAAATGCTCTTTCTGATGGAAATGTGACCTCTATAAACTGTGAGGGTTTGATAGGAATACTGGCTCAAGAATTCAGTGGCTTCATACCACAGGTTCCTGAGATTGCTTGGGTATCCAGAGTTTATAGTACTGGTTAAACTGGTAGAGCTGAGGATACTTAGCAACTTTCAGGGACTCAAGATCTTTATCATAGAGTTGGAGCATCAAGCAGAGAGCAAGAGATTCTCTCTGAGAGAGCAGGAGCTCAGTGAAAACAGCAACAAGGTACTCCACTATGTGTGTTCTTAGAAAAGCAAAACCAAATTTAGCTATTGACCTGAGCAGACACTGGGGCAACCCTCCTTACCTTGGGCCTTGGCAGCAGCCCACAGAGCATCATTCAGAAAAGTACTGAGTAAGATCAAGAAGTGTTAGACAAGAGTTCCTGACCACTGAGGAACCTGAAAAATCCTCCACACATTAGTTCCTGCTGAAGTAAATAACCCATCCTCACTGTGCTGTGCCAAGCATGCTTGTATTTTAACAGGAAAAGCCCCCTGCCAAGCACCACCTTGGAGAAGAACTGATTTGTACTGGGGGGCACACCCCAGTTAACATGTACAAGTTAAACAGAATTTTCTTTCAGTCATCCCAGGTGCTACTTGAGCACCAAATACCCACAGAGAACTTAGTGAGGTTTTGTGGGGTTGGCAAATCCTGCTCCAAGCCCACTGGTGCCCCTGTGACTCCCCTGTGACTTTCCTCAAGGAGCTGGTAGAACTGTGCAATATTTGCCACCAGAGCTTCATTCCTGAAGAAGCTTTCTCTGGAAAATGCATCCATTTCCTACTTAACAGCACAGTCCTCTCTCCCTGATCTCAGGAAGAGCTGCCCACAGCCACGGAAACCACCTTCCTCTCCTGATCACCTCACTGTCCTAAAAACACTGTGACAGAAGCCAGGTGGTCCATGCAGGGACAGTGTCTCTTCTCTTTAGGGTCAGGGGAAAAGGGCAGAAGCACCTACAGAGCTTCAATGCCTCTCTTGAGGAGGAAATACCATGGATCTGCACCCCCTTCTGCTTGCAGGGAAGACAATAAAACAGCTCAAGGAAAAAATGGTAAAAAAATATTAAAAATGGGTAAAAATGATGCCCCTTTCACTCCACTGGTAGAAATTACACAATACCAAAAAACCTGCACCTGTTCCATCCTCAGACTGAAGCAGTAGCTTCTAATGCAGCATGGACAACAGCAAGGAAGGGAAATGTTTGGATAATCATGTCTTCATTTAAAGATTTCTTCATGAAAGTCATCACTGCCCTAAATCAGGACATCCACCACACACAGGGCATCTAATAAATGAAGAAAAAAAACTAAGCAGAGGATCCAGACTACCAGGAAAAACAACAGAGGTAGAATGCAACACTCTAAGAATACAAGGCAACCTTTTAATTTATAAAAAAAAAAGAAAAAAAGATGAAAGGCACCTTTGTCACACAGTACAATGTTAAATGCAACACAAGCATCACAGCTGAACCTTCCCTCTGCCTTTCAATGCTGCTGTCCAGCAAGGAGAGGCTGCGGCTGCTTCTGGAATCCTGGAAGTGTCCAAATCCAGGTTGGACACTGGGGCTTGGAGCACCCCGAGCTACTGAAAGGTGTCCCTGCTCACGGCAGGGAGTGGAACTGGAGGAGCTTAAAGGAGCCCTCTCACCCAAACCATTCTGGGATTCCATGATTCTGTGCAGAGACCCCGGCAGAAGGGCTGAATTTCCATTTTAGTTCAAAAATGCTGCTGCCAGGGCATGGAGAGGCATTTCAAATACTGTTAAAGTGGCACAATCACATCAGAAATTACTTACAGGTGTACAGAATTCTCTGTCCACGCTGGAACCAAATTCCCCGGCAGCGCCGGGAGCGGCGGGTTTGGAGGTGCTGGGGCCGGCACGGGCGGTCCCCGCGCCCCGGCCGGTTCCGGTCAGCGCGGGGCAATCGCGGCCACCGCCCCTCCGCCCCGGGTCCCCGCGCCGCGGCGGGAGCGAGTCCAGAGCCCCGGCGGGACCCTGGAGCGGCAGCGGCACCGCCGTGCTCAGCCCCGGCGCGCGTCCCGATGCCGCCCGGTCCCCGAGCCCCGCGCTCCGCCCGCCGAGGGAGCGGCGGCACCGCTCGGCACGGGATCCCCGGCCGGCACCGACAGCACCCGAATGGAACCCCGGTCCCACTGGGGAACCCACCTCAGCGGCCCGGGCTCCGCCCACGGCACTACGGCATCGGGTCACGGCGACACGGCGACACGGCGACACGGCGACAGACTGCCCCCCCGCGCCACAGGGACGGACCCGCCCCCGCCTCACAGCGACTGCCCGCCCCCGCCTCACAGCAACGGCCCCGCCCCCCCGCGCCACAGCAACGGGCCCGCCCCCCGCCTCACAGCAACGGCCCCGCCCCTCGCCTCACAGCGACTGCCCGCCCCCCGCCTCACAGCAACGGCACCGCCCCTCGCCTCACTGCGACTGCCCGTCCCCCGCGCCACAGCAACGGCCCCGCCCCCCGCGCCACAGCAACGGCCCCGCCCCTCGCCTCACAGCGACTGCCCGCCCCCCGCGGCACGGCCCGCCGCCCCCCGGGTTATAGGGTCGGCCCGCCCGGCACCGTCACCGTTCCCGCGCGTCACGGGGTCGGCCTGCCCTCCATGTCATCGAGTGAGGCCGTCGTCCCACATCACCCCGTCGGCCCGACCACGTTCATTGGCGCCGCACGAAATGTCCCCAATCACAAGGCCGAAGGGCCGCCGCCATAATCTCCGGCAACACGTGATTATTTAGTCGCAGCCATACTTGTCCTGAACCAAGTGGCCGCGTTGGAGCCGCCATATTTGACCAAAAGCACGTGGCGGCACGGGTACCGCCATTTTAAACCGAAAGCACGTTGCGAGCATGAACGCCGTCTTTTTAAGCCGAAAGCACGTGGCGAGCATGGGCGCAGCCATTTTGAACCGGAAACACGTGGCGATCATGGGCACAGCCATTTTAAACCGGAACCATGTGGCGGGCATGGGCACAGCCATTTTGAACCGGAAACACGTGGCAATCATGGGCGCCGCCATTTTGAACCGGAAGCACGTGACGATCATGGGCGCCGCCATTTTGAACCGGAAATACGTGGCGATCATGGGCGCAGCCATTTTGAACCGGAACCACGTGGCGGGCATGGGCGCCGCCATTTTTGAACCGGAAGCACGTGACGATGGTGGGCGCTGCCATTTTGAACCGGAAGCACGTGACGCTCATGGGCGCCGCCATTTAAAACCGGAAATACGTAAAGAGCAGGAGCGCCGCCATATTGTACGGAAAATACGTACGGGGCCCGAATGCCGCCATATTCAACCGGAATCACGACCCTAACGCTTTCTAGCGTCGGAATGGCGCCGGAACACCTCGCCGAGAGCGCAGGGTCGGTCGGCCGGTGTCAGAGTCGCGTCGGGATCAGGCAGGTGACAAGAATGATGCATTTGTGAGGGGCTAGGGCCCTGAAGGGAGCCACAAAAAAGACGGCGGCCGACCGGAAGTAATTTCGGCCACAACAAAGATGGCGACTGACAGGAAGTGGCATCGGCCACCACAAAGATGGCGGCGAGGAAGGGCGGAAGTTGCTTCATGCCACTCCCATGATGGCTCCTCGGTCGTTCTTCGCTGACCTTCCAAAGGTGGCAGCAGAAAGGGTGGGAAATGGAGGTCCCTGCTCGGTTATTTGGCTTCCTGCCTGCGCCCCGGTGCCGATCCCCCCCACCCGGCGCCGTTTTCCGCAGCAGTGCCAGGCGTGCGGACACGGGCCATGCGCTCAGCGGCACCGCGGGCACGCCGGAGCCCCGTGGGCACCGGCAGGCAGCTGCGGGAGCGGCTTTCTCTGCGGGGCTCCTCCGCAGGAAGGGCCCTTCCTGAGCCGTCCCGGCTCCGCTCCGCGCTCTCTGCCCGCTCCCCTCTGGCCCCGGGGACATGGAGAGAAACACAAATACATCGAGGAAGAACGAACACTCTGCAGAGCTGCCGAGCCATCGCCCTGCCCGCAGCCGGGATCAGCCGGCAGGAGGAGGCAGCTGCTTTCTCAGCCAGCAAGGTGAGAGCTGCGGGAGGGATTTCTTCCTTTGTCCTCTCTGCTGTCACTCCCTCGCTCTGCCTCTCGCCGCCTGTGTCTGCGGGGCTGGGGAACTGTGGGCTGCCCCCCTTCCCAGTGTAAGCACAGTCCCTTTTTGGGGGGATGGACCGTGGGAAGGGTTCGAATAAAACCCCGTGCTCCTGCCCGGGGCAGCTGCAGCCGTTCTGTGCCTTCTTTGGGAGGTAAAAAAGCTGAGGGGGGGACGGAGTGGGCTGGGTGTAGAAGACAGAAAAAATGTAAATATAAAAAATACCTAACTAAACCTTAAATAAATTTATTATTGGTCTTATTTGGTTAGAGGCAGGATTTTTAATCAATAATATAAATGTAGTTTATATAAACAAAAATATAAATGCACAAATATGCAATATATACAAACATAAAACTAAAAATATATCTGCACTTATGAATATATGTACGTGTAAATATATATAAATTAAAATATAAACAAATAGAAGTATATATGTAGGATATAATATAAATAATATATGTTATAGTGTATAATATACTTAATATATATAAAGTATCAACTTAATCAAATCTTTATATATATCAAAGAGTATGATATATATAAATAGAAAAATACATTTAAATATAGTTAAAAATAATGGGTTTTTCTGTTTCTATTAGGTTAGAGGCAGAGCTTTTCAATAAATAATATTAAAAATATAAACATACAAATATATGTAAAGATATATATACATAAAATAGAAAAAAGATCTAGTAATGTAAACATGTACATAATAAATAATAAAAGTGTAGTATATGTTATAATGTAAATTCCATAAAATTTATTGAGTAATATATGTAGTATATATAATGTCAAATATGGATAGGACCAGAAATTAAATATTGAAATAGGTATAAGTTTTCTGTATTTAAAGGTTTCTTTTTTTTGTTTTATTTGGTTAGGGGCAGGAAGTTTTTTAGTTGTGGTTGGGCTTTTCTTGGGGCATTCATTTAGGGGAATTTTTTCTAGGATTGGGACTTTCCTTTTTGCCCCAGGACCTCAGGGGTGCCCCAGCCTGGAACCTCTCCTGCGTGGTAGAGAAGGAATCCAGGCAGTGTTCTGGGACTTTGAATCTACACAAATGTTTTCCAAAAGTGTTTGCAGAGATCCAGCTGTGGGGAAGCTATTGTGAAGGTTTGTAACCTTCTCAGAGGTAAAAAAAATATTTACTATTGGTATGAATTGATTGTCATTGATAAGCAGCTAAGATTCTCTAGTACTGGAGAAAAAAATCAGTTTTATTTCAATAAAATTGAATAATTACATGGTGATTCCCACATTCCAAATTCTGTTAGTCCTTGTCCTCTCAAAGTGCAAAGAAGTTGAAGTAATGGAACAGAATTATTCCACCTAAAACATTCTGCATGAACCATGTAAATTTTTGTTTTAGCCTCTTCATTTAAAATATCTGAGTTCTTTGTCCTTTTCATTTTAAGCAATCTTGCTCTATTTGTGGACACCCTTTTTGCTAAGCTAGTAAGAGATGGAAAATAGGAGCAAAGTGTTTTAGCATGATGTGCATTACTGTGTTTCAGTAACCTTCCTGTTTATCATTAGGGCAAAATAGAAGAAAAGAATTTCTTCTGAACCTGGTTTCCTTTTCTAGCATAAATTGTTGGTTTCTAGCTCAAGGAGCATCTTAGATTAGTCAGAAAGCTGAAGGAGCATCTGGAATTTTAGCACCTGTCATATGTGATGAAGTTATGCTCATCCTGCATTCATACCTGGTGAAAAATACAGATGGTGCTGGTTTGTGTTTCTGAAACCTTCCATTAGCAGTTTCCATCTTTGCAGCAGCACAAGTGGGGGGCAGGGGGGAGTACATGAAGGTTTATAAGCAGGGTGAAATCTTTGTGTGTGCTACGTAGGTACGATAACACAACTTGCAGGAAGGTACAGCTGCCAATGAAAACCAGTTTCAGCTCTGCTCATGGGTTTTTATCCAGATGGATGCTGATTGTTCAGCATTACCTAATGGCCAGCTTCTTTCAGAATTTGCAAAGGTATCTGTGCAAACTATATTTTAGCATAATATATTTTTATACTTTATTGATGATAACTAATACATTAATAAAGCACACATTATACAGTAAACAATAATAAAAATAATTTCAGTGAGGATATTTAGAAGTAAATGAAATTTTAATTGGGATACTTTTGTAACTACTCTCCCTACATGGGAGCTGCCTCAGGCTGGATGAGTGTGAGGATATCCAATTATTCCTTTGGGCTTGGTGCATGGCAGGGTGCAGAGCTCATGGTAAATCTTGATTAAACACTTTCAATATCAAAATATTGTAAAGCACAGACTTTGAAGAAATAACGTACGAAAGTCTATTGCAAGCCTGGGTACAAGCTGTCCTTATTATTGATGGGTGTTTTGTCAAACCACTCTGAGGACAGAGTATGTCCCAAAAGCTTCACTAACCCTTGTCTTCTGCTGGCAGGGCAGCGTCCTAGCCTCGGTCTCACGGGCTGTGTGGAGATTCCTTCCTGGAGCAATGTCCCCCTGTGAGGATGAGCCAGAGATTGGGACATTGGACCAGGTAAGGATCTTTTTCTCTTTAGTCCTTGTTTTTGCTGGCTTTAATGTCACGGCTGCAGTGTTCCTTCAGATGCTGTGCCCTGCAACAGCAGTTCCAGCTCCTGAGCTGGGCAGGGTACAGTTCTGGGGAGGGGCTCACCAGTGTCCATTTGAATCAATCATTTGTTCTATTTCTGTCAGTCTCTCAGGTTTGCCACCCTCGGTCCCACGGGACAGAGCTGTGCAAAGGCTCTGTCCTGTCTGTACAAAATCCTGGGCAGTGTTTCCAGCAGCAGGGGCTAGAGGCATCAGGGGCTGCCTTTTGAGCCTTGTTCTTCCCTTGGGTTTTACAGAGGGTGACAGACTCTGCCCTTAAGGACCCAATGTTTATTTTGAACATTGATCCTGCAGATGGACAGTTCAGGTAACAGGGATTAGAGTCAGTTCTTGGACCCAACACAGATTTTTTTTCCCACAAAGACCAACTGAAGTTCTGAGATAGCAGACAGATGATGCACTGGAACTTTGGGATTCATAGTAAGTGTTCCCTCCCTTTGGGAGGTTGAACTGAAGTGATCTCATGGCTGAGAGCTGCATCACCCCTGCTGCTGGCAGAGGAGGCAGAACTGGGACAGGACAGCTCCTCCATTCCTTGGTTCCACAAAATCCTGTGTTAAAATTCCGGGGCTGCTGCGGACGTTGATTCTGGGAGTTCCAGATAAAGCTTACTGCTGCACAGAGGTTGGTGCCACACAGGACCTGGTCCTTCATCTGGGACGTTTTACTGAGGATGTTGTTCCAAGGGAAATGGCTCTTAATGCTGAAGGTTCTGCTGTGGCCCATGTACCAAGGGACCTGATACTGTATGTGGAATGTGTTACCAAGGATGCTACAGACACCTGGGCTTTTATGTGGGAAGTTTTACTGAAGAAGTTGTTACATGGGAAGTGGTCCTTCCCGTGTGGAGTTTTACTTCCCTGTCAAAAAGCCTTGGGAATGCTCAGGAACACAGCGTGGAATATTTCACCTCTGAAATGGGTCCTGTTTGGTCTAAAATACCCATTTTCTACCAGTCTGTGGTTTTTCTGCCCTTGGAGGAATGTGAGGCTGACTAGTCAGGTTGGAGTCTGAGCAGTACTCCCAGGGCTGCTGCTTTGAGATGTAATATGGAAGCCAGGAATATTCCTGCTTTGCAAACATGGGACAGAGTGGAACAGCAGGTGGCAAAGCTGGGCTTTGCTCCTTGAATCCCACAACACCTGGGTTTAGGTTCCATCAGCCAGAGGAGGGAATGAACCCTGGTTCATTATATGGGCTTACTTTGCCAAGCCTTGTAAGGTGATTGCTTTGCCATGCCTTGTATGTGCCTTGTATGTGCTTACACCCAGAGCTGCCCTGCCCTGGCACACAGTCACAGTTAGGTAGAGCAGCTATGAAACTTTATTGTTGATCTCTTTTCCATGGGATTTTGGGTAGGAAATGTGTGTGGGTATCTCCTAACTGTCAGGTAAACCCTCATTGACCTCCTCCCATTGTCTCACAGGTCAAGGGTCATGGGGTCAAAGGTAAAAGGTCAAAGGTCATGGGGTCAAGGGTCAAAGGTCAAGGGTCATGGGGTCAAAGATCAGGGGTCAAAGGTCAAAGCTTGGGGGTCAAAGGTCATGGGGTCATAAGGGTCAAAGGTCAAGGGTCATGGGGTCAAAGGTCATGGGTCATGGGGTCAAAGGTCAAGGGTCATGGGGTCAAAACTCAAAGGTCAGGGATCAAGGGTCAAAGGTCATGGGATCAAGGGTCAAAGGTCAAGGGTCATGGGGTCAAAGGTCAAGGGTCATGGGGTCAAAGGTCAAGGGTCAAAGGTCTAAGGTCATGGATTCAAAGGTCAAAGGTCAAGGGTCAAGGGTTAAAGGTCAGGGGTCAAAGGTCAAAGGTCAGGGGTCAAGGGTCAACACAAATATTTTCCAAAAGTGTTTGCAGAGATCCAGCTGTGGGGAAGCTATTGTGAAGGTTTGTAACCTTCTCAGAGGTAAAAAAGTATTTACTATTGATATGAATAGATTGTCATTGATAAGCAGCTGAGATTCTCTAGTACTGGAGAAAAAAATCAGTTTTATTTCAATAAAATTGAATAATGACATGGTGATTCCTACGTTCCAAACTCTGTTAGTCCTTGTCCTTTCAAAGCGCAAAGAAGTTGAAGTAATGGAACAGAATTATTCCACCTAAAACATGCTGCGTGAACCATTTTTGTTTTAGCCTCTTCATTTAAAATATCTGAGTTCTTTGTCCTTTTCATTTTAAGCAATCTTGTTCTATCTGTGGACACCCTTTTTGCTAAGCTAGTAAGAGATGGAAAATAGGAACAAAATGAGTTTTAGCATGATGTGCATTACTGTGTTTCAGTAACCTTCCTGTTTATCATTAGGGCAAAATAGAAGAAAATAATTTCTTCTGAACCTGGTTTCCTTTTCTAGCATAAATTGTTGGTTTCTAGCTCAAGGAGCATCTTAGATTAGTCCATAGTCAGAAAGCTGAAGGAGCATCTGGAATTTTAGCACCTGTCATATGTGATGAAGTTATGCTCATCCTGCATTCATACCTGGTGAAAAATACAGATGGTGCTGGTTTGTATTTCTGAAACCTTCCATTAGCAGTTTCCATCTTTGCAGCAGCACAAGTGGGGGGCAGGGGGGAGTACATGAAGGTTTATAAGCAGGGTGAAATCTTTGTGTGTGCTACGTAGGTACGATAACACAACTTGCAGGAAGGTACAGCTGCCAATGAAAACAAGTTTCAGCTCTGCTCCTGGGGTTTTTATCCAGATGAATGCTGATTGTTCAGCATTACCTAATGGCCAGCTTCTTTCAGAATTTACAAAGGTATCTGTGCAAACTATATTTTAGCATAATATATATGTATACTTTATTGATGATAACTAATACATTAATAAAGCACACATTATACAGAACCAGGAGAGCAACGGTGAGTCGCAGGTAAGCATAAGGAGGTGCATGTGGCAGATGAGAGTCTTCTGTGTGCTGACTATCCTTTGGATTTCCTGTATAAATAAAGCAAACTACGGTGAGCAGTTTTGAAATAGGAGGATGGATATATTGCATTAATATGTATTTGACTTGCAGTCAATGGTATTATTGTGCATTTGCTGCTGCATTTCCAGGTATTGCTCTATATGTAAATTTGCATTTAACAGCGTGTATATGGATTGTGTTTGTAATTCAATTTGTATCTGTACTTGCCTTTGTATACATTGTTTGGCTGTGTTTGATGAAGTGTAAATTAAAAAAAAAATTCATTCAATAAAATTGAATATAATAAAGATACCCCAGTCCTTCTCCCCCCTCTTCCCCTGGCTCCTGTCTTTATTTGGTATGATTTATTCATTTTCTTCACTGTCTTTCTTGCTTTGCTTCTCACTTTACTTTTCAGTCTATTTCTGGCTTTGCTTTTCTATTTTGAGCTCTCTGCGTCTCTCTGGTTCTCTAAGTCTATCACTATATCCTTATTTCCCTCTACCACTCTTTCCCTGTAAGTCTGTTTCTTCTCTGTTTCTCTAACTGTGTATTACTATTTTCCTTTAACCCCTAAGTATTTTGCTTTCTCTCTCTCACCCTAACTCTTTCTGTCTCTGTGTTTCTTTTTCTAATTCTCTATGTCTCTCAGTGACCCCACCCCCCCGCTCCCAGGAAAAGAGGCCCCGCCCCAAGAGCCAGAGGCCCCACCTCCAGCAGAGGAGGCCCTGCCCCTGGGGGTAAAGCCCCGCCCCCCAGACTATGGGACATGTCCCCTCCCTGGTGGGTGCAGCCTACTTTCCTGGAAGGCAAGGGCTGTTCTTCCGTAGGCATGGCCTCTTTGTAGGCGTGGTCTCATTTCCTGAGGCAAGGGGCTATTCCCTGGTGGGCGGGGCCACCTTCCTTGGGGGTGGAAGGGATCTCCTCTCCTGGGGGCGTGGCCCCCTCCCCGGTGAGTGTGGCCTCTCCTCCAGTGTGAGCACTTAAGGTGATGAGAGAACAGGGCAGCCCCAGGTGTGAGCACTTAGGGTGAGCAGTCCCAGGTGTTCACAATGAGAGTGAGGATGAGCAGGTCCTGCTGGGGGCTGTTTTAGGGGGAGGGTTTTACTGCTCTCTTCGGTATGGAGCTGCTGGGGGAGAGCAGTTTATGGTGGGTTCCCGGGGGTACCTCGTGGAACGGAGGTGAGAGCACCTCACAGGATCTGGGGAAATGCTGGGATGTGGAGCACTGCTTCAGCGAGGTGCTGAGGGACACTTCTGTGCGACAAAGCAACTGCTGAACAGGTGAGCCAGTGTGGCTTTGTAGTGGGAACTTGTCTCTTTTCCCTAGTCAGCTTTCTCTTGGCTATCCCTCCCTGGTGCCCCCAGGAAAAAAAGGGGGGCTATGGGGACAAAAGAAATTTAAATTGAGGGGAGAGGCACTTCTTCCATTTTTGTATGTGTTTAAACTGCGGGAAATAGTCCTCCAGCTGTGATTTTAAGGGGACTGACAGACGCGGGCGAGTGTGAACCGTGCAGAGCCGAGCCGCAGAGCCGAACCGAGCTGTGCCAGAGCGGCAGGCGGGAGCGGCGGCAGGAACCGAGCTCGTTTCGTCCACTCCGGAGGGGGCTCGGGGGCCGCCCGGGCCCGGTGCCGGCCCCGCTGGGTGGGCAGGGGCAGGCGCGGTTCTCCCGGCGCAGCCCCCGCCAGAGGAGCAGCCTTAGCCCCGGGGGCCGAGCCGCTGCGGCTCGGCAACGGCTTCTCTCGCCTGGCGCCGCTCGGCTCCGCGCGGGTCGGCTCGGCTCCGCGCGGGTCGGCTCGGCTCCGCGCGGGTCGGCTCGGCTCCGCGCGGGTCGGCTCGGCTCCGCGCGGGTCGGCTCGGCTCCGCGCGGGTCGGCTCGGCTCCGCGCGGGTCGGCTCGGCGCCGCTCGGCTCCGCTCGGCTCGGTGCCGCTCGGGTCGGCTCGGCTCCGCTCGGCTCGGTGCCGCTCGGGTCGGGTCGGCTCGGCTCCGCTCGGCTCGGCGCCGCGCGGCTCCCCTCGGCTCGGCGCCGCTCGGGTCGGCTCGGCTCCGCTCGGCTCGGCGCCGCGCGGCTCCCCTCGGCTCGGTGCCGCTCGGGTCGGCTCGGCTCCGCTCGGCTCGGCGCCGCGCGGCTCCCCTCGGCTCGGTGCCGCTCGGGTCGGCTCGGCTCCGCTCGGCTCGGCGCCGCGCGGCTCCGCTCGGCTCGGTGCCGCTCGGGTCGGCTCGGCTCCGCTCGGCTCGGCGCCGCGCGGCTCCCCTCGGCTCGGTGCCGCTCGGGTCGGCTCGGCTCCGCTCGGCTCGGCTCCGCGCGGGTCGGCTCGGCGCCGCTCGGCTCGGTGCCGCTCGGCGCCGCGCGGCTCGGCTCCGCTCGGTTCGGCTCCGCGCCAGCGTCCCGTTCCGCCGCTCTGCGCCGCCTCCCGCTCGGCATCTCCTCCCTCCCCGCGCCGGCATCTGCTCCGCGCCGCTTCCCCTCGCCCGGGTCCCGGTGAAAGCAGTGCCACATCTGTCACCTTAAGCGCTACATCTTTCTGACACGTGCTCGGGTTGGGGTTTTCATGTCAGTTTTTCTGGTCTAAAGGCTTTTCTTGTGCCCCAAAAGCCGCAAGGAACCTGCCAGAAGCAGGCCTTCATTGCATAGGTGGGATTTCAATTTGCTCTTGGATTCTTCTTTCCCATCTTTTTTGGAGTTCTTGTGCCAGAGGGGGGCTCTGACCCCCAAGCCACACAGGGTCTGTTGCCTTGCTAAGTGGGAATTAAATTGGCCAAGTCTGTCAGGAAAGCAAAACCATCCTGGGATTTGTTTGGCCAAAGATGGACTGTGAATATATCTGCAGTAGCAATCGGTGTGAATGCTGATAGTTTTGGGTTGTCTGGTGCCTCTGGCCCCTCAGATGTTTTTAGCAGCAATCCATTTTTTGAAAGAACACAAAGAGCTTACAATGTGGAAGATTGTTTAGGAAATGCATCCATAAAAGGGACTCTTTTTGTAGTTCTCCTTCCTGCTTTCACCTGGGCTGGAAGGATGGGCATGGCCTGTATTTATCATATGAAAGTGATGTTACTAAATTTGTCCATAGATTCTGATGATGATGATTATTATTACACTTTTTTTTGACAGAAAACATTTTCATTTTGCCTTTCCCACGTTGTTTTCAGGTCCTGCCCTGGAGTGACATGTGTGGTCTCAGACAGTGATTCCCTAGGAGGAAGGGGAGCCTTTGTCTCACCTGCACAGCTCAGGTGGATGTGACAGAATTGGTGTGGCCTGACAAGGAATGAACAGCTGTGTTCTGGAGTGCCTCGAAACCTTTCTCTGTCAGGTTTTGGGGGGGTTTCTCTTTGGGATTTCTTGTGATGCAGCACCTGGGGTGTCCCTTTGTGCAAAGTCCAGTGGTAAAGGATTGAATGACTGACAAGCAGGGTCTGGGATGAAAATGGTTCTGTTAAAATCAAGCAAAGAATGCAATAAGAAAGATGAGCATCCTTTTAATTTCTGAAATAGTTTGGAATAAAAATGCTGGGAAAAGGCACTTTTGCATTTGAATTGGTGTCACCTGGATAAAACCCCTTAGTGAGCAATGAGAAGCAGAAATGTGAAAGCCAGGATTCTTTGACTTCTGCAGGGGACTTAATTTTCTTTTCTTTTCCTCCTCTCTTTCAGGACAGGAAAAATCATTACGCTGCTCGCATCTTTGCCAAAAGCTGTGGTGGTTGAACAGCCAAAGCCAAGAGACTTCAGCATCAGGGGTCTGTGCTTGAGGGCTCCTGGTCCTGTCTGTGCTGTGGGGTAAGTCACAGGGATGCTGCGTTCCTCTTTTCCTCCCTGCTGGGATTGGCTGCCTAGGGAATCCTGGATCTGGGTGAAATGCCAGCTCTCCTGGTGTTCAGGGATGCAAGGTCTGAGGGACTACGTTTACCTAGGGCTTTCCAGCAAGAGGAAATGGGGTGCCAGAGCCGTGTCCCATCAGGCTGCGTTTCCCTCTGGGGAGGAGGGAGTCTGGGCTGAAGCGAGATTGCCACGAGCGCTTGGATGAGCATTCCAGGGAACAGGGAGCTGGGAATTGCAGGTGCTGCCGGAACCATTGCCTTAGGTCTGCTCCATCTCTGTCTGACCAGTGGGATTTGTGCTGGAGAGAGAGGTGGTGTTGGGAACAAAAGCAGGAGTAAATCCTCTCTGGAGATGTGCAGCAAAGGACTGAATAGCATGGAAGGAGAGCATTTAGAAACTCTATAGCTCTTTCTCCCAAAATTAAGATGGAGCAGTGAAGGGGGTGGTTGGGTTTGGTCTGGGAATCTTATTCTTTGTGCAATTTTTAATTATTGGACAACATACTGTACAGTATCTTTTGAACAAAAGCGGTCAGAAATTTAGGTTAAGGATTAGAACTTTCTCTGTGAAACACTTCAACTCTTTTGTAATGTCCATTTAGAGGTGGGTTTTGGCAGCCCAAGTCCAGCCAGGGTTCTAAGCAGCGGCATCTTTAGTCTGAGAGAAATCCGGAACAGTTCGGAAATTTAGCAGGCAGAAGCCCAGTCTAAGGCTGCATTTCACAGAGAAATAGGCCCCTGTTTGTGTCCACTGCCTGCAGGCTGCTAAAATTGCAAACAGTGCAGAGCCTCTCACAAGCACAATCTGGTACCACTTAGAAGCCTGGCTGTTTTTTGAGTGCCAAACACCTGCTATAAACTAACATTACAAAACTGGTGAAGTGAGCTGTATTTCACAGAGAAATAGGCCATTATTTGTGTCCAGGTCCCTGTGCCCGATACTGGGCTTCTGCCTGCCATAATCCCGAACGGATCAGAATTTTTCCCAGGCACAACCTGTCACTACTTAGAACCCTGGTAGTTCTCTGAGTGCCAAAAGCCTCCGCTAAATAGACATTAGAGAAGTGGTGAATTCAGCCATATTTCGCAGAGAAATGGGCCCATGTTTGTCTCCAGCGCCCAGTGAATTAAACACGGCTTCTGCCTGCTAAAATTCCAAACAGTCCAGGATCTCCCACAGACACACCACATAGAACCCTGACAGTTCATTCAGTACCAAAATGCTCCTCTAAACATACATTACAAAAGTGATGATGTGAGCTTTATTTCACAGTGAAATAAGCCCCTGTTTTTGTCTGTGCCCGAGACTGGGCTTCAGCCTGCTCATATGCCAAACAGTTTAGGATCTCACAGACACCATCTGGCACCACTTAGAACCTGGCTGTTCATTCATTGCCAAACACCTGCTCTAAACAAATCTTACAAAAGTGGTGAAGTGAGCTGCATTTCACAGAGAAATAGGCCTCTCTTTGTCTCCAGTGCCCAGTGAATTAAACATGGCTTCTGCCTGCTAAAATTCCAAACAGTTCAGGGTCTCTCACAAGCACAATCTGGCACCACTTAGAAGCTTGGCTGTTTTTTGAGTGCCAAACACCTGCTTTAAACTGCCATTACCAAAGTGATGATGTGAGCTTTATTTCACAATGAAATCAGCCCCTGTTTGTGTCCAGGTCCCTGTGCTCGAGAGTGGGCTCTGTCTTCTGCAAGTATTAACAAATCTGGTGTTTACCCAAACCCCAGCTGCCACCACTTAGAAGACTTGCTACCTTTAGAGTGACAAAGACCTCCTTCAGACCGGTATGGGAAAACTGGGAGGGTAAGTAGTTTTTCAAAGTGAAAAGTGCCAATGTTTTTTCCCAGGGCCCTGTGCCTGAGACTGGTTCTCAGCCTGCTAAATTTTCGAACGGATCAGAATTTTTCCCAGGCAGAACCTGTCACTATTTAGAACCCTGGTAGTTCTTTGAGTGCCAAAAGCCTCCTCTAAAATAGACATTAGAAAAGTGTCAAATTGAGCCATATTTCGCAGAGAAATGGGCCAGTTTTTGTCTCCAGTGCCCAGTGAATTAAACACGGCTTCTGCCTGCTAAAATTCCAAACAGTTCAGGGTCTCTCACAAGCACAGTCTGGTACCACTTAGAAGCCTGGCTGTTTTTTGAGTGCCAAACACCTGCTATAAACTAACATGACCCAAAGTGTCGAAGTGAGCTGTAATTTACAGTCAAATAGGCCCCTGTTTATGTCCAGGTCCCTGTTCTTGAGACTGGGCACTGTCTTCTGCAAGTATTAACAAATCTGGTTTCTCTCCAAACCCCAGCTGCCACCACTTAGAAGACTTGCTACCTTTAGAGTGACAAAGACCTCCTTCAGACCGGTATGGGAAAACTGGGAGGGTGAGTAGTTTTTCAAAGCGAAAAGTGCCAATGTTCTTGCCAAGGGCCCTGAGCCTGAGACTGGGCTTCTGCCTGCT
This sequence comes from Erithacus rubecula, assembly GCF_903797595.1. Taxonomy (NCBI): domain Eukaryota; kingdom Metazoa; phylum Chordata; class Aves; order Passeriformes; family Muscicapidae; genus Erithacus; species Erithacus rubecula. Next base: position 62,448 of record NC_136662.1, on the reverse strand, counting down.
AAATTTTCGAACGGATCAGAATTTTTCCCAGGCACAACCTGTCACTACTTAGAACCCTGGTAGTTCTCTGAGTGCCAAAAGCCTCCTCTAAATAGACATTAGAAAAGTGTTGAATTCAGCAATATTTCGCAGAGAAATGGGCCCATGTTTGTCTCCAGTGCCCAGTGAATTAAACACGGCTTCTGCCTTCTAAAATTCCAAACAGTCCAGGATCACCCACAGACACACCACATAGAACCCTGACAGTTCATTCAGTACCAAAATGCTCCTCTAAACATACATTACAAAAGTGATGATGTGAGCTTTATTTCACAGTGAAATAAGCCCCTGTTTTTGTCTGTGCCCGAGACTGGGCTTCAGCCTGCTCATATGCCAAACAATTTAGGATCTCACAGACACCATCTGGCACCACTTAGAACCTGGCTGTTCATTCATTGCCAAACACCTGCTCTAAACAAATCTTACAAAAGTGGTGAAGTGAGCTGCATTTCACAGAGAAATAGGCCTCTCTTTGTCTCCAGTGCCCAGTGAATTAAACATGGCTTCTGCCTGCTAAAATTCCAAACAGTTCAGGGTCTCTCACAAGCACAATCTGGCACCACTTAGAAGCCTGGCTGTTTTTTCAGTGCCAAACACCTGCTCTAAACTGACATTACCAAAGTATCGATGTGAGCTTTATTTCTCAGGGAAATCAGCCCCTGTTTGTGTCCAGGTCCCTGTGCTCGAGAGTGGGCTCTGTCTTCTGCAAGTATTAACAAATCTGGTGTTTACCCAAACCCCAGCTGCCACCACTTAGAAGACTTGCTACCTTTAGAGTAACAAAGACCTCCTTCAGACCGGTATGGGAAAACTGGGAGGGTGAGTATTTTTTCAAAGCGAAAAGTGCCATTGTTTTTTCCCAGGGCCCTGTGCCTGAGACTGGGCTTCTGCCTGCTAAATTTCCGAACGGATCAGAATTTTTCCCAGGCAGAACCTGTCACTATTTAGAACCCTGGTAGGTCTTTGAGTGCCAAAAGCCTCCTCTAAATAGACATTAGAAAAGTGTTGAATTCAGCCATATTTCGCAGAGAAATGGGCCGGTTTTTGTCTCCAGTGCCCAGTGAATTAAACACGGCTTCTGCCTGCTAAAATTCCAAACAGTCCAGGATCTCTCACAGACACACCACATAGAACCCTGACAGTTCATTCAGTAGCAAAATACTCCTCTAAATATACATTACAAAAGTGATGATGTGAGCTTTATTTCACAGTGAAATAAGCCCCTGTTTTTGTCTGTGCCTGAGACTGGGCTTCTGCCTGCTAAAATTCCAAACAGTTCAGGGTCTCTCACAAGCACAATCTGGCACCACTTAGAAGCCTGGCTGTTTTTTGAGTGCCAAACACCTGCTATAAACTAACATGACTCAAAATGTCGAAGTGAGCTGTAATTTACAGTCAAATAGGCCCCTGTTTATGTCCAGGTCCCTGTTCTTGAGACTGTGCTCTGTCTTCTGCAAGTATTAAGAAGTCTGGTTTTTCTCCAAACCCCAGCTGCCACCACTTAGAAGACTTGCTACCTTTAGAGTGACAAAGACCTCCTTCAGACCGGTATGGGAAAACTGGGAGGGTGAGTAGTTTTTCAAAGCGAAAAGTGCCAATGTTCTTGCCAAGGGCCCTGAGCCTGAGACTGGGCTTCTGCCTGCTAAATTTTCGAACGGATCAGAATTTTTCCCAGGCGCAACCTGTCACTACTTAGAACCCTGGTAGTTCTCTGAGTGCCAAAAGCCTCCTCTAAATAGACATTAGAGAAGTGGTGAATTCAGCCATATTTCGCAGAGAAATGGGCCCATGTTTGTCTCCAGTGCCCAGTGAATTAAACACGGCTTCTGCCTGCTAAAATTCCAAACAGTCCAGGATCTCCCACAGACACACCACATAGAACCCTGACAGTTCATTCAGTACCAAAATGCTCCTCTAAACATACATTACAAAAGTGATGATGTGAGCTTTATTTCACAGTGAAATAAGCCCCTGTTTTTGTCTGTGCCCGAGACTGGGCTTCAGCCTGCTCATATGCCAAACAATTTAGGATCTCACAGACACCATCTGGCACCACTTAGAACCTGGCTGTTCATTCATTGCCAAACACCTGCTCTAAACAAATCTTACAAAAGTGGTGAAGTGAGCTGCATTTCACAGAGAAATAGGCCTCTCTTTGTCTCCAGTGCCCAGTGAATTAAACATGGCTTCTGCCTGCTAAAATTCCAAACAGTTCAGGGTCTCTCACAAGCACAATCTGGCACCACTTAGAAGCCTGGCTGTTTTTTGAGTGCCAAACACCTGCTTTAAACTGCCATTACCAAAGTGATGATGTGAGCTTTATTTCACAATGAAATCAGCCCCTGTTTGTGTCCAGGTCCCTGTGCTCGAGAGTGGGCTCTGTCTTCTGCAAGTATTAACAAATCTGGTGTTTACCCAAACCCCAGCTGCCACCACTTAGAAGACTTGCTACCTTTAGAGTGACAAAGACCTCCTTCAGACCGGTATGGGAAAACTGGGAGGGTAAGTAGTTTTTCAAAGTGAAAAGTGCCAATGTTTTTTCCCAGGGCCCTGTGCCTGAGACTGGTTCTCAGCCTGCTAAATTTTCGAACGGATCAGAATTTTTCCCAGGCAGAACCTGTCACTATTTAGAACCCTGGTAGTTCTTTGAGTGCCAAAAGCCTCCTCTAAAATAGACATTAGAAAAGTGTCAAATTGAGCCATATTTCGCAGAGAAATGGGCCAGTTTTTGTCTCCAGTGCCCAGTGAATTAAACACGGCTTCTGCCTGCTAAAATTCCAAACAGTTCAGGGTCTCTCACAAGCACAGTCTGGTACCACTTAGAAGCCTGGCTGTTTTTTGAGTGCCAAACACCTGCTATAAACTAACATGACCCAAAGTGTCGAAGTGAGCTGTAATTTACAGTCAAATAGGCCCCTGTTTATGTCCAGGTCCCTGTTCTTGAGACTGGGCACTGTCTTCTGCAAGTATTAACAAATCTGGTTTTTACCCAAACCCCAGCTGCCACCACTTAGAAGACTTGCTACCTTTAGAGTGACAAAGACCTCCTTCAGACCGGTATGGGAAAACTGGGAGGGTGAGTAGTTTTTCAAAGCGAAAAGTGCCAATGTTCTTGCCAAGGGCCCTGAGACTGGGCTTCTGCCTGCTAAATTTTCGAACGGATCAGAATTTTTCCCAGGCACAACCTGTCACTACTTAGAACCCTGGTAGTTCTCTGAGTGCCAAAAGCCTCCTCTAAATAGACATTAGAAAAGTGTTGAATTCAGCAATATTTCGCAGAGAAATGGGCCCATGTTTGTCTCCAGTGCCCAGTGAATTAAACACGGCTTCTGCTTTCTAAAATTCCAAACAGTCCAGGATCACCCACAGACACACCACATAGAACCCTGACAGTTCATTCAGTACCAAAATGCTCCTCTAAACATACATTACAAAAGTGATGATGTGAGCTTTATTTCACAGTGAAATAAGCCCCTGTTTTTGTCTGTGCCCGAGACTGGGCTTCAGCCTGCTCATATGCCAAACAATTTAGGATCTCACAGACACCATCTGGCACCACTTAGAACCTGGCTGTTCATTCATTGCCAAACACCTGCTCTAAACAAATCTTACAAAAGTGGTGAAGTGAGCTGCATTTCACAGAGAAATAGGCCTCTCTTTGTCTCCAGTGCCCAGTGAATTAAACATGGCTTCTGCCTGCTAAAATTCCAAACAGTTCAGGGTCTCTCACAAGCACAATCTGGCACCACTTAGAAGCCTGGCTGTTTTTTCAGTGCCAAACACCTGCTCTAAACTGACATTACCAAAGTATCGATGTGAGCTTTATTTCTCAGTGAAATCAGCCCCTGTTTGTGTCCAGGTCCCTGTGCTCGAGAGTGGGCTCTGTCTTCTGCAAGTATTAACAAATCTGGTGTTTACCCAAACCCCAGCTGCCACCACTTAGAAGACTTGCTACCTTTAGAGTAACAAAGACCTCCTTCAGACCGGTATGGGAAAACTGGGAGGGTGAGTACTTTTTCAAAGCGAAAAGTGCCAATGTTTTTTCCCAGGGCCCTGTGCCTGAGACTGGGCTTCTGCCTGCTAAAATTCCGAACGGATCAGAATTTTTCCCAGGCAGAACCTGTCACTATTTAGAACCCTGGTAGGTCTTTGAGTGCCAAAAGCCTCCTCTAAATAGACATTAGAGAAGTGGTGAATTCAGCCATATTTCACAGAGAAATGGGCCCATGTTTGTCTCCAGTGCCCAGTGAATTAAACACGGCTTCTGCCTGCTAAAATTCCAAACAGTCCAGGATCTCTCACAGACACACCACATAGAACCCTGACAGTTCATTCAGTAGCAAAATGCTCCTCTAAATATACATTACAAAAGTGATGATGTGAGCTTTATTTCACAGTGAAATAAGCCCCTGCTTTGTGTCTGTGCTGAGACTGGGCTTCTGCCTGCTAAAATTCCAAACAGTTCAGGGTCTCTCACAAGCACAATCTGGTACCACTTAGAAGCCTGGCTGTTGTTTGAGTGCCAAACGCCTGCTATAAACTAACACGACCCAAAGTGTCGAAGTGAGCTGTAATTTACAGTCAAATAGGCCCCTGTTTATGTCCAGGTCCCTGTTCTTGAGACTGGGCACTGTCTTCTGCAAGTATTAACAAATCTGGTTTTTACCCAAACCCCAGCTGCCACCACTTAGAAGACTTGCTACCTTTAGAGTAACAAAGACCTCCTTCAGACCGGTATGGGAAAACTGGGAGGGTGAGTACTTTTTCAAAGCGAAAAGTGCCAATGTTCTTGCCCAGGGCCCTGCGCCTGAGACTGGGCCTCAGCCTGCTAAATTTCCGAACGGATCAGAATTTTTCCCAGGCACAGCCTGTCACTACATAGAACCCTGATAGTTCTCTGAGTGCCAAAAGCCTCCTCTAAATAGACATTAGATAAGTGGTGAATTCAGCCATATTTCACAGAGAAATGGGCCCATGTTTGTCTCCAGTGCCCAGTGAATTAAACACGGCTTCTGCCTGCTCATATCCCAAACAGTCCAGGATCTCACAGACACCATCTGGCACCACTTAGTACTTGGCTGTTCATTCATTGCCAAACACCTCCTCTAAGTACATCTTATAAAAGTGGTGAAGTGAGCTGTATTTCACAGAAATAGGTCCCTCTTTGCCTCCAGTGCCCAGTGAATTAAACATGGCTTCTGCCTGCTAATATTCCAAACAGTTCGGGGGCTCTCACAGACAAATCTCTTAGAATCCTGTACCTATACATCGAGCCCAGTACCAAAATCCTCCTCCTAGAACCTAGAACCTTAGAACCTAGACATTTCAGAACTGTTGAAGTGAGCTCTATTTCACAGAGAAATAGGCCTCTCTTTGCCTCCCGTGCCCTGTGAATTAAGCATGGCTTCTGCCTGCTAAAATTCCAAACAGTTCAGGGTCTCTCACAAGCACAATCTGGCACCACTTAGAAGCCTGGCTGTTTTTTGAGTGCCAAACACCTGCTCTAAACTGACATTAACAGAGTGTTGAAGTGAGCTTTATTTTACAGTGATGTAGGCCCCTATTTGTGTCCAGGTCCCTGTGCTCGAGACTGGGTACTGTCTCCTGAAAGTATTAACAAATCTGGTTTTTACCCCAACCCCAGCTGCCACCACTTAGAAGACTTGCTACCTTTAGAGTGACAAAGACCTCCTTCAGACCGGTATGGGAAAACTGGGAGGGTGAGTACTTTTTCAAAGCGAAAAGTGCCAATGTTCTTGCCCAGGGCCCTGCGCCTGAGACTGGGCCTCAGCCTGCTAAATTTCCGAACGGATCAGAATTTTTCCCAGGCGCAGCCTGTCACTACTTAGAACCCTGATAGTTCTCTGAGTGCCAAAAGCCTCCTCTAAATAGACATTAGAGAAGTGGTGAATTCAGCCATATTTCACAGAGAAATGGGCCCATGTTTGTCTCCAGCGCCCAGTGAATTAAACACGGCTTCTGCCTGCTAAAATTCCAAACAGTCCAGGATCTCCCACAGACACACCACATAGAACCCTGACAGTTCATTCAGTACCAAAATGCTCCTCTAAATATACATTACAAAAGTGATGATGTGAGCTTTATTTCACAGTGAAAAAAGCCCCTGTTTGTGTCTGTGCCCGAGACTGGGCTTCGGCCTGCTCATATGCCAAACAGTTTAGGATCTCACAGACACCATCTGGCACCACTTAGAACCTGGCTGTTCATTCATTGCCAAACACCTCCTCTAAATAAATCTTACAAAAGTGGTGAAGTGAGCTGCATTTCACAGAGAAATAGGCCATTATATGCCTCCAGTGCCCAGTGAATTAAACATGGCTTCTGCCTGCTAAAATTCCAAACAGTTCAGGGTCTCTTACAAGCAATAATCTGGCACCACTTAGAAGCTTGGCTGTTCTTTGAGTGCCAAACACCTGCTCTAAACTGCCATTACCAAAGTATCGATGTGAGCTTTATTTCACAATGAAATCAGCCCCTGTTTGTGTCCAGGTCCCTGTGCTCGAGAGTGGGCTCTGTGCTCTGCAAGTATTAACGAATCTGGTTTTTACCCCAACCCCAGCTGCCACCACTTAGAAGACTTGCTACCTTTAGAGTGACAAAGACCTCCTTCAGACCGGTATGGGAAAACTGGGAGGGTGAGTACTTTTTCAAAGCAAAAAGTGCCAATGTTCTTGCCAAGGGCCCTGCGCCTGAGACTGGGCCTCAGCCTGCTAAATTTCCGAACGGATCAGAATTTTTCCCAGGCGCAGCCTGTCACTACTTAGAACCCTGATAGTTCTCTGAGTGCCAAAAGCCTCCTCTAAATAGACATTAGAGAAGTGGTGAATTCAGCCATATTTCACAGAGAAATGGGCCCATGTTTGTCTCCAGCGCCCAGTGAATTAAACACGGCTTGTGCCTGCTAAAATTCCAAACAGTCCAGGATCTCCCACAGACACACCACATAGAACCCTGACAGTTCATTCAGTACCAAAATGCTCCTCTAAACATACATTACAAAAGTGATGATGTGAGCTTTATTTCACAGTGAAATAAGCCCCTGTTTGTGTCAGCCTGAGACTGGGCTTCTGCCTTCTCATATCCCAAACAGTCCAGGATCTCACAGACACCATCTGGCACCACTTAGTACTTGGCTGTTCATTCATTGCCAAACACCTCCTCTGAGTACATCTTATAAAAGTGGTGAAGTGAGCTGTATTTCACAGAAATAGGTCCCTCTTTGCCTCCAGTGCCCAGTGAATTAAACATGGCTTCTGCCTGCTAATATTCCAAACAGTTCGGGGACTCTCACAGACAAATCTCTTAGAATCCTGTACCTATACATCGAGCCCAGTACCAAAATCCTCCTCCTAGAACCTTAGAACCTAGACATTTCAGAACTGTTGAAGTGAGCTCTATTTCACAGAGAAATAGGCCTCTCTTTGCCTCCCGTGCCCTGTGAATTAAGCATGGCTTCTGCCTGCTAAAATTCCAAACAGTTCAGGGTCTCTCACAGGCACAATCTGGCACCACTTAGAAGCCTGGCTGTTTTTTGAGTGCCAAACACCTGCTCTAAACTGACATTAACAGAGTATTGAAGTGAGCTTTATTTTACAGTGATGTAGGCCCCTGTTTGTGTCCAGGTCTCTGTGCTCGCGACTGAGCACTGTCTGCTGAAAATATTGGCAAAACTGTATTTTACCCAAACCCCAGCTGCCACCCCTCAGAAGAATTGCTACTTTTAGAGTGATAAAGACCTCCTTCAGACCGGTATGGGAAAACTGGGAGGGTGAGTACTTTTTCAAAGCGAAAAGTGCCAATGTTTTTTCCCAGGGCCCTGTGCCTGAGACTGTGCTTCGGCCTGCTAAAATTCCAAACGGAGCAGGATTTCTCCCAGATAGAAATGGGAGCTACTTAGAACCCTGGTAGTTCTTTGAGTGCCAAAATACTCCTCTAAAGTGACATTTCAAAAGTGGTGAAGTTAGCTTTATTTCACAGTGAAATAATCCCCTGTTTTTGTCCAGGTCCCTGTTCATGAGACTGGGCTCTGTTTGCTAAAAGGATGAACTAATCCCGATTTAGTCCAAACCCCAGCTGCAACCACTTAGAAGGCTTGCTACCTTTGTAGTAACAAAGGCCCCCTACAAACTGGTATCAGAAAACTAGGTGGGTGAGTTTTTTTTTCCACAGCTAAAAGGCCCAATGATCTTATTCATGTCCTTTTGCCTGGGACTGGGCTTCTGCATGCTAGAATTGTAAATCAAATAGTATTTCTCCCCGACTAAAACTGCCATCACTTAGACCCCTGGAGGTTTTTCCAGTGCCAAAAGCCTGCTCTAAATAGACGTTACAAAAGTGGTGAAGTGAGCATTATTTCACAGTGAAATAGACCCCTGTTTGTGACTAGGTTCCTGTGCCTGAGTCAGGGCTTCTGCTTGCTAAAATTCCAAACAATCAGCATATTTTGCAGATGCAAACTAGCACCACTTTGAACCCTGGCTGTTTTTTGAGTGCCAACCACCTCTTCTAAATAGACATTACCAAACTGGTGAAGAGAGCTTCATTTCACAGAGAAATAGGCCCCTGTTTGTGTCCAGGGCCCTGTGCTTGAGACAGGGCTTCTGTCTTCTGAAATTCCAAAGAGTTGAAAAATCTCCCATATACTAACTGGCACCAGTTAGACGCCTGGCTGTTCTTTGAGTGACATCACCTTATCTAAACTGACATTACAAATGTGGGGGCGGGGTTTTTGCTTCACAGGTTAAAGGGCCAGTATTCGTGTCCAGTGCCCAAGGCCTGAGGATTTACTCTGCCTGCTCAAACAACAAACAAATCAATCTTTCTCCCAGACGCAAGTTGTCATCACTTGGAACTATGTCTGCTTTTGGAGCGACAAAGGCCTTCACGAAACTGGTATTGAGAAACTGGGGGGTGAATATTTTTTCAAAGTAAAAAGGCCAATGTTCATGTCTGTGATCCTGTGCCTGACTGAGCTTCTGCATGCTGAAATTCCGCACAGATCAGGATTTCTCCCATACTAAAGATGCCAACCCATAGAAGCCTGGCTGTTCATTGAGTGCCAAAATACTCCTCTAAGTAGATATTACAAAAGTGTTGAAGTGAGCTGTATTTCACAGAGAAATAGGCCTCTCTTTATCTCCAGTGCCCCATGAATTAAACATGGCTTCTGCCTGCTAAAATTCCAAACAGTTCAGGGTCTCTCACAAGAACAATCTGGCACCACTTAGAAGCCTGGCTGTTTTTTCAGTGCCAGACACCTGCTCTAAATTGACCTTACCAAAGTGTCGATGTGAGCTTTATTTCTCAGTGAAATCAGCCCCTGTTTGTGTCCAGGTCCCTGTGCTCGAGAGTGGGCTCTGTGTTCTGCAAGTATTAACGAATCTGGTTTTTACCCCAACCCCAGCTGCCACCACTTAGAAGACTTGCTACCTTTAGAGTGACAAAGACCTCCTTCAGACCGGTATGGGAAAACTGGGAGGGTGAGTCCTTTTTCAAAGCGAAAAGTGCCAATGTTCTTGCCCAGGGAAACTCTTGCTACCGGGTTGTGAGTTTTATTTCACAGCGAAATAGGTCACAGTCTGCATCCAGGAGCGGACTTCTGCCTTCCAAAATTCCACACGGATTAGGATTTCTCCCAGGTCCTGCCTGCCACCATTTAGAACCCTGACTTCCTTTGGAGTGACAAACTCTTCCTCCAAACTGGTATCTGGAAACCAGGAGAGTGAGTTTTGTTTCACCGGGAAAACGGCCCAAGTTTATGTTTATGGGTCTGTGGCCACGTACAAGCCTCCACACACTAAAGTTCTGAACGTATCAAGATTTCTCCCAGACCCAAGCTGCTACTGCTTAGAACCCTGGCTGCCTTTGTAGTGTGAAACAGCTCTTCTCGACTAATATCATGGAACTGGGGGGGGGGGGGGGGGGGTGTAAATGAGTTTTTCTTTATAGAGAATTTATTATTTTTCCCTTTCTTTTTGTACCATAGCACTAAGTAGAGTTCCCTGTAAGACTTACACAGTTTTTGTCATTCCTAGCAAACCGAGGCGAGCGGTCCTGGAATAGGAGGATGGATATATTGCGTTAATATGTATTTGGCTCGCAGTCGATGGTATTGTTGTGCATTTGCTGCTGCATTTCCCTGTATTGCTCTGTATGTAAGTTTGCATGTAACATCATGTATATGGATTGTATTTGTAATTCAATTTGTATCTGTACTTGCCTTTGTATACATTGTTTGGCTGTATTTTGATGAAGTGTAATTAAAAAAAAAAATCATTCAATAAAGTTCCACCCCGACCCTAATAAAGATATCCCCCCGCTTCTCCCCACGTACCCCTCCCCGGCTCCTGTCTTTATTTATTTTCCTCACTCTTTCTCTCTTTACCTTTCAGTCTATTTCTGACTTTGGTTTTCTAAGTCCTCTCTAACTCTACTTTCCTCTATTTTTCCTATTTATTTCCTTCTCCACCTTTGTTTCTCTGTTTCTCTCTGCTTCTCTCTTTTCTCTCTCTCCTTCTCTGCTTCTCTCTCTTCTTCTCTCTGTTTCTGTTTCTCTCTTCTTCTCTTTGCTTCTCTCTCTTTGCTTCTCTCTCTTCGCTTCTCTCTCTTTGCTTCTCTCTTCTTCTCTTTGCTTCTCTCTTCTTCTCTTTGCTTCTCTCTCTTCTTCTCTTTGCTTCTCTCTCTTTGCTTCTCTCTCTTTGCTTCTCTCTCTTTGCTTCTCTCTCTTCGCTTCTCTCTTCTTTGCTTCTCTTTGCTTCTCTCTCTTCTTCTCTTTCCTTCTCTCTCTTCTTCTCTTTGCTTCTCTCTCTTCTTCTCTTTGCTTCTCACTTTGCTTCTCTTTGCTTCTCTCTTTGCTTCTCTCTTTGCTTCTCTCTCTTTTCTTCTCTTTTCTTCTCTAACTTTCTTTTCCTTTATAGCTTTAAAAAAGCAGCAGTAGAAACTTTCAGGCTCCCTGGGAGTAAATTAAAAAAAACATTTAAAACAAATAAAAACAATTTACTCCCCGGGAGCCTGAAACTTTCTACTGCTGCACCAGACTTATAGTTTTTATTCTTTTTATATATACTATATAGGGCCCCTAATTAGCCCTTACCGAGGAGGTCCAGGCCCCCCTAGCCCCACCCCCTACAGGTACCACATACCTGGGATGGATCAGCCCCCACCCTACCCCATCCCTGCAGGTGCCACCACCCACCTGAGGGCTGAATACACTAGGGCCAGGACCACACCCACATGACAGGGAGGGAGGACCCCCCCATGCGCCGCCGCCGCCCCCCCCCCCGCCCGAGGCAGGGCTACACCACGCCCACCCACCCATGTAGGGGGTCCCTGCGGGCACTCAGCCACACAGTTGGCACCATGCCAACCCTAATTATCACCCCATCCCTAAACACCCACCCCCTAATTCGCACCCCATCCCTAAACACCCACCCCCTAATTAGCACCCCATCCCTAAACACCCACCCCCTAATTAGCACCCCATCCCGAAACACCCACCCCTAATTAGCACCCCCTCCCCAAACACCCACCCCTAATTAACACCCCTCCCTAACCCTAACACCCACCCCTAATTATCACCCCTCCCTAACCCTAACACCCACCTCTAATTAGCACCCCTCAATAACCCTAGCACCCACCCCTACTTCACACCCACCCCTAACTCTACACTTAGGGTGATGGTGTTAGGGTGACAGTGTTAAAGTCAGGGTTAGGGGTCAGGGGTCAAGGGTCAGGGGTCAAAGGTCAAAGGTCAAAAATCAAAGGTCAGAGGTCAAGGGTTAAGGATAAAAGGCCAAAGGTCAGGTGTCAAGGGTCAAAGGTCAAAGGTCAAAGGTCAAGGGTCAAAGGTCAAAGGTCAAGGTCAAGGGTCAAAGGTCAAGGGTCATGGGGTCAAAGGTCAAAGGTCATGGGGTCAAAGGTCAAAGGTCAAGGGTCATGGGGTCAAAGGTCAAGGGTCATGAGTCAAAGGTCAGGGGTCAAGGGTCATGGGTCAAAGGTCAAATGTCACAGGTCATGGGGTCAAAGGTCAAAGGTCAAAGGTCAAAGGTCAAGGGTCATGGGGTCAAAGGTCAGGGGTCAAAGGTCAAGGGTCATAGGGGGTCAAAGGTCAAGGGTCATGGGGTCAAAAATCAAAGGTCAAAGGTCAAAGGTCAGGGGTCAAAGGTCAAAGGTCATGGGGTCAAAGATCAAAAGTCAAAGGTCAGAGGTCATGGGGTCAAACGACAAAGGTCAAAGGACAGGGGTCAAAGGTCAAAGGTCAAAGGTCAGGGGTCAAGGGTCAAAGGTCAAAGGCCATGGGGTCAAAGGTCAAAGGTCAGAGGTCAAAGGTTAAGGGGTCAAGGGTCAAGGGTCATGGGGTAAAAGGTCATGGGTCATGGGTCAAAGGTCATGGGTCATGGGGCAAAGGTCATGTGGTCAAAGGTCAAAGGTCAAAGGTCACGAGGGTCAAAGGTCAAAGGTCAAAAGTCTGGGGTCAAAGGTCAGGGGTCAAAGGTCAAAGGTCAGGGGGTCAAGGTCAAAGATCAAAGGTCATGGGTCAAAGGTCAAAGGTCATGGGGGTCAAAGGTCAAAGGTCAAAGGTCAAAGGTCAAGGGTCAAAGGTCAGGGGTCAAGGGTCATGGGGTAAAAGGTCATGGGTCATGGGTCAAAGGTCATGGGGTCAAAGGTCAAGGGTCAAAGGTCAAAGGTCATGGGGGTCAAAGGTCAAAGGTCAGGGGTCACAAATCAGGGGTCAAGGGTCAAAGGTCAAGGGTCATGGGGTCAAAGGTCAGGGGTCATGGGTCAAAGGTCAAAGGTCGAAGGTCATGGGGTCAAAGGTCAAGGGTCATGGGGTCAAAGGTCAGGGGTCAAAGGTCATGGGTCAAAGGTCAAATGTCACAGGTCATGGGGTCAAAGGTCAAAGGTCCTGGGTCAAAGGTCATGTGGTAAAAGGTCAAAGGTCAAAGGTCACGGGGTCAAAGGTCAGGGGTCAAGGGTCCAAGGTCAAGGGTCATGGGGTCAAAGGTCAGGGGTCATGGGTCAAAGGTCAAAGGTCATGGAATCAAAGGTCATGGGTCATGGGTCAAAGGTCATGGGGTCAAAAATCAAAGGTCAGGATCATGAATCAAAGGTCATGGTATCAAAGGTCATGGTGTCAAAGGTCAAAGGTCACGGGGGTCAAAGGTCACGGGGGTCAAAGGTCAGGGGTCAAAGGTCAGGGGGTCAAAGGTCAAGGGTCATGGGGGTCAAAGGTCAAAGGTCAGGGGTCATGGGTCAAAGGTCAAGGTCATGGGGTCAAAGGTCATGGGGTCAAAGGTCATGGTGTCAAAGGTCATGGGGTCAAAGGTCAAAGGTCAAAGGTCATGGGGTCAAAGGTCAAAGGTCAAAGGTCAAAGGTCATGGGGTCAAAGGTCATGGGGTCAAAGGTCAAAGGTCATGGGGTCAAAGGTCATGGGGTCATAAGGTCAAAGGTCATGGGGTCAAAGGTCATGGGGTCAAAGGTCAAAGATCATGGAGTCAAAGGTCATGGGGTCAAAGGTCAAAGGTCATGGGGTCAAAGGTCATAAGGTCAAAGGTCAAGGGTCATGGGGTCAAAGGTCAAAGGTCAGGGGGTCAAAGGTCAGGGTTAGTGTGTCAAAGGCCAAAGGTCATGGGGTCAAAGGTCATGGGGTCAAAGGTCAGGGGTCAAAAATCAAAGGTCACGGGGTCAAAGGTCATGGGGTAAAAGGTCGAGGGTCAAAGGTCAGGGGGTCGAAGGTCAAGGGTCAAAGGTCAGGGGTCAAATGTCATGGGGTCAAAGGTCAAAGGTCATGGGGTCAAAGGTCAAGGGTCAAAGGTCAAGGGTCAAAGGTCAGGGGGTCAAAGGTCAAGGGTCAATGGTCAGGGGTCAAAGGTCAAGGGTCAAAGGTCAGGGTTCAAGGGTCATGGGGTAAAAGGTCATGGGTCAAAGGTCATGGGGTCAAAGGTCAAGGGTCAAAGGTCAAAGGTCAGGATCATGCATCAAAAGTCATGGGGTCAAAGGTCATGGTGTCAAAGGTCAAAGGTCACGGGGGTCAAAGGTCACATGGGTCAAAGGTCAGGGGTCAAAGGTCAGGGGGTCAAAGGTCAAGGGTCATGGGGTCAAAGGTCAAAGGTCAGGGGGTCAAAGGTCAGGGGTCATGGGTCAAAGGTCAAAGGTCATGGGGTCAAAGGTCATGGGGTCAAAGGTCAAAGGTCAAAGGTCAAAGGTCAAAGGTCATGGGGGTCAAAGGTCAAAGGTGATGGGGTCAAAGGTCATGGGGGTCAAAGGTCAAAGGTCACGGGGGTCAAAGGTCACGGGGGTCAAAGGTCAGGGGGCAAAGGTCAGGGGGGCAAAGGTCAAGGGTCATGGGGTCAAAGGTCAAAGGTCAGGGGGTCAAAGGTCAGGGGTCATGGATCAAAGGTCAAAGGTCATGGGGTCAAAGGTCATGGGGTCAAAGGTCATGGGGTCAAAGGTCAAAGGTCAAAGGTCAAAGGTCATGGGGTCAAAGGTCATGGGGTCAAAGGTCAGGGGGTCAAAGGTCAAGGGTCAAAGGTCATGGGGTCAAAGGTCAAGGGTCATGGGGTCAAAGGTCAAGGCTCATGGGGTCAAAGGTCAAAGGTCATGGGTCAAAGGTCAAAGGTCATGGGGTCAAAGCTAATGGGGTCAAAGTTCAAAGGTCAGGGGGTCAAAGGTCAAGGGTCAAAGGTCAGGGGTCAAAGGTCAAGGGTCAAAGGTCAAGGGTCATGGGGTCACAGGTCAAAGGTCAGGGGTCATGGGTCAAAGGTCATGGGGTCAAAGGTCATGGGGTCAAAGGTCAAAGGTCATGGTGTCAAAGGTCAAAGGTCTAGGGGTCAAAAGGTCATGGGGTCAAAGGTCAAAGGTCATGGGGTCAAAGGTCAAGGGCCAAAGGTCGAAGGTCGTGGGGTCAAAGGTCAGGGGTCAAAGGTCATGGGGTCAAAAGTCATGGGTCATGGGTCAAAGGTCAAAAGGTCAAGGGCCAAAGGTCGAAGGTCGTGGGGTCAAAGGTCAGGGGTCAAAGGTCATGGGGTCAAAAGTCATGGGTCATGGGTCAAAGGTCAAAAGGTCATGGGTCAAAGGTCAAAGGTCAAGGGTCAAAGGTCAGGAGTCAAGGGTCATGGGGTCAAAGGTCAAAGGTCAGGGGTTAAAGGTCAGGAGTCAAGTATCATGGGTCAAAGGTCAAAGGTCATGGGGTCAAAGGTCTTGGGGTCAAAGGTCAAAAGGTCATGGGGTCAAGGGTCAAGGGTCAAAGGTCAGGGGGTCAAAGGTCAAGGGTCAATGGTCAGGGGTCAAAGGTCAAGGGTCAAAGGTCAGGGTTCAAGGGTCATGGGGTAAAAGGTCATGGGTCATGGGTCAAAGGTCATGGGGTCAAAGGTCAAGGGTCAAAGGTCAAAGGTCAGGATCATGAATCAAAGGTCATGGGGTCAAAGGTCATGGTGTCAAAGGTCAAAGGTCACGGGGGTCAAAGGTCACGGGGGTCAAAGGTCAGGTGTCAAAGGTCAGGGGGTCAAAGGTCAAGGGTCATGGGGTCAAAGGTCAAAGGTCAGGGGGTCAAAGGTCAGGGGTCATGGGTCAAAGGTCAAAGGTCATGGGGTCAAAGGTCAAAGGTCATGGGGTCAAAGGTCATGGGGTCAAAGGTCATGGGGTCAAAGGTCAAAGGTGATGGGGTCAAAGGTCATGGGGTCAAAGGTCAAAGGTCACGGGGGTCAAAGGTCACGGGGGTCAAAGGTCAGGGGGCAAAGGTCAGGGGGTCAAAGGTCAAGGGTCATGGGGTCAAAGGTCAAAGGTCAGGGGGTCAAAGGTCAGGGGTCATGGGTCAAAGGTCAAAGGTCATGGGGTCAAAGGTCATGGGGTCAAAGGTCATGGGGTCAAAGGTCATGGGGTCAAAGGTCAAAGATCAAGGGTCAAAGGTCAAAGGTCATGGGGTCAAAGGTCATGGGGTCAAAGGTCAAGGGTCAAAGGTCAAAGGTCAGGATCATGAATCAAAGGCCATGAGGTCAAAGGTCATGGGGTCAAAGGTCAAAGGTCAGGGGGTCAAAGTTCATGGGTCAAAGGTCAGGGGGTCAAAGGTCAAGGGTCAAAGGTCAGGGGTCAAAGGTCAAGGGTCAAAGGTCAAGGGTCATGGGGTCACAGGACAAAAGTTCAGGGGTCATGGGTCAAAGGTCAAAGGTCATAAGGTCAAAGGTCATGGGGTCAAAGGTCAAAGGTCTAGGGGTCAAAGGTCAAAGGTCTAGGGGTCAAAGTTCATGGGGTCAAAGGTCAAAGGTCATGGGGTCAAAGGTCAAGGGCCAAAGGTCGAAGGTCGTGGGGTCAAAGGTCAGGGGTCAAAGGTCATGGGGTCAAAAGTCATGGGTCATGGGTCAAAGGTCAAAGGTCATGGGTCAAAGGTCAAAGGTCAAGAGTCAAAGGTCAGGAGTCAAGGGTCATGGGGTCAAAGGTCAAAGGTCAGGGGTCAAAGGTCAGGAGTCAAGTATCATGGGTCAAAGGTCAAAGGTCATGGGGTCAAAGGTCATGGGGTCAAAGGTCAAAGGTCATGGGGTCAAGGGTCAAAGGTCATGGGATCAAGGGACAAAGGTCATGGGGTCAAAGGTCAAAGGTCATGGGGTCAAAGGTCAAAGGTCGTGGGGTCAAAGGTCAAGGGTCAAAGGTCAAGGGTCAAAGGTCATGGGGTCAAAGGTCATGGGGTCAAAGGTCAAGGGTCATGGGGTCAAAGGTCAAATGTCAGAGGGTCAAAGGTCAGGGGTCATGGGTCAAAGGTCAAAGGTCATGAGGTCAAAGGTCAAAGGTCATGGGGTCAAAGGTCAAAGGTCATGGGGTCAAAGGTCAAGGGTCAAGGTCAGGGGTCAAAGGTCATGGGGGTCAAAGGTCAAAGGTCAGGGGGTCAAAGGTCAGGGGTCATGGGTCAAAGGTCAAAGGTCATGTGGTCAAAGGTTATGGGGTCAAAGGTCATGGGGTCAAAGGTCATGGGGTCAAAGGTCAAGGGTCAAAGGTCTAAGGTCATGGATATAAAGGTCTAAGGTCAAGGGTTAAAGGTCAAGGGTCAAAGGTCAAAGGTCATGGGGTCAAAGGTCAAAGGTCAGGGGTCAAAGGTCAGGGGTCAAAGGTCAAAGGTCATGGGGTCAAAGGTCATGGGGTCAAAGGTCATGGGGTCAAGGGTCAAAGGTCAGGGGTCAGAGATCAAAGGTCAAAGGTCATGGGATCAAGGGTCAAAGGTCATGGGGTCAAAGGTCAAAGGTCATGGGGTCAAAGGTCAAAGATCAAAGGTCATGGGGTCAAAGGTCAAGGGGTCAAAGGTCATGGGGTCAAAGGTCAAAGGTCAGGGGGGTCAATGGTCAGGGGTCAAAGGTCAAAGGTCATGGGGGCCAAAGGTCATGGGTCAAAGGTCATAGGGTCAAGGGTCAAAGGTCAGGGGTCAGAGATCAAAGGTCAAAGGTCATAGGATCAAGGGACAAAGGTCATGGGGTCAAAGGTCAAAGGTCATGGGGTCAAAGGTCAAAGGTCAAGGGGTCAAAGGTCAAGGGTCAAAGGTCAGGGGTCAAGGGTCATGGGGTCAAAGGTCAAATGTCAGAGGGTCAAAGGTCAGGGGTCATGGGTCAAAGGTCAAAGGTCATGTGGTCAAAGTTATGGGGTCAAAGGTCATGGGGTCAAAGGTCATGGGGTCAAAGGTCAAGGGTCAAAGGTCTAAGGTCATGGATATAAAGGTCAAAGGTCAAGGGTCAAAGGTCAAGGGTCAAAGGTCAAAAGTCATGGGGTCAAAGGTCAAAGGTCAGGGGTCAAAGGTCAGGGGTCAAAAGTCAAATGTCAGGGGTCAAAGGTCAAAGGTCATGGGGTCAAAGGTCATGGGGTCAAAGGTCAAAGGTCATGGGGTCAAGGGTCAAAGGTCAGGGGTCAGAGATCAAAGGTCAAAGGTCATGGGATCAAGGGACAAAGGTCATGGGGTCAAAGGTCAAAGGTCATGGGGTCAAAGGTCGGGGTCAAAGGTCAAAGGTCACGGGGTCAAAGATCATGGGGTCAAAGGTCAAAGGTCATGGGGTCAAAGGTCAGGAGTCAAGGGTCAAAGGTCAAAGGTCTTGGGGTCAAAGCTAATGGGGTCAAAGGTCAAAGGTCATGGGGTCAAAGGTCATGGGGTCAAAGGTCGGGGTCAAAAGTCAAAGGTCACGGGGTCAAAGGTCATGGGGTCAAAGGTCAAAGGTCATGGGGTCAAAGGTCAGGAGTCAAGGGTCATGGGGTCAAAGGTCAAAGGTCATGGGGTCAAAGGTCAGGGGTCAAAGGTCAAGGGTCAAAGGTCAGGGGTCAAAGGTCAAGGGTCAAAGGTCAAGGGTCATGGGGTCACAGGTCAAAGGTCAGGGGTCATGGGTCAAAGGTCAAAGGTCATGGGGTCAAAGGTCATGGGGTCAAAGGTCAAAGGTCATGGGGTCAAAGTTTAAAGGTCATGGGGTCAAAGGTCAAGGGCCAAAGGTCGAAGGTCGTGGGGTCAAAGGTCAGGGGTCAAAGGTCAGGGGTCAAAAGTCATGGGTCATGGGTCAAAGGTCAAAGGTCTTGGGTCAAAGGTCAAAGGTCAAGAATCAAAGGTCAGGAGTCAAGGGTCATGGGGTCAAAGGTCAAAGGTCAGGGGTCAAAGGTCAGGAGTCAAGTATCATGGGTCAAAGGTCAAAGGTCATGGGGTCAAAGGTCATGGGGTCAAAGGTCAAATGTCATGGGGTCAAGGGTCAAAGGTCATGGGATCAAGGGACAAAGGTCATGGGGTCAAAGGTCAAAGGTCATGGGGTCAAAGGTCAAAGGTTATGGGGTCAAAGGTCAAAGGTCGTGGGGTCAAAGGTCAGGGGTCAAAGGTCAAGGGTCAAAGGTCAAGGGTCATGGGGTCACAGGTCAAAGGTCAGGGGTCATGGGTCAAAGGTCAAAGGTCATGGGGTCAAAGGTCATGGGGTCAAAGGTCAAAGGTCATGGGGTCAAAGTTTAAAGGTCATGGGGTCAAAGGTCAAGGGCCAAAGGTCGAAGGTCGTGGGGTCAAAGGTCAGGGGTCAAAGGTCAGGGGTCAAAAGTCATGGGTCATGGGTCAAAGGTCAAAGGTCTTGGGTCAAAGGTCAAAGGTCAAGAATCAAAGGTCAGGAGTCAAGGGTCATGGGGTCAAAGGTCAAAGGTCAGGGGTCAAAGGTCAGGAGTCAAGTATCATGGGTCAAAGGTCAAAGGTCATGGGGTCAAAGGTCATGGGGTCAAAGGTCAAATGTCATGGGGTCAAGGGTCAAAGGTCATGGGATCAAGGGACAAAGGTCATGGGGTCAAAGGTCAAAGGTCATGGGGTCAAAGGTCAAAGGTTATGGGGTCAAAGGTCAAAGGTCGTGGGGTCAAAGGTCATGGGGTCAAAGGTCATGGGGTCAAAGGTCAAGGGTCATGGGGTCAAAAATCAAAGGTCAGGGGGTCAAAGGTCAGGGGTCATGGGTCAAAGGTCACAGGTCATGGGGTCAAAGGTCATGGGGTCAAAGGTCAAAGGTCAAGGGTCAAAGGTCATGGGGTCAAAGGTCATGGGGTCAAAGGTCAAGGGTCATGGGGTCAAAGGTCAAATGTCAGAGGGTCAAAGGTCAGGGGTCATGGGTCAAAGGTCAAAGGTCATGAGGTCAAAGGTCAAAGGTCATGGGGTCAAAGGTCAAAGGTCACGGGGTCAAAGGTCAAGGGTCAAAGGTCAGGGGTCAAAGGTCATGGGGTCAAAGGTCAAAGGTCAGGGGGTCAAAGGTCAGGGGTCATGGGTCAAAGGTCAAAGGTCATGTGGTCAAAGGTCATGGGGTCAAAGGTCATGGGGTCAAAGGTCAAGGGTCAAAGGTCTAAGGTCATGGATTTAAAGGTCAAAGGTCAAGGGTCAAGGGTTAAAGGTCAGGGGTCAAAGGTCAAAGGTCAGGGGGTCAAGGGTCAACACAAATATTTTCCAAAAGTGTTTGCAGAGATCCAGCTGTGGGGAAGCTATTGTGAAGGTTTGTAACCTTCTCAGAGGTAAAAAAGTATTTACTATTGATATGAATAGATTGTCATTGATAAGCAGCTGAGATTCTCTAGTACTGGAGAAAAAAATCAGTTTTATTTCAATAAAATTGAATAATGACATGGTGATTCCTACATTCCAAACTCTGTTAGTCCTTGTCCTTTCAAAGCGCAAAGAAGTTGAAGTAATGGAACAGAATTATTCCACCTAAAACATTCTGCGTGAACCATTTTTGTTTTAGCCTCTTCATTTAAAATATCTGAGTTCTTTGTCCTTTTCATTTTAAGCAATCTTGTTCTATCTGTGGACACCCTTTTTGCTAAGCTAGTAAGAGATGGAAAATAGGAACAAAATGAGTTTTAGCATGATGTGCATTACTGTGTTTCAGTAACCTTCCTGTTTATCATTAGGGCAAAATAGAAGAAAATAATTTCTTCTGAACCTGGTTTCCTTTTCTAGCATAAATTGTTGGTTTCTAGCTCAAGGAGCATCTTAGATTAGTCCATAGTCAGAAAGCTGAAGGAGCATCTGGAATTTTAGCACCTGTCATATGTGATGAAGTTATGCTCATCCTGCATTCATACCTGGTGAAAAATACAGATGGTGCTGGTTTGTATTTCTGAAACCTTCCATTAGCAGTTTCCATCTTTGCAGCAGCACAAGTGGGGGGCAGGGGGGAGTACATGAAGGTTTATAAGCAGGGTGAAATCTTTGTGTGTGCTACGTAGGTACGATAACACAACTTGCAGGAAGGTACAGCTGCCAATGAAAACAAGTTTCAGCTCTGCTCCTGGGGTTTTTATCCAGATGAATGCTGATTGTTCAGCATTACCTAATGGCCAGCTTCTTTCAGAATTTACAAAGGTATCTGTGCAAACTATATTTTAGCATAATATATATGTATACTTTATTGATGATAACTAATACATTAATAAAGCACACATTATACAGAACCAGGAGAGCAACGGTGAGTCGCAGGTAAGCATAAGGAGGTGCATGTGGCAGATGAGACTCTTCTGTGTGCTGACTATCCTTTGGATTTCCTGTATAAATAAAGCAAACTACGGTGAGCAGTTTTGAAATAGGAGGATGGATATATTGCATTAATATGTATTTGACTTGCAGTCAATGGTATTATTGTGCATTTGCTGCTGCATTTCCAGGTATTGCTCTATATGTAAATTTGCATTTAACAGCGTGTATATGGATTGTGTTTGTAATTCAATTTGTATCTGTACTTGCCTTTGTATACATTGTTTGGCTGTGTTTGATGAAGTGTAAATTAAAAAAAAAATTCATTCAATAAAATTGAATATAATAAAGATACCCCAGTCCTTCTCCCCCCTCTTCCCCTGGCTCCTGTCTTTATTTGGTATGATTTATTCATTTTCTTCACTGTCTTTCTTGCTTTGCTTCTCACTTTACTTTTCAGTCTATTTCTGGCTTTGCTTTTCTATTTTGAGCTCTCTGCGTCTCTCTGGTTCTCTAAGTCTATCACTATATCCTTATTTCCCTCTACCACTCTTTCCCTGTAAGTCTGTTTCTTCTCTGTTTCTCTAACTGTGTATTACTATTTTCCTTTAACCCCTAAGTATTTTGCTTTCTCTCTCTCACCCTAACTCTTTCTGTCTCTGTGTTTCTTTTTCTAATTCTCTATGTCTCTCAGTGACCCCACCCCCCCCGCTCCCAGGAAAAGAGGCCCCGCCCCAAGAGCCAGAGGCCCCACCTCCAGCAGAGGAGGCCCTGCCCCTGGGGGTGAAGCCCCGCCCCCCAGACTATGGGACATGTCCCCTCCCTGGTGGGTGCAGCCTACTTTCCTGGAAGGCAAGGGCTGTTCTTCCGTAGGCATGGCCTCTTTGTAGGCGTGGTCTCATTTCCTGAGGCAAGGGGCTATTCCCTGGTGGGCGGGGCCACCTTCCTTGGGGGTGGAAGGGATCTCCTCTCCTGGGGGCGTGGCCCCCTCCCCGGTGAGTGTGGCCTCTCCTCCAGTGTGAGCACTTAAGGTGATGAGAGAACAGGGCAGCCCCAGGTGTGAGCACTTAGGGTGAGCAGTCCCAGGTGTTCACAATGAGAGTGAGGATGAGCAGGTCCTGCTGGGGGCTGTTTTAGGGGGAGGGTTTTACTGCTCTCTTCGGTATGGAGCTGCTGGGGGAGAGCAGTTTATGGTGGGTTCCCGGGGGTACCTCGTGGAACGGAGGTGAGAGCACCTCACAGGATCTGGGGAAATGCTGGGATGTGGAGCACTGCTTCAGCGAGGTGCTGAGGGACACTTCTGTGCGACAAAGCAACTGCTGAACAGGTGAGCCAGTGTGGCTTTGTAGTGGGAACTTGTCTCTTTTCCCTAGTCAGCTTTCTCTTGGCTATCCCTCCCTGGTGCCCCCAGGAAAAAAAGGGGGGCTATGGGGACAAAAGAAATTTAAATTGAGGGGAGAGGCACTTCTTCCATTTTTGTATGTGTTTAAACTGCGGGAAATAGTCCTCCAGCTGTGATTTTAAGGGGACTGACAGACGCGGGCGAGTGTGAACCGTGCAGAGCCGAGCCGCAGAGCCGAACCGAGCTGTGCCAGAGCGGCAGGCGGGAGCGGCGGCAGGAACCGAGCTCGTTTCGTCCACTCCGGAGGGGGCTCGGGGGCCGCCCGGGCCCGGTGCCGGCCCCGCTGGGTGGGCAGGGGCAGGCGCGGTTCTCCCGGCGCAGCCCCCGCCAGAGGAGCAGCCTTAGCCCCGGGGGCCGAGCCGCTGCGGCTCGGCAACGGCTTCTCTCGCCTGGCGCCGCTCGGCTCCGCGCGGGTCGGCTCGGCGCCGCGCGGGTCGGCTCGGCTCCGCGCGGGTCGGCTCGGCTCCGCGCGGGTCGGCTCGGCGCCGCGCGGGTCGGCTCGGCGCCGCTCGGCGCCGCGCGGGTCGGCTCGGCTCCGCTCGGCTCGGCTCCGCGCGGGTCGGCTCGGCGCCGCTCGGCTCCGCGCGGGTCGGCTCGGCTCCGCTCGGCTCCGCTCGGCTCGGCGCCGCGCGGGTCCGCTCGGCTCGGTGCCGCTCGGGTCGGCTCGGCTCCGCTCGGCGCCGCGCGGCTCCGCTCGGCTCGGTGCCGCTCGGGTCGGCTCGGCTCCGCTCGGCTCGGCGCCGCGCGGCTCCCCTCGGCTCGGTGCCGCTCGGGTCGGCTCGGCTCCGCTCGGCTCGGCGCCGCGCGGCGCCGCTCGGCTCCGCGCGGGTCGGCTCGGCGCCGCTCGGCTCGGTGCCGCTCGGCGCCGCGCGGCTCGGCGCCGCTCGGCTCGGCGCCGCTCCGCTCGGTTCGGCTCCGCGCCAGCGTCCCGTTCCGCCGCTCTGCGCCGCCTCCCGCTCGGCATCTCCTCCCTCCCCGCGCCGGCATCTGCTCCGCGCCGCTTCCCCTCGCCCGGGTCCCGGTGAAAGCAGTGCCACATCTGTCACCTTAAGCGCTACATCTTTCTGACACGTGCTCGGGTTGGGGTTTTCATGTCAGTTTTTCTGGTCTAAAGGCTTTTCTTGTGCCCCAAAAGCCACAAGGAACCTGCCAGAAGCAGGTTGCATAGGTGGGATTTCAATTTCCTCTTGGATTCTTCTTTCCCATCTTTTTTGGAGTTCTTGTGCCAGAGGGGGGCTCTGACCCCCAAGCCACACAGGGTCTGTTGCCTTGCTAAGTGGGAATTAAATTGGCCAAGTCTGTCAGGAAAGCAAAACCATCCTGGGATTTGTTTGGCCAAAGATGGACTGTGAATATATCTGCAGTAGCAATCGGTGTGAATGCTGATAGTTTTGGGTTGTCTGATGCCTCTGGCCCCTCAGATGTTTTTAGCAGCAATCCATTTTTTAAAAGAACACAAAGAGCTCACAATGTGGAAGATTGTTTAGGAAATGCATCCATAAAAGGGACTCTTTTTGTAGTTCTCCTTCCTGCTTTCACCTGGGCTGGAAGGATGGGCATGGCCTGTATTTATCATATGAAAGTGATGTTACTAAATTTGTCCATAGATTCTGATGATGATGATTATTATTACACTTTTTTTTGACAGAAAACATTTTCATTTTGCCTTTCCCACGTTGTTTTCAGGTCCTGCCCTGGAGTGACATGTGTGGTCTCAGACAGTGATTCCCTAGGAGGAAGGGGAGCCTTTGTCTCACCTGCACAGCTCAGGTGGATGTGACAGAATTGGTGTGGCCTGACAAGGAATGAACAGCTGTGTTCTGGAGTGCCTCGAAACCTTTCTCTGTCAGGTTTTGGGGGGGTTTCTCTTTGGGATTTCTTGTGATGCAGCACCTGGGGTGTCCCTTTGTGCAAAGTCCAGTGGTAAAGGATTGAATGACTGACAAGCAGGGTCTGGGATGAAAATGGTTCTGTTAAAATCAAGCAAAGAATGCAATAAGAAAGATGAGCATCCTTTTAATTTCTGAAATAGTTTGGAATAAAAATGCTGGGAAAAGGCACTTTTGCATTTGAATTGGTGTCACCTGGATAAAACCCCTTAGTGAGCAATGAGAGCAGAAATGTGAAAGCCAGGATTCTTTGACTTCTGCAGGGGACTTAATTTTCTTTTCTTTTCCTCCTCTCTTTCAGGACAGGAAAAATCATTACGCTGC
This sequence comes from Erithacus rubecula, assembly GCF_903797595.1. Taxonomy (NCBI): domain Eukaryota; kingdom Metazoa; phylum Chordata; class Aves; order Passeriformes; family Muscicapidae; genus Erithacus; species Erithacus rubecula. The sequence continues at coordinate 37,831 of NC_136662.1, read as the reverse complement.
TCGCATCTTTGCCAAAAGCTGTGGTGGTTGAACAGCCAAAGCCAAGAGACTTCAGCATCAGGGGTCTGTGCTTGAGGGCTCCTGGTCCTGTCTGTGCTGTGGGGTAAGTCACAGGGATGCTGCGTTCCTCTTTTCCTCCCTGCTGGGATTGGCTGCCTAGGGAATCCTGGATCTGGGTGAAATGCCAGCTCTCCTGGTGTTCAGGGATGCAAGGTCTGAGGGACTACGTTTACCTAGGGCTTTCCAGCAAGAGGAAATGGGGTGCCAGAGCCGTGTCCCATCAGGCTGCGTTTCCCTCTGGGGAGGAGGGAGTCTGGGCTGAAGCGAGATTGCCACGAGCGCTCGGATGAGCATTCCAGGGAACAGGGAGCTGGGAATTGCAGGTGCTGCCGGAACCATTGCCTTAGGTCTGCTCCATCTCTGTCTGACCAGTGGGATTTGTGCTGGAGAGAGAGGTGGTGTTGGGAACAAAAGCAGGAGTAAATCCTCTCTGGAGATGTGCAGCAAAGGACTGAATAGCATGGAAGGAGAGCATTTAGAAACTCTATAGCTCTTTCTCCCAAAATTAAGATGGAGCAGTGAAGGGGGTGGTTGGGTTTGGTCTGGGAATCTTATTCTTTGTGCAATTTTTAATTATTGGACAACATACTGTACAGTATCTTTTGAACAAAAGCGGTCAGAAATTTAGGTTAAGGATTAGAACTTTCTCTGTGAAACACTTCAACTCTTTTGTAATGTCCATTTAGAGGTGGGTTTTGGCAGCCCAAGTCCAGCCAGGGTTCTAAGCAGCGGCATCTTTAGTCTGAGAGAAATCCGGAACAGTTCGGAAATTTAGCAGGCAGAAGCCCAGTCTAAGGCTGCATTTCACAGAGAAATAGGCCCCTGTTTGTGTCCACTGCCCAGTTAATTAAACGTGGCTGCTGCCTGCTAAAATTCCAAACAGTGCAGAGTCTCTCACAAGCACAATCTGGTACCACTTAGAAGCCTGGCTGTTTTTTGAGTGCCAAACACCTGCTATAAACTAACATTAGAAAACTGGTGAAGTGAGCTGTATTTCACAGAGAAATAGGCCATTATTTGTGTCCAGGTGCCAGTGCCCGATACTGGGCTTCTGCCTGCCATAATCCCGAACGGATCAGAATTTTTCCCAGGCACAACCTGTCACTACTTAGAACCCTGGTAGTTCTCTGAGTGCCAAAAGCCTCCGCTAAATAGACATTAGAAAAGTGGTGAATTCAGCCATATTTCGCAGAGAAATGGGCCCATGTTTGTCTCCAGTGCCCAGTGAATTAAACACGGCTTCTGCCTGCTAAAATTCCAAACAGTCCAGGATCTCCCACAGACACACCACATAGAACCCTGACAGTTCATTCAGTACCAAAATGCTCCTCTAAACATACATTACAAAAGTGATGATGTGAGCTTTATTTCACAGTGAAATAAGCCCCTGTTTTTGTCTGTGCCCGAGACTGGGCTTCAGCCTGCTCATATGCCAAACAATTTAGGATCTCACAGACACCATCTGGCACCACTTAGAACCTGGCTGTTCATTCATTGCCAAACACCTGCTCTAAACAAATCTTACAAAAGTGGTGAAGTGAGCTGCATTTCACAGAGAAATAGGCCTCTCTTTGTCTCCAGTGCCCAGTGAATTAAACATGGCTTCTGCCTGCTAAAATTCCAAACAGTTCAGGGTCTCTCACAAGCACAATCTGGCACCACTTAGAAGCTTGGCTGTTTTTTCAGTGCCAAACACCTGCTTTAAACTGCCATTACCAAAGTGATGATGTGAGCTTTATTTCACAATGAAATCAGCCCCTGTTTGTGTCCAGGTCCCTGTGCTCGAGAGTGGGCTCTGTCTTCTGCAAGTATTAACAAATCTGGTGTTTACCCAAACCCCAGCTGCCACCACTTAGAAGACTTGCTACCTTTAGAGTGACAAAGACCTCCTTCAGACTGGTATGGGAAAACTGGGAGGGTAAGTAGTTTTTCAAAGTGAAAAGTGCCAATGTTTTTTCCCAGGGCCCTGTGCCTGAGACTGGTTCTCAGCCTGCTAAATTTCCGAACGGATCAGAATTTTTCCCAGGCAGAACCTGTCACTATTTAGAACCCTGGTAGTTCTTTGAGTGCCTAAAGCCTCCTCTAAATAGACATTAGAAAAGTGTCGAATTCAGCCATATTTCGCAGAGAAATGGGCCCATGTTTGTCTCCAGTGCCCAGTGAATTAAACACGGCTTCTGCCTGCTAAAATTCCAAACAGTTCAGGGTCTCTCACAAGCACAGTCTGGTACCACTTAGAAACCTGGCTATTTTTTGAGTGCCAAACACCTGCTATAAACTAACATGACCCAAAGTCTCGAAGTGAGCTGTAATTTACAGTCAAATAGGCCCCTGTTTATGTCCAGGTCCCTGTTCTTGAGACTGTGCACTGTCTTCTGCAAGTATTAACAAATCTGGTTTCTCTCCAAATCCCAGCTGCCACCACTTAGAAGACTTGCTACCTTTAGAGTGACAAAGACCTCCTTCAGACCGGTATGGGAAAACTGGGAGGGTGAGTAGTTTTTCAAAGCGAAAAGTGCCAATGTTCTTGCCAAGGGCCCTGAGCCTGAGACTGGGCTTCTGCCTGCTAAATTTTCGAACGGATCAGAATTTTTCCCAGGCACAACCTGTCACTACTTAGAACCCTGGTAGTTCTCTGAGTGCCAAAAGCCTCCTCTAAATAGACATTAGAAAAGTGTTGAATTCAGCAATATTTCCCAGGGAAATGGGCCCATGTTTGTCTCCAGTGCCCAGTGAATTAAACATGGCTTCTGCCTTCTAAAATTCCAAACAGTTCAGGGTCTCTCACAAGCACAATCTGGCACCACTTAGAAGCCTGGCTGTTTTTTCAGTGCCAAACACCTGCTCTAAACTGACATTACCAAAGTATCGATGTGAGCTTTATTTCTCAGGGAAATCAGCCCCTGTTTGTGTCCAGGTCCCTGTGCTCGAGAGTGGGCTCTGTCTTCTGCAAGTATTAACAAATCTGGTGTTTACCCAAACCCCAGCTGCCACCACTTAGAAGACTTGCTACCTTTAGAGTGACAAAGACCTCCTTCAGACTGGTATGGGAAAACTGGGAGGGTGAGTACTTTTTCAAAGCGAAAAGTGCCAATGTTCTTGCCAAGGGTCCTGAGCCTGAGACTGGGCTTCTGCCTGCTAAATTTTCGAACGGATCAGAATTTTTCCCAGGCACAACCTGTCACTACTTAGAACCCTGGTAGTTCTCTGAGTGCCAAAAGCCTCCTCTAAATAGACATTAGAAAAGTGTTGAATTCAGCCATATTTCGCAGAGAAATGGGCCGGTTTTTGTCTCCAGTGCCCAGTGAATTAAACACGGCTTCTGCCTGCTAAAATTCCAAACAGTCCAGGATCTCTCACAGACACACCACATAGAACCCTGACAGTTCATTCAATAGCAAAATGCTCCTCTAAATATACATTACAAAAGTGATGATGTGAGCTTTATTTCACAGTGAAATAAGCCCCTGTTTTTGTCTGTGACTGAGACTGGACTTCTGCCTGCTAAAATTACAAACAGTTCAGGGTCTCTCACAAGCACAATCTGGTACCACTTAGAAGCCTGGCTGTTCTTTGAGTGCCAAACACCTGCTATAAACTAACATGACTCAAAATGTCGAAGTGAGCTGTAATTTACAGTCAAATAGGCCCCTGTTTATGTCCAGGTCCCTGTTCTTGAGACTGTGCTCTGTCTTCTGCAAGTATTAACAAGTCTGGTTTTTCTCCAAACCCCAGCTGCCACCACTTAGAAGACTTGCTACCTTTAGAGTGAAAAAACCTCCTTCACACTGGTATGGGAAAACTGGGAGGGTGAGTAGTTTTTCAAAGCGAAAAGTGCCAATGTTCTTGCCAAGGGCCCTGAGCCTGAGACTGGGCTTCTGCCTGCTAAATTTCCGAACGGATCAGAATTTTTCCTAGGCGCAACCTGGCACTACTTAGAACCCTGATAGTTCTCTGAGTGCCAAAAGCCTCCTCTAAATAGACATTAGAAAAGTGTTGAATTCAGCCATATTTCACAGAGAAATGGGCCCATGTTTGTCTCCAGCGCCCAGTGAATTAAACACGGCTTCTGCCTTCTAAAATTCCAAATAGTTCAGGATCTCTCACAGACACACCACATAGAACCCTGACAGTTCATTCAGTACTAAAATGCTCCTCTAAACATACATTACAAAAGTGATGATGTGAGCTTTATTTCACAGTGAAATAAGCCCCTGTTTTTGTCTGTGCCCGAGACTGGGCTTCAGCCTGCTCATATGCCAAACAATTTAGGATCTCACAGACACCATCTGGCACCACTTAGAACCTGGCTGTTCATTCATTGCCAAACACCTGCTCTAAACAAATCTTACAAAAGTGGTGAAGTGAGCTGCATTTCACAGAGAAATAGGCCTCTCTTTGTCTCCAGTGCCCAGTGAATTAAACATGGCTTCTGCCTGCTAAAATTCCAAACAGTTCAGGGTCTCTCACAAGCACAATCTGGCACCACTTAGAAGCCTGGCTGTTTTTTCAGTGCCAAACACCTGCTTTAAACTGCCATTACCAAAGTATCGATGTGAGCTTTATTTCTCAGTGAAATCAGCCCCTGTTTGTGTCCAGGTCCCTGTGCTCTGAGACTGGGCATCTGTCTTCTGCAAGTATTAACTAATCTGGTTTTTACCCAAACCCCAGCTGCCACCACTTAGAAGACTTGCTACCTTTAGAGTGACAAAGACCTCCTTCAGACTGGTATGGGAAAACTGGGAGGGTGAGTACTTTTTCAAAGCGAAAAGTGCCAATGTTCTTGCCCAGGGCCCTGCGCCTGAGACTGGGCCTCAGCCTGCTAAATTTTCCGAACGGATCAGAATTTTTCCCAGGCGCAGCCTGTCACTACTTAGAACCCTGGTAGTTCTCTGAGTGCCAAAAGCCTCCTCTAAATAGACATTAGAGAAGTGGTGAATTCAGCCATATTTCACAGAGAAATGGGCCCATGTTTGTCTCCAGCGCCCAGTGAATTAAACACGGCTTGTGCCTGCTAAAATTCCAAACAGTCCAGGATCTCCCACAGACACACCACATAGAACCCTGACAGTTCATTCAGTACCAAAATGCTCCTCTAAATATACATTACAAAAGTGATGATGTGAGCTTTATTTCACAGTGAAATAAGCCCCTGCTTGTGTCTGTAAGACTGGGCTTCTGCCTGCTAAAATTCCAAACAGTTCAGGGTCTCTCACAAGCACAATCTCGTAACACTTAGAAGCCTGGCTGTTCATTCATTGCCAAACACCTCCTCTAAATAAATCTTACAAACGTGGTGAAGTGAGCTGCATTTCACAGAGAAATAGGCCATTATTTGTCTCCAGTGCCCAGTGAATTAAACATGGCTTCTGCCTGCTAAAATTCCAAACAGTTCAGGCTCTCTCACAAGCACAATCTGGTACCACTTAGAAGCCTGGCTGTTCTTTGAGTGCCAAACGCCTCCTATAAACTAACACGACCCAAAGTGTCGAAGTGAGCTGTAATTTACAGTCAAATAGGCCCTGTTTATGTCCAGGTCCCTGTTCTTGAGACTGGGCACTGTCTTCTGCAAGTATTAACTAATCTGGTTTTTACCCCAACCCCAGCTGCCACCACTTAGAAGACTTGCTACCTTTAGAGTGACAAAGACCTCCTTCAGACTGGTATGGGAAAACTGGGAGGGTGAGTACTTTTTCAAAGCAAAAAGTGCCAATGTTCTTTCCAAGGGCCCTGCACCTGAGACTGGGCCTCAGCCTGCTAAATTTCCGAACGGATCAGAATTTTTCCCAGGCACAACCTGTCACTACTTAGAACCCTGGTAGTTCTCTGAGTGCCAAAAGCCTCCTCTAAATAGACATTAGAAAAGTGGTGAATTCAGCCATATTTCGCAGAGAAATGGGCCCATGTTTGTCTCCAGCGCCCAGTGAATTAAACACGGCTTGTGCCTGCTAAAATTCCAAACAGTCCAGGATCTCCCACAGACACACCACATAGAACCCTGACAGTTCATTCAGTACCAAAATGCTCCTCTAAACATACATTACAAAAGTGATGATGTGAGCTTTATTTCACAGTGAAATAAGCCCCTGTTTTTGTCTGTGCCCGAGACTGGGCTTCAGCCTGCTCATATGCCAAACAATTTAGGATCTCACAGACACCATCTGGCACCACTTAGAACCTGGCTGTTCATTCATTGCCAAACACCTGCTCTAAACAAATCTTACAAAAGTGGTGAAGTGAGCTGCATTTCACAGAGAAATAGGCCTCTCTTTGTCTCCAGTGCCCAGTGAATTAAACATGGCTTCTGCCTGCTAAAATTCCAAACAGTTCAGGGTCTCTCACAAGCACAATCTGGCACCACTTAGAAGCTTGGCTGTTTTTTCAGTGCCAAACACCTGCTTTAAACTGCCATTACCAAAGTGATGATGTGAGCTTTATTTCACAATGAAATCAGCCCCTGTTTGTGTCCAGGTCCCTGTGCTCGAGAGTGGGCTCTGTCTTCTGCAAGTATTAACAAATCTGGTGTTTACCCAAACCCCAGCTGCCACCACTTAGAAGACTTGCTACCTTTAGAGTGACAAAGACCTCCTTCAGACTGGTATGGGAAAACTGGGAGGGTAAGTAGTTTTTCAAAGTGAAAAGTGCCAATGTTTTTTCCCAGGGCCCTGTGCCTGAGACTGGTTCTCAGCCTGCTAAATTTCCGAACGGATCAGAATTTTTCCCAGGCAGAACCTGTCACTATTTAGAACCCTGGTAGTTCTTTGAGTGCCTAAAGCCTCCTCTAAATAGACATTAGAAAAGTGTCGAATTCAGCCATATTTCGCAGAGAAATGGGCCCATGTTTGTCTCCAGTGCCCAGTGAATTAAACACGGCTTCTGCCTGCTAAAATTCCAAACAGTTCAGGGTCTCTCACAAGCACAGTCTGGTACCACTTAGAAACCTGGCTATTTTTTGAGTGCCAAACACCTGCTATAAACTAACATGACCCAAAGTCTCGAAGTGAGCTGTAATTTACAGTCAAATAGGCCCCTGTTTATGTCCAGGTCCCTGTTCTTGAGACTGTGCACTGTCTTCTGCAAGTATTAACAAATCTGGTTTCTCTCCAAATCCCAGCTGCCACCACTTAGAAGACTTGCTACCTTTAGAGTGACAAAGACCTCCTTCAGACCGGTATGGGAAAACTGGGAGGGTGAGTAGTTTTTCAAAGCGAAAAGTGCCAATGTTCTTGCCAAGGGCCCTGAGCCTGAGACTGGGCTTCTGCCTGCTAAATTTTCGAACGGATCAGAATTTTTCCCAGGCACAACCTGTCACTACTTAGAACCCTGGTAGTTCTCTGAGTGCCAAAAGCCTCCTCTAAATAGACATTAGAAAAGTGTTGAATTCAGCAATATTTCCCAGGGAAATGGGCCCATGTTTGTCTCCAGTGCCCAGTGAATTAAACATGGCTTCTGCCTGCTAAAATTCCAAACAGTTCAGGGTCTCTCACAAGCACAATCTGGCACCACTTAGAAGCCTGGCTGTTTTTTCAGTGCCAAACACCTGCTCTAAACTGACATTACCAAAGTATCGATGTGAGCTTTATTTCTCAGGGAAATCAGCCCCTGTTTGTGTCCAGGTCCCTGTGCTCGAGAGTGGGCTCTGTCTTCTGCAAGTATTAACAAATCTGGTGTTTACCCAAACCCCAGCTGCCACCACTTAGAAGACTTGCTACCTTTAGAGTGACAAAGACCTCCTTCAGACTGGTATGGGAAAACTGGGAGGGTGAGTAGTTTTTTCAAAGCGAAAAGTGCCAATGTTCTTGCCAAGGGTCCTGAGCCTGAGACTGGGCTTCTGCCTGCTAAATTTTCGAACGGATCAGAATTTTTCCCAGGCACAACCTGTCACTACTTAGAACCCTGGTAGTTCTCTGAGTGCCAAAAGCCTCCTCTAAATAGACATTAGAAAAGTGTTGAATTCAGCCATATTTCGCAGAGAAATGGGCCGGTTTTTGTCTCCAGTGCCCAGTGAATTAAACACGGCTTCTGCCTGCTAAAATTCCAAACAGTCCAGGATCTCTCACAGACACACCACATAGAACCCTGACAGTTCATTCAATAGCAAAATGCTCCTCTAAATATACATTACAAAAGTGATGATGTGAGCTTTATTTCACAGTGAAATAAGCCCCTGTTTTTGTCTGTGACTGAGACTGGACTTCTGCCTGCTAAAATTACAAACAGTTCAGGGTCTCTCACAAGCACAATCTGGTACCACTTAGAAGCCTGGCTGTTCTTTGAGTGCCAAACACCTGCTATAAACTAACATGACTCAAAATGTCGAAGTGAGCTGTAATTTACAGTCAAATAGGCCCCTGTTTATGTCCAGGTCCCTGTTCTTGAGACTGTGCTCTGTCTTCTGCAAGTATTAACAAGTCTGGTTTTTCTCCAAACCCCAGCTGCCACCACTTAGAAGACTTGCTACCTTTAGAGTGAAAAAAACCTCCTTCACACTGGTATGGGAAAACTGGGAGGGTGAGTAGTTTTTCAAAGCGAAAAGTGCCAATGTTCTTGCCAAGGGCCCTGAGCCTGAGACTGGGCTTCTGCCTGCTAAATTTCCGAACGGATCAGAATTTTTCCTAGGCGCAACCTGGCACTACTTAGAACCCTGATAGTTCTCTGAGTGCCAAAAGCCTCCTCTAAATAGACATTAGAAAAGTGTTGAATTCAGCCATATTTCACAGAGAAATGGGCCCATGTTTGTCTCCAGCGCCCAGTGAATTAAACACGGCTTCTGCCTTCTAAAATTCCAAATAGTTCAGGATCTCTCACAGACACACCACATAGAACCCTGACAGTTCATTCAGTACTAAAATGCTCCTCTAAACATACATTACAAAAGTGATGATGTGAGCTTTATTTCACAGTGAAATAAGCCCCTGTTTTTGTCTGTGCCCGAGACTGGGCTTCAGCCTGCTCATATGCCAAACAATTTAGGATCTCACAGACACCATCTGGCACCACTTAGAACCTGGCTGTTCATTCATTGCCAAACACCTGCTCTAAACAAATCTTACAAAAGTGGTGAAGTGAGCTGCATTTCACAGAGAAATAGGCCTCTCTTTGTCTCCAGTGCCCAGTGAATTAAACATGGCTTCTGCCTGCTAAAATTCCAAACAGTTCAGGGTCTCTCACAAGCACAATCTGGCACCACTTAGAAGCCTGGCTGTTTTTTCAGTGCCAAACACCTGCTCTAAACTGCCATTACCAAAGTATCGATGTGAGCTTTATTTCTCAGGGAAATCAGCCCCTGTTTGTGTCCAGGTCCCTGTTCTTGAGACTGGGCACTGTCTTCTGCAAGTATTAACTAATCTGGTTTTTACCCAAACCCCAGCTGCCACCACTTAGAAGACTTGCTACCTTTAGAGTGACAAAGACCTCCTTCAGACTGGTATGGGAAAACTGGGAGGGTGAGTACTTTTTCAAAGCGAAAAGTGCCAATGTTCTTGCCCAGGGCCCTGCGCCTGAGACTGGGCCTCAGCCTGCTAAATTTCCGAACGGATCAGAATTTTTCCCAGGCGCAGCCTGTCACTACTTAGAACCCTGGTAGTTCTCTGAGTGCCAAAAGCCTCCTCTAAATAGACATTAGAGAAGTGGTGAATTCAGCCATATTTCACAGAGAAATGGGCCCATGTTTGTCTCCAGCGCCCAGTGAATTAAACACGGCTTGTGCCTGCTAAAATTCCAAACAGTCCAGGATCTCCCACAGACACACCACATAGAACCCTGACAGTTCATTCAGTACCAAAATGCTCCTCTAAATATACATTACAAAAGTGATGATGTGAGCTTTATTTCACAGTGAAATAAGCCCCTGCTTGTGTCTGTAAGACTGGGCTTCTGCCTGCTAAAATTCCAAACAGTTCAGGGTCTCTCACAAGCACAATCTGGTACCACTTAGAAGCCTGGCTGTTCATTCATTGCCAAACACCTCCTCTAAATAAATCTTACAAACGTGGTGAAGTGAGCTGCATTTCACAGAGAAATAGGCCATTATTTGTCTCCAGTGCCCAGTGAATTAAACATGGCTTCTGCCTGCTAAAATTCCAAACAGTTCAGGCTCTCTCACAAGCACAATCTGGTACCACTTAGAAGCCTGGCTGTTCTTTGAGTGCCAAACGCCTCCTATAAACTAACACGACCCAAAGTGTCGAAGTGAGCTGTAATTTACAGTCAAATAGGCCCCTGTTTATGTCCAGGTCCCTGTTCTTGAGACTGGGCACTGTCTTCTGCAAGTATTAACTAATCTGGTTTTTACCCCAACCCCAGCTGCCACCACTTAGAAGACTTGCTACCTTTAGAGTGACAAAGACCTCCTTCAGACTGGTATGGGAAAACTGGGAGGGTGAGTACTTTTTCAAAGCAAAAAGTGCCAATGTTCTTTCCAAGGGCCCTGCACCTGAGACTGGGCCTCAGCCTGCTAAATTTCCGAACGGATCAGAATTTTTCCCAGGCGCAGCCTGTCACTACTTAGAACCCTGATAGTTCTCTGAGTGCCAAAAGCCTCCTCTAAATAGACATTAGAGAAGTGTTGAATTCAGCAATATTTCGCAGAGAAATGGGCCCATGTTTGTCTCCAGCGCCCAGTGAATTAAACACGGCTTGTGCCTGCTAAAATTCCAAACAGTCCAGGATCTCCCACAGACACACCACATAGAACCCTGACAGTTCATTCAGTACCAAAATGCTCCTCTAAATATACATTACAAAAGTGATGATGTGAGCTTTATTTCACAGTGAAATAAGCCCCTGTTTGTGTCAGCCTGAGACTGGGCTTCTGCCTTCTCATATCCCAAACAGTCCAGGATCTCACAGACACCATCTGGCACCAGTTAGTACTTGGCTGTTCATTCATTGCCAAACACCTCCTCTAAGTACATCTTATAAAAGTGGTGAAGTGAGCTGTATTTCACAGAAATAGGTCCCTCTTTGCCTCCAGTGCCCAGTGAATTAAACATGGCTTCTGCCTGCTAATATTCCAAACAGTTCGGGGGCTCTCACAGACAAATCTCTTAGAATCCTGTACCTATACATCGAGCCCAGTACCAAAATCCTCCTCTTAGAACCTAGAACCTTAGAACCTAGACATTTCAGAACTGTTGAAGTGAGCTCTATTTCACAGAGAAATAGGCCTCTCTTTGCCTCCCGTGCCCTGTGAATTAAGCATGGCTTCTGCCTGCTAAAATTCCAAACACTTCAGGGTCTCTCACAGGCACAATCTGGCACCACTTAGAAGCCTGGCTGTTTTTTGAGTGCCAAACACCTGCTCTAAACTGACATTAACAGAGTATTGAAGTGAGCTTTATTTTACAGTGATGTAGGCCCCTGTTTGTGTCCAGGTCTCTGTGCTTGCGACTGAGCACTGTCTGCTGAAAATATTGGCAAAACTGTATTTTACCCAAACCCCAGCTGCCACCCCTCAGAAGAATTGCTACTTTTAGAGTGATAAAGACCTCCTTCAGACCGGTATGGGAAAACTGGGAGGGTGAGTACTTTTTCAAAGTGAAAAGTGCCAATGTTCTGTCTCAGGGCCCTGTGCCTGAGACTGTGCTTCGGCCTGCTAAAATTCCAAACGGAGCAGGATTTCTCCCAGATAGAAATGGGAGATACTTAGAACCCTGGTAGTTCTTTGAGTGCCAAAATACTCCTCTAAAGTGACATTTCAAAAGTGGTGAAGTTAGCTTTATTTCACAGTGAAATAATCCCCTGTTTTTGTCCAGGTCCCTGTTCATGAGACTGGGCTCTGTTTGCTAAAAGGATGAACTAATCCCGATTTAGTCCAAACCCCAGCTGCAACCACTTAGAAGGCTTGCTACCTTTGTAGTAACAAAGGCCTCCTACAAACTGGTATCAGAAAACTAGGTGGGTGAGTTTTTTTTCCACAGCTAAAAGGCCCAATGATCTTATTCATGTCCTTTTGCCTGGGACTGGGCTTCTGCATGCTAGAATTGTAAATCAAATAGTATTTCTCCCCGACTAAAACTGCCATCACTTAGACCCCTGGAGGTTTTTCCAGTGCCAAAAGCCTGCTCTAAATAGACGTTACAAAAGTGGTGAAGTGAGCATTATTTCACAGTGAAATAGACCCCTGTTTGTGACTAGGTTCCTGTGCCTGAGTCAGGGCTTCTGCTTGCTAAAATTCCAAACAATCAGCATATTTTGCAGATGCAAACTAGCACCACTTTGAACCCTGGCTGTTTTTTGAGTGCCAACCACCTCTTCTAAATAGACATTACCAAACTGGTGAAGAGAGCTTCATTTCACAGAGAAATAGGCCCCTGTTTGTGTCCAGAGCCCTGTGCTTGAGACAGGGCTTCTGTCTTCTGAAATTCCAAAGAGTTGAAAAATCTCCCATATACTAACTGGCACCAGTTAGACGCCTGGCTGTTCTTTGAGTGACATCACCTTATCTAAACTGACATTACAAATGTGGGGGCGGGGTTTTTGTTTCACAGGTTAAAGGGCCAGTATTCGTGTCCAGTGCCCAAGGCCTGAGGATTTACTCCGCCTGCTCAAACAACAAACAAATCAATCTTTCTCCCAGACGCAAGTTGTCATCACTTGGAACTATGTCTGCTTTTGGAGCGACAAAGGCCTTCACGAAACTGGTATTGAGAAACTGGGGGGTGAATATTTTTTCAAAGTAAAAAGGCCAATGTTCATGTCTGTGATCCTTTGCCTGACTGAGCTTCTGCATGCTGAAATTCCGCACAGATCAGGATTTCTCCCAGACTAAAGATGCCAACCCATAGAAGCCTGGCTGTTCATTGAGTGCCAAAATACTCCTCTAAGTAGATATTACAAAAGTGTTGAAGTGAGCTGTATTTCACAGAGAAATAGGCCTCTCTTTATCTCCAGTGCCCCGTGAATTAAACATGGCTTCTGCCTGCTAAAATTCCAAACAGTTCAGGGTCTCTCACAAGAACAATCTGGCACCACTTAGAAGCCTGGCTGTTTTTTGAGTGCCAGACACCTGCTCTAAACTGACCTTACCAAAGTGTCGATGTGAGCTTTATTTCTCAGTGAAATCAGCCCCTGTTTGTGTCCAGGTCCCTGTGCTCGAGAATGGGCTCTGTGTTCTGCAAGTGTTAACGAATCTGGTTTTTACCCCAACCCCAGCTGCCACCACTTAGAAGACTTGCTACCTTTAGAGTGACAAAGACCTCCTTCAGACCGGTATGGGAAAACTGGGAGGGTGAGTACTTTTTCAAAGCGAAAAGTGCCAATGTTCTTGCCCAGGGAAACTCTTGATACCGGGTTGTGAGTTTTATTTCACAGCGAAATAGGTCACAGTCTGCGTCCAGGAGCGGACTTCTGCCTTCCAAAATTCCACACGGATTAGGATTTCTCCCAGGTCCTGCCTGCCACCATTTAGAACCCTGACTTCCTTTGGAGTGACAAACTCTTCCTCCAAACTGGTATCTGGAAACCAGGAGAGTGAGTTTTGTTTCACCGGGAAAACGGCCCAAGTTTATGTTTATGGGTCTGTGGCCACGTACAAGCCTCCACACACTGAAGTTCTGAACATATCAAGATTTCTCCCAGACCCAAGCTGCTACTGCTTAGAACCCTGGCTGCCTTTGTAGTGTGAAACAGCTCTTCTCGACTAATATCATGGAACTGGGAGGGGGGGGGGGGGGTAAATGAGTTTTTCTTTATAGAGAATTTATTATTTTTCCCTTTCTTTTTGTACCATAGCACTAAGTAGAGTTCCCTGTAAGACTTACACAGTTTTTGTCATTCCTAGTCATCCACCCTACTTAGGCATAGGTGTAGTACTTCTTTGCAATAGCTAATGAATAATTATGTAGCTGAATAAATTATCTAAGTTATCTCACTATGCCGCTGAAACACAAAGTTTTCTTTCTGACCAGATTTCTGCCCTTTTTGTCGAAGTACTTTTGTTATAAAGGATAGCATTTTCATTTCCTATAAAGTTTTCTTTTATATTGAAAAAAGACTCACCTTTCTCTCCTTGCATGCACTCACCTCGCTTTCACTTCAGAGGAGCCAAACAGCTGCAGGTCTTCTGAGGCCTTTTATACCTCGTGGAACTTGCTCCACCTTTTCTGTGGGAGGAGGAGGAGGACCCAATCAGGGGTATATTAACTCCAGGCTTTGCTAAGGGCCTTCATTCCCTCTCTGGGAATCAGAGAGAGAATCAGCTGAGATAAGAGGTCTCTCATTTCTCTGAAGTGGTTGTTTCACCTTGTCTCAGTTTGTTTTTTTCAATAGATGATTTTGGGTATCTAAAACAGCAGAGGATTTGAAAATACAGCAAAGGAATTAGCATTAAACACAGGGAGTATTTCAGTTTCTCCTTTTGGGTCACATATTCAGAGGCAACAAGGCACTTTTGCAATTTTTGGCTTTTTTTGTTTTTTTGTTTGTTTTTTGTTTTTTTTTTTTTTAATTTTGTTTTTTTTTAGGAGGAATACAACTTCCTGAAATTCTAGGTTGTGTCAACCTGGCACACGAGATTTTTTTTCAGCAGGTTTGTCTTTTCACAAAAGGCTTCTGCTTTGTCTCAAAGAGGATATTTGAGATCAAGGCTTCAGATGACTAAGTTGAGGACTGTGACCAGAAGAAGGAGGCTGAGCACGGTATGCAGTTAGAAATTACTGGTGGGGGATGGGGGGCCAGTTTTGAAGGCAGCACAGTGCAAAATGTCCTTTTGTAGGTCGCCAATGCTTTTCATGAGAGCAGCAGATGCATTTACACGCCTTATAGGGCATAGATATAGCTGCCTCGCTCACAGCAATGCCCTGTATTTTGTCTCTTGCTAACTCAGGTGCCAATCATAATAACAGCCACTGGCTTAAACTTAGGATAAAGCCAGAGATAGAAGGACTGATCAGGAGCAGGTGAGTAGCTGAGTAGCAGGCACTTGCAACTTGTTATGTGGGGTGTAGTTGGGCTCCAGATGATATCTGCTGATTGAGGTGAGATATCTGGAGGTATTAAGTTATCCTGCAGGGCTTTGACTTTTGTCTTTAATTCCTTTCAGGTATAGCCGGATCAAATCCACGGCAGAGAGCCCCATCCCAGGCGAGGGGCTTGCCCCGAGAAGGTCGGTCACAGTTTGCCTTTTCAGGGCAACCATAAATGGTGATTCTGTTAAGGGAATATTTTTTTGTTGTTGTTAACGAAGCTGGATATTGGCAGTCATGGGGAAGCGACAAGGTGAGTAGTTGCTGGCAGACAGAAGGAGCTGTTATTGATCAGGTCTCAATCTCTGGCGCAACTCTCAGCATTTGTTATCTGCGCATTTTATGCGACGCACTTGAATTACACCGAGATCGCTCTCACCAAAAGGCATCACCCTGCGAGGGGGGATGAAGAGTGCGTCCCAAGCACCCGGGCATTTCTGGGAGGCGGTGACTAATGGAATTACCTGATTTTGGCTGTTGTACTGCTCGGAGCAAGTACAGTCGTTTGATTTTCTTTATCGCAGCTGACTAAGAGACTACAGCCTGATGATTGCAGCGATTTGCTACACGGCTGAACTGCTTTTCCTCACAACTGGCATGGATTCCCATCCCTGGATATCTGACAGATAAGTGGAGGGTTCAAACTCACAGAGGGGATGAGAGCGGGATGCTGGGTCCGGACTTGTCAGGAGGGATTCTTAAGGCAGCTTTAGATGCGGGGATGTCCAAGAAGCAGCCCCTTAGGCCCCATAATGGGCAAGTCTCATTTTGATCTCCCTGCTGAGGTGCACAGGGTAGAGCAGTTCCGGTGGGTGTCACCTCACTTGTCCGTGGTGCAGTCTGCGTCTTTTGCGTGTGTTGCATTGTAAGTGTCTTGCCTTAGCCCTTTGATGGGCATATCAGAAACTCTGGAGTTGTTCTTAGCATCTCAGATGTCCGCATTCCTCGGCCCGGTGCCCGTACCACGGAACCTCCCTTCTGGATCTGAGCAGGCATCCGAATAGCATCTCTGCCTAAAAGCCTCCAGTCTGATGTCTATAAAGTCTTGTTCTGCGCCATATTGACCGCTATGCTCTTCAAGGACCCATTACAGCAGATTGGGACTCAGAAGAATGTGAAGATAGGGAGAAGATTCTGCCCACAGTATCCTGTGCCATCTTTCTCTGTGACTGCTAGAAGAAATGCTTCCGCTAGCATCTTTTTCTCGCCTTGTCAGCTTGCTATCAGTCTCCACTCGGTCATCTCATTTTGCAGTCTCTCATCTTCACGGTCATTCATCCAGCCCAGTTTTTTCCTCCTCGTGCCATCCCCTCGTTTGTCATGTCCCGTGTCACGGGTCCCTGCGGGCATTTGTCCCGGAGCTGCTCTGCCCTGCTGCTTAGTCAGGGTGTGGGTGCGATAGGAGCAGTCCTAGGGACTTGAAATTTGTAAAGTGGGGTGTATTGGGCTCGAGAGGATAATATGCAGATTGAGCCAAGAGGTCTGGAGGTGTTAAGTTCCCCTGCAGGGCTTTGACTTTTGTCCTACCTTTTTTTCAGCTGCAGATGGATTCAATCTGAGGCAGAGGGCCCATCCCAGCTGAGAGGGCTCCCCTGAGAAGGTCAGTCCTTGGTTTTTTTTGCAGGGGAATCATAAATGATAAGTGTATTTACAGCACTTTTGTTTTCCTTCTTTTCATAGGAATTAAAGCTGGCTATCTGCAGTGAAGTCGAAGTGGGCAAGGTGAGCAGTGACCTGTTTACAGAAGCAGCTGTTTTTGCCGAGGTCTCCATTTCTGGTGCGACTCTAAGTATCCATTACTGTTTGTGTTTGCTCTTTTATTATGCTGAGATCTCCTCACTGACCTGGCAACAGTCTCTGTTCACCGCTCATGGGAGCTCTCCAGAAGTATCAGAAGAATGTCTGACGAACCCTTTGCCTTTTCCTCTTTGGAGGTGCCACCCGGGCAGCCTTTGGCATCGGCCGAGCTATTGCGGTGAGTCGGGGAGTTTGGGGGGCGGAGCGTGGGTCCGGTCTAGTTTCAGCCCTGCCACATCACCTTGTCTCCTCTTACTGCAGGTCTCTCCTGTGAAGATGGCATCAGGCACTGAGAGCGGCTAAAGCTCCCCTAGGACTCGGGCATTTTTGGGAGGCGGTGAGTAGTGGCATTATCTGGTGTTGGTCAATGTGCTGCTAAGAGGATACACTGATGTTTACTTTTCTTTTTTATAGCCGACTAAAAGGCAGCATCCTGGTGCTGGCAGGAATTTTCCAGCTTGCAAGAGGCTTTTGATCACACCTGACATGGATTCTCTTCCCTGGTTCCCTGGATATGAGACAGATAAGTGAAGGGGCATGACTCGCTGAGGGGAGGAGAGGGGGATGCTGGGTCTGGACTTGTCAGGAGGGATTCTTAAGGCAGCTATAGAGGCGGGGGTATCCATGAAGCAGCCCCTTAGGCCCTATAAGGGGCAAGTCTCAATTTGATCTCCCTGCTGAGTTGCACAGGGTAGAGCAGTTCCGGTGGGTGTCACCTCACTTGTCCGTGGTGCAGTCTGCGTCTTTTGCGTGTGTTGCATTGTAAGTGTCTTGCCTTAGCCCTTTGATGGGCATATCAGCAACTCTGGAGTTGTTCTTAGCATCTCAGATGTCTGCATTCCTCGGCCCGGTGCCCGGACCGTGGAACATCCCCCTCTGGATTTGAGCAAGCATCCAAGTAGCATCTCTGCTTAAAAGCCCCCAGTCTGATGTCTGTTATAGTCTTGCTCTGTGCCATATTGACTTCTGTGCACTGCAAGGATCCGTTACAGCAAATTGGGACTTGGAATAATGTGAAGATAGGGAGAAGGTTCTGCCCACAGGATTCTGAGGCATCCCTCTCTTTGATTGCTAGAAAGAAGGCTTCTGCTAGCATTTTTTCCAGTCTTGTCAGCTAGCTATCAGTCTCCCCTAGGTCATCTCATTTTGCATTCTCTTGATCTTCTCAGCCCTTCTTCCACCTGAGAGTTTTTTATTCTGCGAGAGTTCTTTATTCTGCTTAATGTCATCCCCTCGTTTGTCGTGTCACAGGTGCCTGCAGGTATTTGTCCCGGAGCTGCTCTGCCCTGCTGCCTAGTCTGGGCATAGGCGAAGGACAGGTCCTAGGCATTGGCAATTTGTAACGTGGGGAGTAGTTGGGCTCTAGAAGATAATATGCAGATTAAAGCCAAGATGTCTGGAGGTAGTAAGTTCTCCTGCAAGGCTTTGACTTTTGTCCTACCTTTTTTTCAGCTGCAGATGGATTCAATCTGAGGTAGAGGGCCCATCCCAGCTGAGGGTGCACCCCTGAGAAGGTCAGTCACAGTTTGCATTTACCGGGGCTAGAGTAAATGATGAGTGTGTTTACAGCATTTTGTTTTTCTTCTTTTCATAGGAATTAAAGCTGGCTATCTGCAGTGAAGTCGAAGTGGGCAAGGTGAGCAGTGACCTGTTTACAGAAGCAGCTGTTTTTGCCGAGGTCTCCATTTCTGGTGCGACTCTAAGTATCCATTACTGTTTGTGCTTGCTCTTTTATTATGCTGAGATCTCCTCACTGACCTGGCAACAGACTCTGTTCACCGCTCATGGGAGCCCTCTAGAAGTATCAGAAGAATGTCTGACGAACCCTTTGCCTTTTCCTCTTTGGAGGTGCCACCCGGGCAGCCTTTGGCATCGGCCGAGCTATTGCGGTGAGTCGGGGAGTTTGGGGGGCGGAGCGTGGGTCCGGTCTAGTTTCAGCCCTGCCACATCACCTTGTCTCCTCTTATTGCAGGTCTCTCCTGTGAAGATGGCATCAGGCACTGAGAGCGGCTAAAGCGCCCCGAGGACCCGGGCATTCTTTGGAGGCGGTGAGTAGTGGCCTTATCTGGTGTTGGTCAATGTGCTGCTAAGAGGATACACTGATGTTTGCTTTTCTTTTTTGTAGCCGACTAAAAGGCAGCATCCTGGTGCTGGCAGGAATTTTCCAGCTTGCAAGAGGCTTTTGATCACACCTGACATGGATTCTCTTCCCTGGTTCCCTGGATATGAGACAGATAAGTGAAGGGGCATGACTCGCTGAGGGGAGGAGAGGGGGATGCTGTGTCTGGACTTGTCAGGAGGGATTCTTAAGGCAGCTATAGAGGCGGGGATATCCAAGAAGCAGCCCCTTAGGCCCCATAAAGGGCAAATCTCGATTTGATCTCCCTGCTGAGGTGCACAGGGTAGAGCAGTTCCGGTGGGTGTCACCTCACTTGTCCGTGGTGCAGTCTGCGTCTTTTGCGTGTGTTGCATTGTAAGTGTCTTGCCTTAGCCCTTTGATGGGCATATCAGCAACTCTGGAGTTGTTCTTAGCATCTCAGATGTCTGCATTCCTCGGCCCGGTGCCCGGACCGTGGAACATCCCCCTCTGGATTTGAGCAAGCATCCAAGTAGCATCTCTGCTTAAAAGCCCCCAGTCTGATGTCTGTTACAGTCTTGCTCTGTGCCGTATTGACTTCTGTGCACTGCAAGGATCCGTTACAGCAAATTGGGACTTGGAATAATGTGAAGATAGGGAGAAGGTTCTGCCCACAGGATTCTGAGGCATCCCTCTCTTTGATTGCTAGAAAGAAGGCTTCTGCTAGCATTTTTTTCCAGTCTTGTCAGCTAGCTATCAGTCTCCCCTAGGTCATCTCATTTTGCATTCTCTTGATCTTCTCAGCCCTTCTTCCACCTGAGAGGTTTTGATTCTGCGAGAGTTCTTTATTCTGCTTAATGTCATCCCCTCGTTTGTCGTGTCACAGGTGCCTGCAGGTATTTGTCCCGGAGCTGCTCTGCCCTGCTGCCTAGTCTGGGCATAGGCGAAGGACAGGTCCTAGGCATTGGCAATTTGTAACGTGGGGAGTAGTTGGGCTCTAGAAGATAATATGCAGATTAAAGCCAAGATGTCTGGAGGTAGTAAGTTCTCCTGCAAGGCTTTGACTTTTGTCCTACCTTTTTTTCAGCTGCAGATGGATTCAATCTGAGGTAGAGGGCCCATCCCAGCTGAGGGTGCACCCCTGAGAAGGTCAGTCACAGTTTGCATTTACCGGGGCTAGAGAAAATTATGAGTGTGTTTACAGCATTTTGTTTTTCTTCTTTTCATAGGAATTAAAGCTGGCTATCTGCAGTGAAGTCGAAGTGGGCAAGGTGAGCAGTGACCTGTTTACAGAAGCAGCTGTTTTTGCCGAGGTCTCCATTTCTGGTGCGACTCTAAGTATCCATTACTGTTTGTGCTTGCTCTTTTATTATGCTGAGATCTCCTCACTGACCTGGCAACAGACTCTGTTCACCGCTCATGGGAGCCCTCTAGAAGTATCAGAAGAATGTCTGACGAACCCTTTGCCTTTTCCTCTTTGGAGGTGCCACCCGGGCAGCCTTTGGCATCGGCCGAGCTATTTCGGTGAGTCGGGGAGTTTGGGGGGCGGAGCGTGGGTCCGGTCTAGTTTCAGCCCTGCCACATCACCTTGTCTCCTCTTATTGCAGGTCTCTCCTGTGAAGATGGCATCAGGCACTGAGAGCGGCTAAAGCGCCCCGAGGACCCGGGCATTCTTTGGAGGCGGTGAGTAGTGGCCTTATCTGGTGTTGGTCAATGTGCTGCTAAGAGGATACACTGATGTTTACTTCTCTTTTTCTAGCTGACTAAGAGGCAGCATCCTGGTGCTGGCAGGAATTCTCCAGCTTGCAAGAGGCTTTTGATCACACCTGACATGGATTCTCTTCCCTGGTTCCCTGGATATGAGACAGATAAGTGAAGGGGCATGACTCGCTGAGGGGAGGAGAGGGGGATGCTGGGTCTGGGCTTGTCAGGAGGGATTCTTAAGGCAGCTATAGAGGCGGGGATATCCATGAAGCAGCCCCTTAGGCCCCATAAAGGGCAAATCTCAATTTGATCTCCCTGCTGAGTTGCACAGGGTAGAGCAGTTCCGGTGGGTGTCACTTCACTTGTCTGCGTCTTGTGTGTGTTGTATTGTATGTGTCTTTCCTTAGCCCTTTGAGTGCAGTATCAAACATCCTGGTGTCATTCATAGCACCTGCACTATCTTCATTCCTTGGCCCGGCACCGGTGCCTTCAAGCCTTTGACTCAGGAGCTTGGACAGCCATCTGAATCTCATCTCTTTTTTTGAACCATCCAGTCAGATGTCTTTCAAGGCCTTTTTCTGAGCTGTATTGACAGCCGTGCCCTGCAAAGATCCATTCCAGCAGATCGGGGCTTTGGAAGAATGCGAAGATAGGGAGAAGATTTTCGGGATCCATCTCTGCAGTTCGTGGAGTAAACCTGAATGGCTCGCTTTCAGTCTCCCCCCAGTCATCTCATTTGCATTCTCTTGTTCTTCTCAGTCATTCTTCAGTCAGAGTTTTATCTTAGCTAGCATCTTCCCCTCCTTTGTCATGTCCTGCGTGTCACAGGGTGCCTGCACATATTTGGGCCGGAGCTGTTCTGCCCTGCTGCATAGTCAGGGCATAGGTGGGATAGGACCGGTCCTAGGGACTTGCAATTTGTAAAGTGGGGTGTATTGGATTCTACAAGATAATATGCAGATTGAGCCAAGATATCTGGAGGTGGTAAGTTCCCCTGCAGGGCTTTGACTTTTGTCCTACCTTTTTTCAGCTGCAGATGGATTCAGTGTGAGGCAGAGGGCCCATCCCTGCTGAGAGGGCTCCCCTGAGAAGGTCAGTCACAGTTTGCATTTACCGGGGCTAGAGAAAATTATGAGTGTGTTTACAGCATTTTGTTTTTCTTTTCATAGGAATTAAAGCTGGCTATCTGCAGTGAAGTCGAAGTGGGCAAGGTGAGCAGTGACCTGTTTACAGAAGCAGCTGTTTTTGCCGAGGTCTCCAGTTTCTGGTGCGACTCTAAGTATCCATTACTGTTTGTGTTTGCTCTTTTATTATGCTGAGATCTCCTCACTGACCTGGCAACAGACTCTGTTCACCGCTCATGGGAGCTCTCCAGAAGTATCAGAAGAATGTCTGACGAACCCTTTGCCTTTTCCTCTTTGGAGGTGCCACCCGGGCAGCCTTTGGCATCGGCCGAGCTATTGCGGTGAGTCGGGGAGTTTGGGGGGCGGAGCGTGGGTCCGGTCTAGTTTCAGCCCTGCCACATCACCTTGTCTCCTCTTACTGCAGGTCTCTCCTGTGAAGATGGCATCAGGCACTGAGAGCGGCTAAAGCGCCCCGAGGACCCGGGCATTCTTTGGAGGCGGTGAGTAGTGGCATTATCTGGTGTTGGTCAATGTGCTGCTAAGAGGATACACTGATGTTTACTTCTCTTTTTCTAGCTGACTAAGAGGCAGCATCCTGGTGCTGGCAGGAATTATCCAGCTTGCAAGAGGCTTTTGATCACACCTGACATGGATTCTCTTCCCTGGTTCCCTGGATATGAGACAGATAAGTGAAGGGGCATGACTCGCTGAGGGGAGGAGAGGGGGATGCTGGGTCTGGACTTGTCAGGAGGGATTCTTAAGGCAGCTATAGAGGCGGGGGTATCCATGAAGCAGCCCCTTAGGCCCTATAAGGGGCAAGTCTCAATTTGATCTCCCTGCTGAGGTGCACAGGGTAGAGCAGCTCCGGTGGGTGTCACCTCACTTGTCCGTGGTGCAGTCTGCGTCTTGTGCGTGTGTTGTATTCTACGTGTCTTTCCTTAGCCCTTTGAGTGCAGTATCAAACATCCTGGTGTCATTCATAGCACCTGCACTGTCTTCATTCCTTGGTCCGGCACCTGTGCCTTCAAGCCTTTGACTCAGGAGCTTGGACAGCCATCTGAATCTCATCTCTATTTTGAAGCATCCAGTCAGATGTCTTTCAAGACTTTTTTCTGAGCTGTATTGACAACTGTGCACTGCAAAGATCCATTCCATCAAATTGGGGCTGTGGAAGAATGCGAAGATAGGGAGAAGATTTTCGGGATCCATCTCTGCAGTTCTTGGAGTAAACGCTTCTGCTAGCATCCTTTTCCAGTCTGAATGGCTCTCTTTCAGTCTCCCCTCAGTGATATGCTTTGCATTCTCTTCTTCTCAGTCATTCTTCAGTCAGAGTTTTATCTTAGCTAGCATCTTCCCCTCCTTTGTCATGTCCTGCGTGTCAAAGGGTGCCCGCACTTATTTGGGCCGGAGCTATTCTGCCCTGCTGCGTAGTCCGGGCATAGGTGGGATAGGACCGGTCCTAGGGATCTGCAGTATGTAAAATGGGGTTTAGCTGGGCTCTAGAAGATAATATGCCGATTAAAGCCAAGATGTCTGGAGGTAGTAAGTTGTTTTGCAGGGGTTTGACTTTTGATTTACCTATTTTTCAGCTGCAGATGGATTCAATCTGAGGCAGAGGGCCCATCGCAGTTGAGGCTGCACCCCTGAGAAGGTCAGTCACAGTTTGCATTTACCGGGGCTAGAGTAAATGATGAGTGTGTTTACAGCATTTTGTTTTTCTTTTCATAGGAATTAAAGCTGGCTATCTGCAGTGAAGTCGAAGTGGGCAAGGTGAGCAGTGACCTGTTTACAGAAGCAGCTGTTTTTGCCGAGGTCTCCGTTTCTGGTGCGACTCTAAGTATCCATTAATGTTTGTGTTTGCTCTTTTATTAAGCTGAGATCTCCTCACTGACCTGGCAACAGACTCTGTTCACCGCTCATGGGAGCTCTCCAGAAGTATTACAGGAATGTCTGACGAACCCTTTGCCTTTTCCTCTTTGGAGGTGCCACCCGGGCAGCCTTTGGCATCGGCCGAGCTATTGCGGTGAGTCGGGGAGTTTGGGGGGCGGAGCGTGGGTCCGGTCTAGTTTCAGCCCTGCCACATCACATTGTCTCCTCTTACTGCAGGTCTCTCCTGTGAAGATGGCATCAGGCACTGAGAGCGGCTAAAGCTCCCCTAGGACTCAGGCATTTTTGGGAGGCGGTGAGTAGTGGCATTATCTGGTGTTGGTCAATGTGCTGCTAAGAGGATACACTGATGTTTGCTTTTCTTTTTTGTAGCCGACTAAGAGGCAGCATCCTGGTGCTGGCAGGAATTTTCCAGCTTGCAAGAGGCTTTTGATCACACCTGACATGGATTCTCTTCCCTGGTTCCCTGGATATGAGACAGATAAGTGAAGGGGCATGACTCGCTGAGGGGAGGAGAGGGGGATGCTGGGTCTGGACTTGTCAGGAGGGATTCTTAAGGCAGCTATAGAGGCGGGGATATCCATGAAGCAGCCCCTTAGGCCCCATAAAGGGCAAATCTCAATTTGATCTCCCTGCTGAGTTGCACAGGGTAGAGCAGTTCCGGTGGGTGTCACTT
Source organism: Erithacus rubecula (assembly GCF_903797595.1). Classification (NCBI taxonomy): domain Eukaryota; kingdom Metazoa; phylum Chordata; class Aves; order Passeriformes; family Muscicapidae; genus Erithacus; species Erithacus rubecula. The sequence goes on along the minus strand of NC_136662.1, from coordinate 13,540 downwards.
CACTTGTCTGCGTCTTGTGTGTGTTGTATTGTATGTGTCTTTCCTTAGCCCTTTGAGTGCAGTATCAAACATCCTGGTGTCATTCATAGCACCTGCACTATCTTCATTCCTTGGTCCCGGCACCTGTGCCTTCAAGCCTTTGACTCAGGAGCTTGGACAGCCATCTGAATCTCATCTCTATTTTTGAAGCATCCAGTCAGATGTCTTTCAAGGACCTTTTTCTGAGCTGTATTGACAGCCGTGCCCTGCAAAGATCCATTCCATCAGAATCGGGGCTTGAAGAATGCGAAGATAGGGAGAAGATTTTCGGGATCCATCTCTGCAGTTCGTGGAGTAAACCTCTGCTAGCATCCTTTTCCAGTCTCAAGGCTCTCTTCAGTCTCCCCTCAGTCATCTGCATTTGCATTCTCTTTCTTCTCAGTCATTCTTCAGTCAGAGTTTTATCTTAGCTAGCATCTTCCCCTCCTTTGTCATGTCCTGCGTGTCACAGGGTGCCTGCACATATTTGGGCCGGAGCTGTTCTGCCCTGCTGCATAGTCCGGGCATAGGTGGGATAGGACCGGTCCTAGGGACTTGCAATTTGTAAAGTGGGGTGTATTGGATTCTACAAGATAATATGCAGATTGAGCCAAGATATCTGGAGGTGGTAAGTTCCCCTGCAGGGCTTTGACTTTTGTCCTACCTTTTTTCAGCTGCAGATGGATTCAGTGTGAGGCAGAGGGCCCATCCCTGCTGAGAGGGCTCCCCTGAGAAGGTCAGTCACAGTTTGCATTTACCGGGGCTAGAGAAAATTATGAGTGTGTTTACAGCATTTTGTTTTTCTTTTCATAGGAATTAAAGCTGGCTATCTGCAGTGAAGTCGAAGTGGGCAAGGTGAGCAGTGACCTGTTTACAGAAGCAGCTGTTTTTGCCGAGGTCTCCGTTTCTGGTGCGACTCTAAGTATCCATTACTGTTTGTGTTTGCTCTTTTATTATGCTGAGATCTCCTCACTGACCTGGCAACAGACTCTGTTCACCGCTCATGGGAGCTCTCCAGAAGTATCAGAAGAATGTCTGACGAACCCTTTGCCTTTTCCTCTTTGGAGGTGCCACCCGGGCAGCCTTTGGCATCGGCCGAGCTATTGCGGTGAGTCGGGGAGTTTGGGGGGCGGAGCGTGGGTCCGGTCTAGTTTCAGCCCTGCCACATCACCTTGTCTCCTCTTACTGCAGGTCTCTCCTGTGAAGATGGCATCAGGCACTGAGAGCGGCTAAAGCGCCCCGAGGACCCGGGCATTCTTTGGAGGCGGTGAGTAGTGGCATTATCTGGTGTTGGTCAATGTGCTGCTAAGAGGATACACTGATGTTTACTTCTCTTTTTCTAGCTGACTAAGAGGCAGCATCCTGGTGCTGGCAGGAATTCTCCAGCTTGCAAGAGGCTTTTGATCACACCTGACATGGATTCTCTTCCCTGGTTCCCTGGATATGAGACAGATAAGTGAAGGGGCATGACTCGCTGAGGGGAGGAGAGGGGGATGCTGGGTCTGGACTTGTCAGGAGGGATTCTTAAGGCAGCTATAGAGGCGGGGATATCCATGAAGCAGCCCCTTAGGCCCCATAAAGGGCAAATCTCAATTTGATCTCCCTGCTGAGGTGCACAGGGTAGAGCAGTTCCGGTGGGTGTCACCTCACTTGTCCGTGGTGCAGTCTGCGTCTTGTGCGTGTGTGTAGTATTGTACGTGTCTTTCCTTAGCCCTTTGAGTGCAGTATCAAACATCCTGCTGTCATTCATAGCCTCTTGCGCTGTCTTCATTCCCTGGCCCGGTGCCATCCAATCTTGGACTCAGGAGCTTGGACAGCCATCTGAATCTCATCTCTTTTTTGAAGCATCCAGTCAGATGTCTTTCAAGACCTTTTTCTGAGCTGTATTGACAGCCGTGCCCTGCAAAGATCCATTCCAGCAGATCGGGGCTTTGGAAGAATGCGAAGATAGGGAGAAGATTTTCGGGATCCATCTCTGCAGTTCGTGGAGTAAACCTGAATGGCTCGCTTTCAGTCTCCCCTCAGTCATCTCATTTGCATTCTCTTGTTCTTCTCAGTCATTCTTCAGTCAGAGTTTTATCTTAGCTAGCATCTTCCCCTCCTTTGTCATGTCCTGCGTGTCACAGGGTGCCTGCACATATTTGGGCCGGAACTGTTCTGCCCTGCTGCATAGTCCAGGCATAGGTGGGATAGGACCGGTCCTAGGGACTTTTGAGTTTGTAATGTGGGGTGTAGATTATCTCAGATGATATATGCAGATCCCAAGATCAATATTCGGAAGCACAGTAGTAAAATTTTCTCTTTTGTCTTCTTAGGCATCCAGGGGAGGCGTGGAGCCGAAATCCGAAACGCAGTAGCCGAAGGGGTCACGGAGATTATCTCCACGTCCACGGCACCGATTTGTTTCCAGCGTGGATGGATTTTGTCAGATCGTCTACCTAAAGATAAGTATCGGGGTCAGTGGTGGGGAGAAGGGGAAAAATGTTATCAACATAGGCAATTTGAAATTAGGTTAGAGGATAGGCCCATAGTGGGAGGGGCCCCTCAGAAGCAAAGGGACCAGGTTTCTCATCAGCCTCACCAGAGCCTCGGCAGGGCAGTTCCGACACAAGCACGCGTTCTCCCGCCCTTTGCGTCGTCAGCCTTTTTTTTTGCGTCTCAGTCGTCGCGGATCTTTTCACCTCGGGAGCCCGCCTTTCAGCTCGGAGCCATCGCCACGGTCACTCGGCAGCGCTTCCTTCCTCCGAGCTTCTGGACCAACCTCCTAACAGCTTTGGAACTAACTCGTCTCGGGGCGTCACAGTTCATCATCATGCGCTTACATCGCTTTGTATAACGTTGCTTACTTTGCCATGCCTTGTATACGATGTGATGTTGCCTCCTTTGCCATGCCTTGTATATGTAATGGCTGTTGCCTCCTTTGCCATGCCTTGTATATGATGGGATGTTGCCTCCTTTGCCATGCCTTGTATATGTAATGGCTGTTGCTCACTTTGCCATGCCTTGTATATGTCATGGATGTTGCTCACTTTGCCATGCCTTGTGTATGTCATGGATGTTGCTCACTTTGCCATGCCTTGTATATGATGGGATGTTGCTCACTTTGCCATGCCTTGTGTATGTCATGGGATGTTGCTCACTTTGCCATGCCTTGTATTATGGGATGTTGCTCACTTTGCCATGCCTTGTGTATGTCATGGATGTTGCTTACTTTGCCATGCCTTGTATATGATGGGATGTTGCTCACTTTGCCATGCCTTGTGTATGGAATGAGTGTTTTTACTTTGCCGTGCCTTGTATATGCAATGGATGTTGCTCACTTTGCCGTGCCTTGTATATGCAATGGATGTTGCTCACTTTGCCGTGCCTTGTATATGCAATGGATGTTGCTCACTTTGCCGTGCCTTGTATATGCAATGGATGTTGCTCACTTTGCCGTGCCTTGTATATGCAATGGATGTTGCTCATTTTGCTGTGCCTTGTATATGCAATGGATGTTGCTCACTTAGTCATGCTTTGTGTATGGCATGGGTGTTTTTACTTTGCTGTGCCTCGTATATGCAATGGATGTTGCTCACTTTGCCATGACTTGTAAATGTTGCTTATGCTCAGAGCTGCCCTGCCCTGGTACACAGTTAGGTAGAGTAGCTATAAAACTTGATTGTTGATCTGTTTTCCATGGGATTTTGGGTAGGAAATGTCTGAGGGTATCTCCTAACCATCAGGTAAACCCTCATTGACCTCCTTCCTTTGTCTCACAGGTACCCGAGGCAGATAGCCGTCTCCGCAGTCGCCGACGCCGCCACTATTCCCGGAGTCTCCGGTTCAACGGCGAAGACCAGCGGCCGGAAGACGCGTCCAAGCGTCCTCTTCAGCATAGCTTTTCGGGTAAGGATCGCAGTCAGCTAAAGAGCGTGTGACCGTTTGTTTGCGAGAGTTTGAGCCGGTCTGCTGCCGCTCGAGACGGCCAGAGCGAGCGCGTGTGCCGAGCGGGTCTAACCTTGCATGCATGTCTTTTCCTTTTCAGCATTTTCAATTAATTTTTACACTTAGAATAAAAAATCCCCAGCCGGGGGGGTTTTTTTTTTTTTTCCCCCCCGGCTGGGTTTTTTTTTCCTCGGTCCCGGCCGGTCTGCGAGGCGACGTTCATCGCCAAAGTTCGGGCGCAGACCGACCAGGGTCCGGGGTTTTCGTCAGGCAGGGCGATTTTTCCCGAGGCTCCCGGGAACCCAGTTCCCGAGGAGCGCAGCGAGTGCGGTCGGGATGAGAGCGAGGGTGCGTTTGGGTGCTGACTGGTTCTAACCTTGCATGCATGTCTTTTGCCTTTCAGGTTTTCAAATCAATTTTTACACTTAGAATAAAAAATCCCCAGCCGGGGGGGTTTTTTTTTTTTTTCCCCCCCGGCTGGGTTTTTTTTTCCTCGGTCCCGGCCGGTCTGCGAGGCGACGTTCATCGCCAAAGTTCGGGCGCAGACCGACCAGGGCCCGGGGTTTTCGTCAGGCAGGGCGATTTTTCCCGAGGCTCCCGGGAACCGAGTTCCCGAGGAGCGCGGCGAGTGCGGTTCAGCAGAGCGGTCGAGACGAGAGCGAGGGTGCGTTTGCGTGCCGAAGGGTTCTAACCTTGCTTGCATTTCTTTTGCCTTTCAGGTTTTTCAATTAATTTTTGCATTTAGAAGAAAAAATCCCCAGCAGATCGACCAGGACCCGGGGTTTTCATCAGGCGGGACGATTTTCCCGAGGCTCCCGGGAACCAGGAGAGCGACGGCGAGTCGCAGGTAAGCATAAGGATTAGCGTGCGGCAGACGAGAGGTTTTTCCGTGTGCAGATTGTCCTTTGGATATCCTGTATAAATAAAGCAAACCGAGGCGAGCGGTCCTGGAATAGGAGGATGGATATATTGCGTTAATATGTATTTGGCTCGCAGTCGATGGTATTGTTGTGCATTTGCCGCTGCATTTCCCTGTATTGCTCTGTATGTAAGTTTGCATGTAACATCATGTATATGGATTGTATTTGTAATTCAATTTGTATCTGTACTTGCCTTTGTATACATTGTTTGGCTGTATTTTGATGAAGTGTAATTAAAAAAAAAAATCATTCAATAAAGTTCCACCCCGACCCTAATAGATATCCCCCCGCTTCTCCCCACGTACCCCTCCCCGGCTCCTGTCTTTATTTATTTTCCTCACTCTTTCTCTCTTTACCTTTCAGTCTATTTCTGACTTTGCTTTTCTAAGTCCTCTCTAACTCTACTTTCCTCTATTTTTCCTATTTATTTCCTTCTCCACCTTTGTTTCTCTGTTTCTCTCCGCTTCTCTGTCTTTTCTCTCTCTCCTTCTCTGCTTCTCTCTCTTCTTCTCTCTGTTTCTGTTTCTCTCTTCTTCTCTTTGCTTCTCTCTCTCTTCTTCTCTTTGCTTCTCTCTCTTCAGAAGAAGAGAGAGAACTTTGCTTCTCTCTCTTCAGAAGAAGAGAGAGAACTTTGCTTCTCTCTCTTCAGAAGAAGAGAGAGAACTTTGCTTCTCTCCTTCTCTCTGTTTCTGTTTCTCTCTTGCTTCTCTTTGCTTCTCTCTTTGCTTCTCTTTGCTTCTCTCTCTTTGCTTCTCTTTGCTTCTCTCTCTTCTTCTCTTTGCTTCTCTCTTTGCTTCTCTCTTCTTCTCTTTGCTTCTCTCTCTTCTCTTTGCTTCTCTCTTTGCTTCTCTCTCTTCTTCTCTTTGCTTCTCTCTCTTCTTCTCTTTGCTTCTCTCTCTTCTTCTCTTTGCTTCTCTCTCTTTGCTTCTCTCTCTTCTTCTCTTTGCTTCTCTCTTCTTCTCTTTGCTTCTCTCTCTTCTTCTCTTTGCTTCTCTCTCTTTGCTTCTCTTTGCTTCTCTCTCTTCTTCTCTTTGCTTCTCTCTTCTTCTCTTTGCTTCTCTCTCTTCTTCTCTTTGCTTCTCTCTCTTCTTCTCTTTGCTTCTCTCTCTTCTTCTCTTTGCTTCTCTCTCT